>NC_092859.1:86409872-86752289 GCF_032062135.1 Pyxicephalus adspersus
ATATATATATATATATATATATATATATATATATATATATATATATATATATATTGTACAGTAGCATGTATAATATATTACAGGATTCAGTATTTTTATGTTACCTTGTTTTGACAGATTTTTGTGTTTATTTAGTCAAGTTTATTATTAAATTTATTAAATATTGTACATATTTTGGTGAGTTATGCCTAAGAATTATAGGCCTACAATGTTCAATACATTTCCATGCAAAACAATGTATACAGCCTTTGGCATAAAAATACTGACAAAATTAGACTGCCAGGGAGGTTACAACTGATTTCTTGTGCCACCTAGTGGACAATTGTCAAAAGTGCACAACAGGCACAATAATAATTTCTATTTCTTCTAACAAGTTTAGGGAAGGATATAATTTGAATTGACTGGAGAATAATTTAATAATACATCCTTCAATACATTCCTATAAAGAAACAGAAATGCTGCTTCTTTATAGGTATGTCCTTAACAAATTCTTCTAAAAACACATTAAATATTGCTATTTATTTGGTTGATCCATATTGGCCATATGCACCCACTAGATCTTTCACATTAAAAATGACTTGCAATATAATTTGTGCATTCCTTTTTTCATCTCTAGGTAATAAAATATTGTGTTGTAGTGCCAACTAGTATGACTAAATCATTTTGAATGTAGTAATACAGAATCTTCCTTCATAGATTAGTTTATCTGAAACAGATAGCAATAGGCAGTTGCTTATGCATGCTTTCTGCGGTTTTTACATTGATATTAAAGCAGTAGAACAGAATACATATACTCATTATTCTTGTATGTATTCCAGGAACAAACTCATTTTTCCTATTAGGATATGCCCCTGCTCCACATGGGTCTGCACAGTTCAGTTGTGGTCAAGTCTGTGGATGTGCATTCTGTAAGAGGATTTCTAGGCAGTTCCAGGAAATGTGAAAGACATTGTTAGATGGCTATTTTGCTTTAGAATGACAGGAATTTGAAAACATCCAATCTTAAATAGTTTTTGCTTATAATGTATTCAATTAAACATAAGGTCTGTGTTCTGCTAATCATTAGGAACAAATGTAAAAAGTAAAAAAAAACTTTTAAAGAGCCATTCCTGAAATGAGGCTCCAAAACAGTTAAGCAGGAAAAAAACCTGCTGCTTATAGCCTTGGAGGCTTTCTTGTTATTTGTCCAATTTATATTCTTGGCATAGTTTTTCAAAAAATTAACCCTGGATTGCAATGGATGCAATGCATCAGTTTTCCCCCATGCGTTCTGGTAAATATGTAATAATTATTTCCATCATTTGACTTGTTTTTGTAATTACTGTTCTCTTTTAGGAAACGTGTACCTGACCATCACCCGTGCTAAATTTTGCTGTGGATTACTGAGCGTGTGGACCAGGCTGCATATGGATACAGGGCACAGTGAAAGCTATACACAATTTGACATCGTGGCACTTAAGACTTGCCCCCACATTTTGGTTTATTTATTAGCAAATCTTTGTTCGTGCTTTTTTTTTTTTTTTTTCTCCACTGAAATAAATTTTGGTAATACCGCTGTACTTTCTATACAGTGCAATGAAATTGTCATTGGATGTGTTTATATTCTATAGTAAACATAGAGGCAGTTGTTTGGTGTAATGTTTAGTAGAATCTAAACCTTTTGGACACATTTAGTTCACTCAGATGTGTAATGAGATCTGTCCCCCAATGGTTCTTTTCACCCACTGGTCAGCCACTGATATTACTCGTGTTTGCATCATACTCATATGAGAGCTGTCACTGTACTCTGCACGGTGCATTGTGGTGTGAGGTGTGCACAGAAAAAAATGGAATCTGAATGGAGAAAAAAAAACCCTGTATGTCTCTTCTGTCTAAACACTTGGACTACCATTGAGTGTGTTATTTGGCTGTGGCCATTGTTTTTTTCACAGGGAGGATGTGCTACTTTAGGTTAGAATAGTTCAAAAGTACTGCTATACTTTAAAGCCACCTATTGATAAACAATGGCAACTAAAGAATCAAGTTTTGGTTTTTTTAATCTGCATTTTTTGATATTTTATCAACAGAAAAACTATACAAGAAATGTACAATGCTTTTAAACAAGGTGAAACTAGTATAATATGCTTTAGTTCATATATGTTTAAAAATAAATCTATATCCCATAGTTTACCCCAGTGGAAGAACTTATTTTGGCTGTGGTGGAACTAACACAGTATAAACAAATCAACAAGTGTGTACTGGAACTTATCATGTAATTTGTAGCAGCTGATTAAGCACCCATGAACTATTACTACCCCATCATTCACCTCTCTGGTTGCTTTATGGTTTCTCAAAGATCACAACAAACATTCTAGTTTTCAACAACATTTTTTTTCCTCTTGCCATATTAGATTGTTAATAAAATTGAATAAACCACCTGTCATAATAAATGGTCAATCTCTTAAATTGATTTTTCTGTTATCCTTGGAACCTTGACCATTCCTGAGGTACCTGAGTTACCCCTGGCTTTTTATGTTTTGAATCTTTCCAAACCTCAGCTCCTGCAGTTGCTTTCCCTCATATGGTATATGTTAAGCCTCATAATGTCCAAGCCTCCTAAATAAATAAAAAAAAAAAAAAAAAATATTCTTGATGGAGTCTATACCTCTTCCAATTATGCCTCACGTGCTCCCCCTGCTGCAGCTCACTGTTAGAGGGTTTCAGGAATACAAGTAGTTCTGTCAATCTAGAAAGCAATGGGTAGGACTAGATGTAGCAAGGTGCTTCATGACAAACTACAGGCTTGTAAATTAGCAATGAAAATGACAGCTTGCACCCCATTCATTAACTTTTATTCCACTGTAGCACATCCAGGCCTATCCTGTATGTGGCTAGCAATTCTGCTTGGAATTTGGGAGCCGAGCAACATTGTAGCCCCAGTCATGGGAAGGTGCATTAGGTGGGCTACACTGGCACAGAAATATCACCAGTGAGTGTTAACTGGTGAAGGTTTTAAGCATGTACCACAAATGAAAATGTCCATTGGACTGACACTTAAAATAGCTGCCTCAATTCTTCTCTCTTGTTAGATTTATCATATCACATCATTGCTGACACTCATTGTTTGAACACCAATGATAAGGCAATCTAAATCTCAGAGTACTCTGTTAAATGTGTTCTTCTCAGCCACCAGTCTATCAAGGCTTCCTTTCAAGTGACCTCTAATTCAAGGGACACTAACATTTCAATTGTCTGGACACTGTTAGTTTACAGAAAAAAATCTTTTTTTTTTTTTTTTTTTTTTTAAAGATCAATGTTAAAATATAGTATATATATATATATATATATATATATATATATATATAGTATATTTGTCATGTTAGTGACAAATATACTACAAAGCTTTATTACTTATATTTATCATTAAATCTACAACAACCCTAGCTTTAAACTGCACAAATCATTTTCAGCAGTGTAAAAACGTCAATGAAGTCCTAATATTAAAAAAAACCCTAAAACCACTGGAACAACTTTTGGATTACAGCTTTTTAGCAGAAAAGGTCTTTAATACCATAATTCTAAACTGCAAAAAATGTCTTGATATGGTTCTGTACAAAAGGTGATTGTGTCACAATCACATTGTTAACCTACATGAGTGAGCGAGTGAGGTTTAGAAAAAAAAACAAAAAATCATAAAATATAATCCCAATTATTTGATTGTATTAAATTAATTGACATATAAAAATTACTCTTCAATATGTTTTTACCAGTGAAGAAAGCTTTAAAGCTTCATATGACTACCTGTATCTCCAGCTAATTGGACTTCAGTATACTTTTTTTAAATACGTTTCTTATCTATAGGTACCTTTGTTATATCTTTAGACAACTGGAGTAGGCATGCATATGCTTACCAAATAAAACAGCTGAACTTTTCTTGATCAACTAATAGTCCCATTTAAAAGAAGTTATTGAATTATATGTGTGAACTGCAATTTCCTCACATTTCATGTCTAAAATTTAGATTAAAGAAGTTGTTGCTTCTACAGGACTAACGGTCTGCAGATTTGCTTCATTAGTAACTGTAGTTGGTATGTCTTTACTTTCTGTAGCCTTTTCAAGTTCTGCTTCCACCTCAAACCTTTTTTTGGGTTCTGGAGTCTCTTCAGACCATCTTCCAACTCTCCGAACACCTTTTGCTACCTTTGGAGCATTGCGACATGGATTGTGGTCATAGATAACAAGTTTCAGCCCCAACAAGTGCTTTAGACTTGGGAAAAATTGAATAGCGTTTCTGTCCACGTCAATGATCTCCAGGAAAGGCATCTCTAGTAGGACTGGTGGGAATTCACTTAGGAGAGTTCCTGACATCCAGATGCTTTTTAGTTCTTTTAAGTTTTTTAGCTCCATGGGAATGCTGCGGATTGGGTTGCAACCAGCATGAAGTGTTTTTAGGAGAGGCAGCTCACAGATAACAGTAGGTAAATTTGTGAAATAATTTGCCTCAATCCAAAGAGTGTGCAGGTTCTTCAGAAAGCTTAGCTCCTGAGGAAGGTCTTTAATCCGGTTGTTTCCGAGGTATAGTATAGAAAGCTGTTTGAGGCTGCACACAACTAGTGGAAGAGCTTTAAATTTGTTAAAGTCCAAGGCTAGAATCTGGAGGTTCTGCAGCAGTTCCAGCTCTGGAGGAAGGTTGGTTAAGTTGTTGTCACTTAGATACAGCTTGACAAGTTCTGTGAATGCACATACTCTCAAAGGAAATCTCCTAATCTGCATACTGCTCAGGTCCACCATTTTATCTATAGGCATTTCTTCCAAATCACCAAGGAGGTATTTTTGGCAGCTGTTTGATGGAATGAATGCAATAATTCCTCTTACTGTATTTCCCATCTTCCATGTGTTTTACAGAAACTTCATGCTCTGAGGCTTCTCTCTCAGTCGCTGAACTATGTTTTGTGAAGGCAGTTAAGAGTGGCATTTCAGCCGTTCCATTACAATACATTGTTTACATGGTAACTGCGATTAATCTCAAGAGTTGTGAAATGTTACTGATAACTTAAGGAGCATCTGGTGATGGGACGGACAGACGTGACTTAAAATAAAATACCTTCCCATGAGTCTGCTCAACTGCTACAAAAACTAAACTTAACATCCCAAATCCAGGGAATATACAGTTTCTGGCAAGCGTTCACGTAGGAAAAGAACATGGTGTGGTATGCACATTGTTATTTATGAAGGTATGTACACTGCGATAATGAACATTTAAAAAAAAAACTTGGATTCATTGTGGCTAAACATTTCAACTTTTAACAGACCTGAAAAAATAGATTTAATCTGACACTGTTTAGAGTACCTGTCATAAATGTAAAATAACTCACAAAGCTAATGGTTGGGTAATTGGATAAATTCGAACATAAGCAAACTGACTGATACACATGGATTTATTCACCAAGTGCCCTAAGTGCTCTTGGAGATACATGTACAAAAAGCTGCACGTATTATTTTATTCCCATCCAAGACATTAACCACTTCAAAGCATTGAATTATTTTTGTCATATTTTCCATCTGCTTTAGTTTTAAACATTGTACTAGAAATATGACATTACAAAGTTCAAAATTTAACTCCATGCTTCTCAGTGCCTTTATTTTGTTGAAACTTAAAGCTAAACTCTGTTCTTTAATGTTTTACCTGCAGGCATACAGCTACATTCTTGTATTTTAGAGCTGATATACTGGTAATTGAGCAGTGAACAATAAGCAACTGACTGATCAATGTATCTGTGCATTGGCTCTCTCCTCCCATTATTATTCAATCTCCCAACCATTAGCATCTCCCTTGTTAGCACATGAGCACTACAGCTTCTGGCTGCTTCTCCTTCTTCCAGTCTGAGCTGTATTGGTTCCTGATATTTACTATTGAATACAGTACGGATGTGTAATTATAGTAAACAGCAGGAAGCAGTACTATAGACGGGTGGTCACCAGGAAGCCCTTTCTGCTGTAAAAGCTGCTGGTGAAAAAAAAAGAGGTATAGTAATAGTATAATAAAAGACAAAATGAACCAACATTGCAACAGTGCTAGTTCTACTGAAATCTGAATATTTATAGAAAGTGGTGTTTTCGCTGAACTGCTTTGTTTACTTTTATCATACTCTTTTTTTTTCCCCTTCTAATTAAAATAAATCACTGTTCGGCAGTGATCAACTGACCTGCATTCAATGTGGCCCTAGCAAGTATACAACAGGGATTGACAAAAGTTTGTATGTCCCATTAGGAAACATGAAGCTTATTACTGTATGAATGTATATGTACTGTATGTATATGTAAATGTAACACACATGTTCTGTGTGCATATTTATATTTTATATCCCTATAAGCACAGCTCTGCATAGGTAAGAAAATCCAGGCTGAAAGTTTTTATTTCAGTTTTAAAGCATAATTAATAACACTTTACAGAGCGTTCTTTACTTGTCATTGGGCACACACACCATGCAAAGCCTTGAAGACAACTGGTATAGGGGAAATGTAGGATGCCTCCTTGTAAAACTGCTTTTTACTTGACCACTTTTTACCACTGACCAGGAACAAGAATAGTAATCAGAATATCTGACTTCACTTGCTACTGATCCAGGATCAGTGATATCAAATCAAGTAATGTCAAATGTTGAAACCAGGCACAGCCAGGTAACTAGCATAGACAGCAAGTCAGCATTGACCACTTTATGTCCACAGTAGATCTAAAGGAACAATGCTCCTAGCATATCCACAAAAGAATAGATGATACAAGACTATAATAACTAATGACAGCCTACCATGTTAAGTATCTTTGCAGTTCACTTAGTTGCGTGAGCGAAGCTGTGTATCCAGTCATATACAAGTAAAAATCTTGTTTTGTGAGAATTTATTAGCCTTTACATTTTGTTTTAATTAATCCTTTACTGGCAAGTATAAAATTATACAAATGGAACTCAATAATAATAGTTTTCAATAGTTTGTGAGGTTTTTACTGCGTGAAGGGCAGCACTTTACCTGCTGTCTGTAGTCAAAGCTTTGACAATGTCAGAAATATAATTAATCATTATCAGAAATCACTTGTGGAGGTCATTGTGCCCTTTTGTAACTTTTATTGGAAACATTACACATCACAATAAAGGTCAAAATATTCAGGTAGAAATAATCGCCGAATAAAATTTGTTCAGCACTCCTCTAATATTTGTGGTTTTGGGATACTGTATGTACTAGTTCCAGACAAAAGGTTCCCAGGACAGTAAACAAGTCTAAATTCTTAGATGTCTCTGATGTTTAACGTATCCGTAACACTAACCTCAACTCTGATACTAAACTCCCAACTCATGGGTGACATAATTGCTAACCTTATTCTGTGCTAAAAACAACCAGCCATCTACCAAAGCCAACAACCCTTAGTGGTGCCAAAGCCTCCAAACAGCATTACCATTGTTATTAACTGCTTGTCCACCTATGTTCTGAGGCATCCATTAGTTGTTTTAAAGCTACCGTGAAAGCCCAGGGACTAAATAGCCATCCTGTGTGCTAAAACAAGCTTGTTATATATATTTATATATATGCTATACAACTGTGTCAAGCTAGCAATAGGTGAGAAGTACCAAACTGGTGAGATCCCTTTACTTTCTATTCCTCAACTGATTTGATTCCTCAAACAGAACTTGTTCTGTTTCTTCTACTCCTAAACTAAACTGCATCAGAAATTCAGATTCTTACACTAACCCTTTTAATAAACACACGCATAAATAAATGTTTGCTTTGCCATAACATTTAAGTCCAGTGTTTCTCAACCAGAGTTCTGTGAAACCCCAGGGTTCCTCCAGAGATTGCATTTACCACTGACACCATGGATCTTTTTGGCTATCTGTAAGGGTGACATTCTTCCCACTGAACACCACATTACTGATGCAGATTGTTAGACCGAGGAGATCCAATGGCAGAACTCTTTACACTGGAGATGATATTGAAGCAAAAGATGGTTTTGGTATTTTATCTTTCCTATTTTTGGATTTATGCATTAAGTGACCTCTTTGAATTGATCCATATGCTTCTCTCTAATCCACAGTTTAAACCCTCTGGTAAATGCCAGAATTGCCAGGAAACCAGCCTGTAAAGTTCATATAAGAAATGTAACTGGTGGTATATGTAGAATGACTATAAAAGGATATGTCTGAAGCCACCACAAGTTATGATTCTGTGAATTGTAACAACCACTTGGCACTGTTAGTGTCTTCAAACAAGAATCTAATTAGTTCCTCAACCTGTTCTGTTACAGCTTAATAGGGTCAACCACTCAATTTGCATTGTCTGCAGAGTTTTATAATCTTCCTCCTTTATAAATAAAATTTGTTTTATTTTTTACACAGAAAATAATTAAATTGCAAGAATAATTGCCTCCTGATAATATGTGAAGAATTTTACTATCAGTTCCATGAATATTGTGTAAACACCGGGTCACTGTCCTGCTGTGATTGAATGACCTGGGTACAGCGTGACCTTTACCGGTATACAAAAGTAAAGGACAAATGTCTGCACATCCATTTAGGAACAATGAATCCTTTAATAATACTTTTGCTTTTTATTCCCATATGCACAGCTCTACACAGGTAAGAATATCCATCTTCTTATTTCTACAAGATTACATTTCCAGGCTGAAAGTTATTCATAGACATTATAATGTACTGTCATTGTTGAGTAATGCCAGGTTTACATTTGCCTAAAAATATACTTTTACTGATCAAATGAATTCAACTTGAAAACTTAAGGTCAGGTCAGGTGCATGGTAAATGCATAAAAAATGCAATCCATTTTTTTTCCTAAGTATACCTGTAGCACACCTTCCTTTTTATAGGTACCTTGTAATTGGTTCTGACCAGATACACAAGCCTTAACACAGTCAGAACAGTGAGGTTGTTTTTTTGACTGATTGCTATGCGTTTTGTGTTTTATTATTTCTTCTACCTTTTTAAATAACTTTGTTATCTACAGGATTATTATTATTATTATTAATAAACAGGATTTATATAGCGCCAACATATTACGCAGCGCTGTACATTAAACAGGGTTTGCAAGTGACAGACTAATACAGACAGTAATACAGGAGGATGTATACATTTATTAGTAAGAAATACTTAGTATTCATCTAAAGGCATTTGTAAAACAATAGAGAAAACAAAAAGTTTATTCAGCTATTTGTGTTATACTTCTTTATTTCACAAATATATTCTCCTTGAGGGCTTTAAAGTCAACATATTAAACACCTAATAACCATAAAAACATAATTCATTCAAAATTTCAAATTTCCAAATATGCATTATGTATCTATTTATCATGTTTATGCACATTTGTCATTTCCCATTAAATAATATTGACGCATTTTGCAGTTGCCTCCTCTGCTTCTTCAGAAGAATTTGACATGGGAATACAATATCACACTTACAAACAATTACAGTGACTCATTAATAACATCCCAACATATATTTTTATTTAAAATGTAATGTACAATTTAGGTTGCACGTACATACCAGTTTTGCTGCTTAAAAGATTTATATCTATTATCTAGCAGAGTAAACATATAATGGAATGTTACTAATGAGTGATGAGTAATTGTTTGTAAGTGTGATAATGTATTCCCATCACAAATTCTTCTGAAGAAGCAGAGGAGGCAACTGCGAAACACGTCAAGAATAATAGATGGGAATTGCCGAATGTGTATATACATTATATATGGATACATAATGAAATAAATTATGAAAATTATGTTTTATGTTTATTAAGTGTTAATTGTGGTGCCTTTAAGGTCCTCAAAGAGATTTTCTTTGTGAAGTACTAAAGTTTAAATTTGTGATGGGACGTGGCACTTAACATTGGTTTCTATCCTATGATAATATTTGTGTTTATTATATTATTTGTTTTATGTTTGTTTTAGGATCCCTCTGATTAAAGTGCAGTCAATCCGGCACCAGCTAAGGCAAAATAATGAACTGGCAGAATTTTGGTTACAGCACCAACCTGACATCTTTACCCGGAAGTACCTGCAGTGCTTTCCCGAACAGGTCTCCTTGGCGGCTGGACTTACAGCAGAATATCTGTTCGATTATATGAATGTGAGTTTATTTATGGGGATTATGTATTGACTCAATACAATATATTATTCTGCTTTACCATGAAACATTTTTAAAGAGTAACAAACATCAAACCCATATTTTAGTTATAGGGAAAGTATGGAGAGGTCAGCCTCCCATCCATTTCCTAAAATTCTTACTCAGAGAGATGTCCTTACCAAGTTCTCTCTTCTGCATTGTAATGTCACTCCTCCAAAACCAGGAGCCCTAAGAGGAGATTTACCTAATTTTGGAGAGATTTACTCTCATTTCCTGTTATGTCTACAGGACAGAAAGTGAAAATTACCAGAACACTGATGGCAAAAACAAAGCAACAAAGGCAACTTATAACTAACCATTCCTTACTCTATCCAAAATGTAAAAATGAAGTTTAGTTATACACTTTATACTCTATACAGTCACATTACCAAGGACAGGGGTAGACAGACACAGACTGTGACAAGTCCACTGACAAATACTAGCGTGACAGATACTGATAAAGGGAGACTGCCAGACATGGACTGCCGTCCACTGATTTTTTTTTAGCATTCTTATCTGCAGAATGGTTTGAACACTTTTATACATATTGATATTTGGTCCCTGTGTAGGGCGTTACAAACATATTAGCCGTACTAGTTCAATAGTAACAATTGGGAAAATTCTGCTGTTTGTGAATATGTACAGGCTGGAAGGCAAAAACGTTATGTCTTTTTTTTCATTTTTTAAAAATTGCTTTAAACAGGAATCACTCAACATAAATATGTACAATTTAAAGTGATGGAGGTTCATGATGATGGAAACCAGATTACACAGGAAGAAATACTTGTTCTTTCCGCTCTGTGTGACTGTGAATCCTCAAGCTCTATTTCATCCTTGATCTTCTATAACCACCAATTAGATGTATCTAATAGTAGGTGAAACACTTCTGACCGGTGAATAAATTATCCCTATTTAGACACAAAGCCTAATAATATTACAACACAGACTGATCATATGAGGTTCACAATGACATAATGATCAGATATAAACTTATTGTATTGTGCCGATTATAACTGACATTCCATTGTGATAACATGGCCTGTTTCCAGTATTATATTGTCATTGTAACCTGTTTATATGCAGGGGTACATTATATTAAATTTATATTTATAATTTTTATATGGTTTTATAGTTTCTGTAGATTAGTTTTATTGGAAGGAAATTATCTCGGTGCTTTGAGCTTGGAGAAAAAAGAGTTTAGGTGGAGAAAATAGGAAGTAGTGTTAAGAGCTTTAGGTGAACTTATGGAAGCAGGTAAATATAATGTACTATGTTTGTATACATTTTCTTTCTTTATTCAATATATTTATCACAACAAAATGGATAAAACAGTATTTATTTTTCTATTAGGTAAATGTGACCTACTGCATTTTATATTTATATATCTACCCAGCAGGCAGAACTGGAGACTTGTTCATAACGCTGCTTATAAAGCTATATAATAATATTATATAAAATGTTACAACTAAATGAGACAGGAAAGTGACATACCCTATACTACTAATTCCTGCCTGTTTACACTAGTCATATGAAGATTTAAATAGAGAGAGGTAGCCTAAGCAAACAGCTTCTTTACATGCTCTCTTTTTAGATATAGAGGATACGTTTTTTCCGTGTATTTTAGAATGAGATGCAGAATTTCAAATACTGCCACTGCTGGAGTGAAGAAATGTGTTGTATGTAGCAATAATAAACACTATGATCCAGCTATATAATCTGTAGGGCAAATCTTCTAGGGCTTGCACTGTTCTCCCCAGCCCTTTTTAGCCACACGCACCACCCGGCACTTTTCAATAACCACCCGGCTGTTCTTGGTTGGTAACTGAAAGTTGAGTCACAATACTGGGGCTACCACCGCCTACAAATTCTTTCTACACTGCCTAAAACATTTTCTGGGGGGAACACAGGGCTTTTGTTTAGTTCCAGTCTAGCACTGGCTTCTCTTTCATCTATGTGTAGATATTAAAATATTCAAATAATAGGACTTAAGCAAGGTAGACACTTCCAATACTTATCGTTAGAAAACGAACAATTACGACCGATCAACGATTATGCACAATTCTATTTGAAAGATCGTATTGTGCACAATTCTGTACATGCTGTAACGATACGATCATTCATATAATATAATCCACCAATGATGTACACACGCTGGATACGATTCTTTGAACGATGCAGGGAGTGACATGTAAAGGAGAAAGTGTACTGCAGAACCATCTACGATCACTGAACGACACACAATAGATTGCAAACAATAGTCACTCAATCAGAACCACCGTGACGGTCTTTCATTTCCAACGACAATCCTCGTTCATCAGCATCGTTGGTCAGTCGTTGGTCACCTTTTTTTGTGGACGATTTTTGGCCGACCTGTCGTTTATTTCCAACAATAATTTTTGGAAGTGTGTACGCAGCTTAACTGTTTGCTGTAGCAGTATATGCAATAATTCTCAGGGATAAAGGCCTTGCTAAGGATTCTAATATGCTTAGTTTGTGGTGATTTCTTTCTAATGTATCCCAAAAATATTTTAGGGAAGAGCATTGCCTGTTGCATTTCTCACTAAATTAGGCAAGGCATTCTTTGCAGGATTTATGATTGGCATATGATCTAATTGTAGAAATTATTGGTCTTTTCAAACATCATAGCTATCGGATCCTAATATCTTTCAGGTTGATAATTGCAGACTTGATTAGCTCCTGGCTCGCTGTAGCCTGAAAGTGAGGTCACATGGGTACTGTTACCATTACATCTGGCAGCTCACTTACAGTAAATGCGTTTTAATACCGTAGTGGCTTTTCTGGCCATGTTACAAATAATGAAAAAGTATTTTAATATTTCAGCAAGAAACAATTAAGACACAGTAAGCAGGATAATGTGATCATGAACTCCATGGTCATTCTGCATTAGGATGATTGAGTTATTTTTCAGGCCAGGTGGCGGGACCAAAAGAAATGAAATGTAAAACCCACATGTGAGAACAAGAAATGATCTTCTAAGACTCTGAAAGCTGATATTAGGCTGGCACATTTATATGATGGCAGGATAGTATGTTATATAGCATCATAAACAATACAATCATTTTGCTTCTCACGCTCTGTAAAGATGTGTTCACTGCTGTCCACCAGTACTCACCAACAAATAGCAAATGACTTTTAGGAAATCCTTTACAGGTTCTTCCATGATAACCTGTCTTCTCCAGTCTTTGAGAGCTTTAATAAATCAGGCCCAATGTCTCAGGGCAGTCTGGAGCTGAACTGCTTCCGTAGACTTGAATAGGAATGCTATCTAACTGTATAAGCAATCATTTGCAAGCAGTTGGAAGAACTCTAATAAATAGCAGATGGCTGCTGATCTTTTGCAACATGTAGCAAGAGAACTGCAACAGTTTTCTTGAGCAATTGACAAATGCTAATAAATGCATGTCACTAACTTTGCATCGCTCCTGTGTATATAATGAATAAAACTTTACTTCTTATAGCAGTATAATAGTGCTTTTGTCAGCCACCTATCTGTACCTAGCTAATACTACCAGCATTAAGTGAGAATTCAGATATGAATATAGTTTTCTACTGTGATTTAAGGGAATTAGATAATTATTATTCCCGAGCACTTTCCAACCCTTAAAACTCTGTTGCCAATCTGTGGCTAAAATAATGTCACCCCAAACTGCCCCCATCTCCACCTATTTACCATTTAATGCCTCACTTAGCCGACTCTGCAATTACCTATCTTGTGCCAATGTATCTGGGAATGGTGATCTAGTTCTCCAGTCTAGGCCTGCTGCCAACTGGCTCCTCTTCATGACCTTTGCAAGAAGGTATAGTACTAAACTTTGGCCCTAAATTTTTTGGGCATATACAGTAAAGAAAAAAAACTTGTTGCTGCAATTAGAAAAGAAAGGTCTGCTAATTGGAATTACACAACAAAATGACCACATACAGTATACATGTGCCCAAACAGAACCCAGAAAAAAATGTTAGAAGCAGGTCATCTTCAAATTCTGGTGAGTAACACATAGCTGGTTTAATGTCAAATGTCCAGCACAATCGTCCCATCACCTCGCCTATCAATCTGTGTACTTGTTAGGAAGTCCCAGACATCTGAGGGCAGCCTGAGAAGCATTGCAAAACCACAGCCTGCTGTACCAAACACATTGGAATGTGACACTGACATCTTTCTATAAATACTTAACTGAATCCATTGTGCAAGACAATCTGAGTTTGCAGAAGATTTGTGCTGGCTGGGGGAAGGAAACCGGTGCAAATAGAAGAATATCTGGGAAATAGTTTTTTAAATAGATGAAATAGAAGGAAATGTTGTCTGGCCTTATAAAAAATACCTTGTGATTTTGTAGTGTAAAGACAAGATGGCATTGTGGACTACAGCTGTTCTAATAAAGGAAAATATAATGGTTTTGGGACCATTTAAGTTCATTCTGATAATATTTTGCTTTCTGCAAGTTTCTCTCCAATGTAAAGTTTAGATGGAGCTGACACCAGGAAGGAAGGGGGGGAGAGGAATGGGTGACTTTTCTGATTCATTCCTTTGGGTGTGTAAACAGTCTTTTTATAGGCAGAGCAGATAAGGCTATACAGGCAAATATATGAAAAAGAGACTAAAGATTTCCCTGCTGCCTGTAAATGAAGCACAAAATATTAATATATACCGTGTTTCCCCGAAAATAAGACAGTGTCTTATATTTATTTTACCTCTGAAAATCTCATTAGGGCTTATTTTCAGGGGATGTCTTATTTTTCTCACAAAAAATCTATATTTAATCATGTACAAAAATCTGTATTTACCAAAACCTGTAACCAATATTACAATGCTATAGAAAGATACCTCTGTGTTACCTGTGACCTGTCAAAATCACAGATTTCTTCTGTTATATACAAGAAGTCATGAATAAGAATTGACATAAATGAGTAATGAAAAAAAACACAACTTCATAAGCAAACAAGTGCAACATAACAAGAAAATGTGCTGACAACATGTGACTCATAGAGTTACATGTTAAATCTGAGTAAAAGCAAAAAAAAAAAATCAATTAATAAATATGCATTGCTGCTAATGAATGAAATACCAGCAAGGACCTTTTGAAAAGAGAATCTACCAACCTCTTAGTGCTAGTGTCACACCAGAGTACTGTAGGTTAATTAACTTTGCGATTTCTTCACCCCTTGCTCCCGTGCTTTTGAAATCTCCTGCTCTCTCTCTCTCTGCTCCCTCCATCCTCTTGGTATCCCTCCGTGTACCACGTGACCACACCCTCCGAAGAAGCCAAAAGGGCTTACTTTCGGGGGAGGGCTTATATTTCAAGCTTGCTCGAAAACAGCCAAAAATCCTGCTAGGGCTTACTTTCGGGGGGTGTCTTATTTTCGGGGAAACACGGTAATATGTCATAATTATTTTGCAGGAGAACTGCTCATTGTTCTTTTTTTTTACATCCAATAGCTTAGTAACACAGTAACAATATTTTAACTGGATCTTTGGAATGGAATATTTAGGAACCCTAGCTCTATATGTGTGAAATTATCCAACATACAGAAATTGTATTAATACTGGTGAAAGTGCAGCCTTCCAGTTATAGGAATAGTTATATTTGCTATACACAGTGACTAGCACACTTAAGGGGGTGCCAGCACAGAAACAACTAGTCTAAGTAAGTGAATTTCTTATCATTTTTTTAATAACCTATGTTAACCTATTCCAATAAGTTTTCTATAATTGTTACTACAAAAAGACACAAAGTAACAGTAGATTTCTAATTTTAGGCTCAGTACTATGGCGTAGTCAGTGTTGGAACGCCCCCTCAAAACTTCAGTGTGGTCTTTGACACTGGATCATCCAATTTTTGGGTTCCTTCCTGTTACTGTCTCAGCGATGCATGCAGTAAGTTTTCCAAAATTTCTTTACTGTACTTTTACACTCAAATGTCTTTCATACAAATTCTTCTTAAAGTTCTTTAAGGGTTCTTTCTGTTTCAAACTTTCAAATATACAGTAGAAACTACACCCAATATAGGTAAGACAGATTTCAGATCAGAATAGGTCACTACTTTTACTATTACCACAGTAGGCCATCTTCTTTTAGGTCACTAAGAATGGTGCCTGGGACAGAGAAAAAAGTCTTGGTGTAATAATAACACCTAGCAATTATTTACTTTAACTTAATTATACTTTATAAATATTTTAATTAATATTTTTTATGTTTAATTTATATTTACTATGTGTAACTTATTTTATTATAGCTTGGTAAATCTCCAAATTCTGATTGTAGTTTCCATCTTATGACCTCTGTCATCATACCAATTTGATGAAGCAGACCCTGTTCTGCGAAACGTGTCATTGTTTAATGAGGTTTTACACCAGTGCAACCACCACAAATTTATATTTTTAAAAAGGATATCAATTTTTTGTGTAGCATTCTTTCTAAAACTACTCACAAGCTTGCTATATGCATCATAATTGTTAATTTGTATGTTATATTATTATTACTTTTAAAATAATTGATTTTAACTGTTATTGGATGTTATTGGTGATTTTTTCAGTGTAAAAAAACTAGGCAATTAGGTTGTTGTAGCCATCTTATTTATTTCTTGTTTAAGATATGGCACCAATGCATTATATGATAAATAAAGTCAAATAAAAACTATCTTGATTCAATAACAGTTATCCATGACAATTTCAAGCCTTTTCTGTCTTCAACCTATGAGCATGTTGGAAAATTTTTTACGATTCACTATGGTACGGGACAACTAGTTGGTGTGATGGGAAAAGATACACTGCAGGTAAAAGACTTGGTCAAAAGAAAAATAACATGAATGCTTGCTAAATAATACCATCAAAGAGGGGGTGGGGGGTGGGCAGAGATAGCATTGGCTTTTAACATAGATATATAACTTACTAAAAAATCCATTTTGTACAAATTACTCATTTGATAGATATTTTATTCTTTTATGCACATGAGCTATTCCAGGCATTTCAAGTATGCTGTGCAAATGCAGTACTTTGAACAGATAGCTCCAAATGACCTCAAGTGGTAGAGAACAAGGGTTGTTTCAGACAAAACTATTCAAATTTCAGTATAAAGCTAATACAGAAAGCCTACCTATAGCAATTCGGATTTTCTTTGAGTTATTATTGTATGAAATGGGTTGCTAGAAAAAACTATTAAACTTTTGTTCTAGTTTTTGTAAATATATCCAATTGCTTTCCAGTAAATTCCTCCTACAAAATCAGTTTGTTATATTTTATTTAATGCTGCTAGAAGTGTATGACTATTCATTTTTTTATTATATATTTAACTATGGATATAAAAGAAACACAACAGAATGGATAGTAGCAGATCAGTATTACATGCATTGCAAAATATTTTTTTTTTTTTGTTCCTAGATTAGGAGTGTTTACGATTACTCTTTGCAAATTTGTATTAATTTTACATGAAAAATCTATTATTTTTTCTACAGATCAGCAACATAACCATAGGAAAGCAGGACTTTGGTCAATCAATAAATGAACCTGGAAGAACATTTGTTTTGGCTCAGTTTGATGGGGTGTTGGGCCTTGGATATCCTTCACTTGCTGTTGGTAATGCAGTGCCGGTATTTGACCAGATAATGAAGCAGAAGCTATTGGATAAGCCAATTTTTTCTTTTCATTTAAATAAGTTAGTTGCCATTTAATGTTAGATATTTTTTAGATGATGAAGATATTGTGTGTTTTTGTTTAATAAATGTATTTTATCTCTTCAGAGATGATGATTTCCAGTATGGAGGAGAGCTGATATTAGGGGGAATCGATAATACCCTTTACAAAGGTCCAATTCATTGGATTCCGATCACACAAAAGGGTTACTGGCAAATAAGACTTGAAAAGTAAGTATTTTACAGCTACTAAATGGCGTTTTTTATAGCTCTTTCTTTATGTATCCTAAGAGATGGAATTTAGAATATGAAAGTCAAGATCAGGGCATCAATATCAGCAAATAGGTAATAGTATATTTGGCAGCTTACCAGTCCATGTGATGGTTGGAATTATTTTTTATTATTACACAATATTTATAAAGCGCCATCATATTACGCAGTGCTGTACAAAGCCCATAGTCATGTCACTAGCTGTCCTTCAAAGGGGCTCACAATCTAATGTCCCTACCATGTGTCTCTATTACAATCTATGGTCAATTATTGGGGTGAGCCAATTACCCTAACTTCATGTTTTTGGAATGTGGGTGGAAACCCACGCAAACACGGGGAGAACCTGCAAACTCCATGCAGATAGTGTCCTGGCCAGGATTCGAACCTGGGACCTAACGCTGCAAAGGCCAGAGTGCTAACCTCTGAGACACCATGCTGCCCTAATGCCCCAATGATTTCTTGTTTTAGATATTTTTTCACCTTGTGTTTCAGTAACTCACTTCTTGTCCTAGAGGAATATACTCACTGTATGATATCTTTGGAGGGGCAGTGTTGTCACCCTGGGCTGTTCACTAGTGATTTAGCCTCTGCTCCTTCTCAATAACATAGTGGGGAAGTGTTCTGTAGTTCAGATTTCAGTGCAGCAAGGGCACAGAAAGTTACCAAAAGTATGAAGGTAAACTAATTGGCTTCCCCTCAAATTTTCCCTAGACTGTGTTAATGACATATGAGCTAGTGGTGAATGACAGCTAGTGACATGACTATGGACTTTGTAAAGCACTGGGTAATATGACAGTGCTATATAAATACTGGATAATAATAATATTAAAAAAGATACAGTCCGTATTTCCTAACTGTTCATCATAGTTCATAAAGCCCCATCTGTTTTATACAAATCCCATGTAATAAAAACCTTTCACTCATTGGGGCTGATTTATTAACGCTCTTCAAGGCTGGAGAGGATACACTTTCATTACTGAAGCTGGGTGATCTAGCAAACCTGGAATGGATCTGGTACAGGATTAAAAACTTTTGCTAACAAGTAGCAAAATAATTTTAAGAAATCCATTCCAGGTTTGCTGGATCACCCAGCCTCACTGATGAAAGCGTAGCCTCTTCAGCCTTGGAGAATTTAATAAATCAGGCCCATTGAGTGTGCACAAGGAGTTCCTAATACACATAAAGACCATCTAAGTGCAGTAAGTTCGGACTTGCACAAAAACTTTCCCACTGTATGGCCCCTTCAACATAAGTGCTTGCTGTGTAGATTCCACCCATCTCTGTATACCTCACCTCTTGGATTGTAAGCTCTCCTGGGCAGGGTCCTTTCCTCCTCCTGTGTCACTGTCTGTATCTATCTGTCATGCCTATTTTAATATTTTTGTATTCTATCTGTCATTGCCTATTTAATGCACAGCACTACGTAATATGTTGGTGCTATATACATACTGTTTATTAAATATTATAATATACTAACACACACAAGAAAGGTCACAGATGTGCAGAAAGACCACCATCACTGTGTCCTTACAAAGATTAGTCTGACCTGCACCCTTGTTCTGTCTCATTGGGCTTAAAAGTTTTCCCCCAGGGTCTCATATTTGCTTAGTTGGCAGAACCAATGCCACCACCCCTTTTCTAATATTTTTTTAATGAAGAATATTAAAGCTAGGTTATATACAAGGAGAATAGAAATAAAAGCTTCTCTGAAAACCAAAAACAGCCTATTGCATACTCAAAACTACAAAACATACCAGCATCTTTCACTGCCTAAACAGGTTTTTTATGGGTTTGAAAACCTTTAGAAGCTGTGGGGATAAGGATTTTTTCTACTTAGGTGATGTGCTATACTTTTTATTTTTATTTTGTTTGTCATACAGTATCAAAGTTCATGGGAAAATACAATTGTGTGTCAATGGTTGTGAGGCTATTGTTGATTCTGGAACTTCTCTCATTACTGGACCTAGTGCTGACATAAAAGAGTTGCAGAAACTAATTGGAGCTACACCCATGTTTTTTGGAGAGGTAACATTTCACTTCTATTTAAGTATATTGTTATAGGTTTTGGTGTCCTGTGCCCACTATAGGATCACTGGAAAAATAATGGTAAAACATGGTTTCATGGAATTGTGGAAGTTAGATGCTTCAAATATACCCTAAATTGGCTGGCACATGAGAATACAGGTATGAATATTGCATTATATGTAACAATTTATATTGTGTATAGGTGCATAGGTCCTAGTTTCATAATTATTGTTATACTATACAATATGTTGACTATTACAGTTTACCCATATCATTGACCCTCGGGTCCTATAGCCAAGAAGGTAGGTCAAGAGGTTATTAGTCACTTCCACAATATATGGTAGAAATTTCTACATTTTCTGAACTTGATACTAATGTATTGGTCTTATTTACATTTTACAGTATGTGGTAGACTGCATGTACTTATCCAATCTTCCAAGTGTGACCTTCACCATAGGGAATAGAGACTACACAATAACTTCTGAGCAGTATGTTATCAAGGTAAATATATCAACGCATTTTAAATTCTAAATAAAGTAAAAGTGAACAAGGAAATTTCTAAAAGGGGTCAAGTTGATGCATTAATACAAGTAGATAGAGATCTTTTCCATGGGCAAAATATGCTTCTTCAAATCCATCTAGTAGGATTTCAGTGGAAAACATGTGGCTACATAAGGAGGAGCAAGAAGTAGGTGGTGGGCAATTGTATGACCTCAATCTGTTAACAGGAAACTAAGCCTAGATATTACTGTTGCCTGGGAAAATAAATGGTCATGAAAATCTACTGTGATCCTCCATGGCAGATCAGTAAATGACAGAATTTGTAAAGTTCAAGATTTGTAAAATTTCCATAGCTAATAGTTGTAAACTTTTCTAATCAATATCATTACTTTAGGATCTTGCTTTGTTCATTTTTGGTTTTGTTTTAGTCTGTTTAGTTTTAGTTTAGTCTGTGCTGAGAGTGTAGATAATATGCAATCTGTAGAAAATTCAGCAACATACTTAGACAATGTAATGTTTTGTAGGAGCAATCTGTAAAGTCTCCAGTGTGCCTGACTGGGTTCCAACCCATGGATTTGACTACTAATTCCGGACCTCTCTGGATCTTAGGAGATATTTTTATGTCTAAATTCTACAGTGTGTTTGACCGTGAGCATGACAGAGTTGGACTGGCAAAATCCAGTAAAAAGAGGCACAGACGTCTAGACAGAGAAACATTGGCGTCAACCAACCTTTAATTGTTTCCTTTACATGTTCTCTGCATCTTCCTAAATACATTGATTTTTCTGTATTCCCCGAGTGACATAGACACTGTAAATATGAATGCTTGTAATTGTACCTTTTTTTTTGCTCATTGTGTGTCACTGTTTTCATTGTTTTTTCACATGTAGACATGATGAAAGTTTGGTCTGTAAAACTGGAAAGGTCAAAGTTTTTGACCTAGTCCAGCCCACTAGACACATTGGGCCTGATTTATTAAAGCTCTACAAGACTGGAGAAGATGGACTATAATGGGTGAACCTGTCTAGATCCATTCCATATTTGTACTCCAGTCTTGGAGAGCTTTAATAAATCAGACCCACTGACACATATTAATCATTGCTACAGGTTGGTCTTTAATGACATCATGCAAGGTAAGTTGACTAATGAAAATCAATCGCAAGTTGTAATGATCTGGGTGACTTTCATTTACCGTGCAATCACCAAATGTTCACCTAAGTGCAACATCATTTGATCTTTTATAGATCGCAAACCTGTGAAAAAAGTTCTTTTTGTGCCTTCATCAATTTGACTTAACCGTATCTTTTTGTTACACTATCACTTTACACAAAGAATGTGTGTGTGCATTGCAATGTAGCATTGTCCCAAGGAAAATACGTTTATTATTGCTGACCACCATGTGAAATTTCTAAAAGCTTTGCTATCACACTAATAGGTAGAGGAGAAACACAAATTCGGGATTTTTTATTAAATTTGAGATATAGGAGAAAATGCAGTTTCACCTTTTTCAACTGAGGTAACTGAGTTTGAGTTAAGTAAACATTCACCTTGCAGAGTGAAAATGAATTACACCTACAGAAAAGAACTTGCATGGAAGCCACAATGATGCTACACAGTGGCAGCAAACATTTCCCACATGATGGTGTTTGCATTAAAACTGTATTTTTACATTATCCCAGGTCACAAATTACCAGTGATGTATTTCAAAATGGTCACAATATTGCTTATAATTCAGTAAACTGATAGACTTTATAACCTGCAAATGATTTCTTCAAACTAAATCTGACATTATGTGAATACATATATTGTTCCCACATTGTACCAAAGTTATTACTACTTTTTCCTATCAGAAACATAGCATGGCCAGTATGAAGATGTCATTAGTTTAGGCCAACCTGGCAGAACAAGGAGATTTGGCTGTTCATTACTGACTTACGGTCCCAACAAAGGGTGGGCTCTGGGATCCTGATCACTGCTTAATGCCATAAAGAATCACTCCCCTGCTATACAATCCAAGACCAAAGTATAGACATTTCTAATGTCACTGCCTGCATGCTTGCTCCGGGTCACTGACTACAAAGGTAGTGGAGTGAGGGACAACCCCAGGCCTGCACATGTAAAAATGTCAGTAGGGGCAATTCCCTTATATTTCTAAGTTCACACAAATAAACCTGTAGTCCGGCTATCATTAAGCCCTTATTGAATTATGTAGCTGTAGTCACTATAGTCTAAATAAATCACTTAAGTCTAAATAAAAACAAAAAGTCTCACCTCACCTTGCTCCTTCTTCTCAGGTTTGACTCGGAAGCCTTCCTGTCTTCTAATCTCTAATGTAAACCTAAATGACTTCAGTCCTTTTACTGTGCACCTGTCAAAAAAATAACTCCACAACATCTACAGCTATAGAGATCAGTAATGGCCCTTTTAGGAATTATTTACAGCTTGCTAAGAACATGTACATATTTCTTGTCACAGGTTCACAGTTTGTGTATTGATCTGTATTTTAGGCAGCCTTATTTTTTAAACCTGTATGCATATTGTACAAAATAAAAAAAAAATATTACGGAATATTGTTGTCCATACTTACCATAATTTTCCTTCCCAGGTTTCCCCATGTTTCAGCAACAGTGGGTTGCTCCTTATTGTTGCTGACATGGGGAGGGCCAAGAATGTGGAAAATTGTTATCTATACTTACCATAATTTCCCTTTCCTTGCTTGCCTCATTTCAGCAACATGTCAGGACCAACCCATTCTTGCAGACATGAGATGGGCAGGGGTGCAGAAAACAGGGCTTAAAAAAATAGCATATTTGTGGGATTGTTTCAATCTAAAACTGATCTACATCAAAACAGATAACTTAATTGACTTAATCATTAAAATTTTATTGACATTAAACAGGCAGGAAAACAGGATTTTGTGAGGTGTTGTACAACAAACAGGCATACAGTCAAAATGAATGTAGAGTAAATAACTAAAACATCAAATAAAAAACAAAAAAAAACAATTCTAACATTTGACTTATTTGATATTTAAATGAGGTCAAAAAATCAGTAAGAAGTACAGACCAAGAAACATGTAAACAATATAATGAGCAGATAGCCATAAAAGTGCTTTTATGGAAACTAATGGAACATACAATACAAACATTTTAAGTCATGCCAAAGGATTTGCAATTTTGTTCAGCCAGTTATGTGACAGTGGCCCATCAGGAAAACATTGTCAGATCCTGGACCTTCCCTGCAGACTATACGGGATTTACCCAGGGCTTTACCAGCATGGTCCAGGACTCACCCCAACATGAGGAGTGAATAGACAAATGAAGAAGTTTTCTTCTCCTTTACACATTTCTTGAAAGCAGCAGAGCTATTACAGGCTCATTGTGCTGACTTTGTCTCTTAAGCTACGTACACACGTCAGATTTTTATCGCCCGATAATCGGCATCGGCCAATTATCGGGCGAAAATCTGCCGTGTGTACAGTCGGTGTCGTCCATCGTCCGACCTGCCGGATCCACGGACGATGGACGACAGCCGATCCTAATGAAAGGGAAGGGGAGAGCGCGCAGCAGGGTGCCGCTATGTCGCTCTCCCCCTCCCCTCTCCATAGAGCATGAACGGTGCTGTATGTACAGCACCGTTCATGCATCGTGCACTCCCTTGTCGTTGGAAAGGATCGTGAAAGATCCTTTCCAACGACAAAAATTGGAAGTGTGCACGCAGCTTTACAATGTAAGTTCTGATGTGCAGTGTAATAAAAATTATTATGAAGTCAGATCTGCAACATATTCTAGGCATGTGTAAACATACATGCCATTTTTAAATGAATACATAACTAGATTAAGGGTTGTTTTATTTGCTTGAAGTCCATTTGAAATCATTGGATAGCAAATAATAAATACTACTTAAATTGTATGTAAAGCCAAAGATTATTTTTTATCTGTTGGTGTTTGGTTTAGTAGAGCTCCTCCTGTCCTTGAGTTGTTTACAATACGAGAGCCAAACTCTTTAAAATGAGGCAAACTATCCCCTAGTTCAGTTATCACCACAACAAGCGCCCCTGTTGGAACACCTACCATGTTGTTCTAGTAACAACTGTACACTGCTGGATTTCTGCCAACATTTCTAGACAGCTAGAAAAGTTAACCTTAAAAGCTAGACCTTGTAAAAGAGTCTAACCACTCCGTTGCCTCCATATACACTTTAAAATGTTTTCTTGGTTAGATTGGAGCCTATGTCAGGTAAATAAAGATTGTAGAGCTTGCAACAAATAATCTCAGAGTAAATGTACAAAATGTCAACAAGAAGCAGGAATGACTGCATCAGCTTCTGCCTGCTGTATACCCTTGTGGCAGGGTGTTTTACTCTTTCATAGCATTATGATCAAAGTGGACTGTGTAACCCTTTATGGTCACAGTGGAGAAGTGCAAAGAAAAGACATGCATGAAATGTTGTAAGACATTTGCTGGATTGGACTGTTTATATACAAGGTATGGGTTGCAGTTTCAGAGATCTTCTTTCTAGAGTGGGTGGGTGAAATATCAAACGTACCACACAATCTACCTAAGGGTCTCTCATTCACACAGTCACTTAGGTATGTCTAACAAAAGTAAATGTGAATAAACTTGACTTTAATTCTAAGGCTATACAGTACTTTGGTTTACAAAATGACATTTTACTATTTTATTCTCTTGCTATACCTGGACATAGCCTTAGAAGCCTGAGCTCAAGGCAGTCAGAAACATGCAAGAAGGGCATCATAAAAGACACTTGGGCCTATACTGAAAGGCACTAACTGAGGCTTTCAAGTAGTAATGGGTTGCACCCAGTGACTTACTTTTCCCATTATATCCAAGACACAATCATTAAATGCAGTGTTGTGTAGGTCACAGTACCTACAGCCTCTATGATTATTTTTGGTACTTAGACTGTTTGCATGACGGTGTTCAATGTGTCTAGCCCTGCTCATCTGAAACAATTTAGCCACTATTGCAATAGGCTTTATTTCTTGAAGTTATAGTGGTCTTCCTTTTAGAGAAGCAGGAAGGTAAATTAAGTTACTTTGGCCTGAAATCTATGAGTTTGCCAAGCTAGGCTCTCTAGGGTGTCTGGAATAAAAATAGATGTCCATAGAGGTGAGTCCTGAGCTGGGAGAAAGAATCATATTTTCAAGCAGGGTTCAGTGCACTTTCTTTTATAACAGGCATGAGTTTAGAACTTTACCTGATGGTGCTGCCAATGTTCTGCTACTGACAGCTTTTAAAATTTAGAAAAAAAATTTATTACATTTAGACTGTGTTGTTTTCAAAAAGAATTCCAACATGGCGATATCAAACATGAAAGAACCATATCAGCAGAATTACCATAAAGATAGTTCTGACATATCTTGTCATAAGATGTTTTGTGCGTAATAAAAGTTGTTGCTCTTGCTAGGCAGTTTCTCATTTTTCAGAACTGCATGTTTATATTTATAGGATTTGGTGAATGTTATATATTCCCATATTATTTTCCTCACAATATATGAAACTCTAAAATGTCTGTTTCCTTGGTTTCAATGTGGCTTAATAAATCCAGAAAATTTTCATTGGGATTTGTGGGAGCATCTGGAGCAGGATCTTCACTTTTAGCAGACACTTCCCTTTCCAAAGTCAAAGAAAGAGGAATGTTTTGCAAGGATGTCCTTGGTGGCAACGAACATGTTAAAAGACTTTGTGTTGGGACTATAGTTTCACTTAGACGGTGGGAAGTGCTCTGCTGATCTTTAGTGACTTGCTGCACTTTCTCCTCATCTGTAGTCGATGGAATCTGTACAGACCCTTTTTGGATATGTTGTTGGGAAATGATTTCAGGCTTTGGTTGCTCAGTGTTCTTCTGAATAAAGTCAGTATTTCCTCCACTATTAGATATAGACAGAAAAGTTGACTGCAGTGCTGCATCATTTTGGACTAAAGTTTCAGAAGTTGTAGTAAGCACCACTTCAGGCACAAGTGAAGGAGAGTTTGAAGTCGTACTGTTTTCACTTGTAGGCTGCCTTTCAGATGTATTTGATCTACTAGCTTCCCGAATAACAGATAGATCATTTCTAGGAGTAGCAGGTTTAGTATTTTTATCCAAAGATTCATGCCTCCTAGCACCATGATAATTAGGTCTTCTAAGTGGAACATCATGGAAACTTCCTATGTAACTTGTTTCACTAGGTAAGAACATAGCTGAGGCATCACTTCCCTGTCGGCTGAAATTACTTCTGCTGGGAGATTCAGGATGCTCATGGACACTAAGGAACCGTTTAACTCTTCTGAGGACAGAAGGTTGTCTTTTGTGCCTTTCTTCATCCAACAACCAGTCCTCATGTAGGAATACAGAATCAGAGAGTCTGCAAAAGAGAGACAACAGAGAAGAAAGAAAAATTTATTTTTTTAAATGGGTGACTGATTGGTAAGGTGACCACACACAGTTTGTGTGAAATTGTGTAGAAATATTGACATTAGAAAAGTTGCATAATGTCTTTGGGAACACACTGTCGTTGAGAGAAAATGATAAAAATGATAATGATATTAGTTACCCCATTTGGACTGTTGATCCCAAGAATGAAGGAATACAGTAGTCAGCAGCTGCAAGTGTGTATGGTGGTCGTACATCTGAGTCATTCCAGTAGATGTCTCTGCTCATCTTTGGTAAGTTCATATGCATTTCATCCACAGCCATAAGAGAAACCTATAAACAATGAACCTAGAATAAATCTTACAGTGTCCCAGCTTTATAGTGCACATTGTGATCTATTTCATGACCTTGATCAATTATACCAAAGTTGTCTGGGTTAAAGATAACCTTAAAGATTAATTCTTGTTTCTCGTCCACCTACTGTATGGTTATCCACAAGACAGTGGCTGCTACCAAGCTCTTGCAATGACTCATGAACATTATTTCAAGGTACCTAAACCCCCTCATAGATGTTACTGTTTCCTCTTGCAACTAACAGGCAAACTTTATACTTAATTATTCTCCAAAAAAAGAAAAGTTTTATTGCCACAAATTACACCCAAAGTAATTTGGACAAACATCTAAAAACAGTACATATCACTTTTAACCTTCCTATTTTTGAAAAAAAATTAACATCCATGAATATGCCTTGATATTCAGTGAAAAAAATTATACCTATCTATGAACAGTCACAACTCCTACATGATTTATAGATAATTATTGTATGATTGAAGGGACTGCTAGCCCATACTCTGATAATGGCTAAGGATATTGGTAGAGTCCAGTGTATTGGTTTGTACTTTACATACAGGGGTAAAACACTTGCTCCACTAAAAGGAGTGAGTAGGACACTAGGACACTTGAAAAGCTGTGAATAGAGAGTAGGTGTTATAAAAATAACTGATACAATAAAGAATGCAAGACAAATGTTACAGAGATATCATTTGTGCTTTATCACTAGTGGTGTAGTGTGAACCCATGGATATTTCAGAACAGTGCTATCACGATAACAAAGCACAATGCCCTGATTGGTTAAAAACACATATCACTAACCTTGCAAGCACTGGATTCACTGCAGAATAGTCCAGAATTAAGTCAAATGTAATGTCTGTTCACACCCATAAAGCAATATTAGCACTGTATATACAATTTATTATTCATGAAATGCAAATGAGTAAAGTCATTCACAAGGACATTTATGAAGACCAAGTATTTTGGTATAGATAAATACAGTTTATTTAAGATTTTAAAGATTGGCAAAGAGAACTAAAGCTGAAGGATCTATATTTAAACCATTTTCATTTACAAATCATTTAAAAAAAATGTTGGTAGTAACAGGTATGCTTTATCACCAATAAAGTGTTATCAATTTTAGGTCCATATAATCCTATTAAAGCTTCATGTTATACCCCCAATTCTGAATACCACTAATTGTGTGCTGAACCCATTTATTGTGACTTCTCTTGTTTATAATTTAGAACACCCCCACTGTTAATAGCCTGTGCATTTTTATTTCAGCACAGCTTAGACAAATTTCTCTGATAAAAATAAAATCATGCAAAATACCTAACCTGTAAGTTTCGGTCTATGCACCAGTTAGTTTCAAAATCATCGTCATCTTCACCGAAAGGGTTAATTAGCTGCTCAGCCACCTAATAGAATTTGAAGACACAGCAAAAACAAACTTTAATTTTGGTACCAGAAAAGCATAAACATTAATGACTTTGTTAAAAGTATTATCCACAACTGTGCTACTGTGCATTTAGGAATTCCTGCTACTCTTCATTACAGAAAATGGTATTAGAAACACATATAAATTAGTGTAGCCTGTTATATTTGTCATTGTTTTGTTGAATATTGCAACCACAGTGAGAATTACCACAGTCAGACATCACCTTGTGCTTTCCTATAGTTTAGGAACACTTGCCCACCTTTAATAACTTTGCATTATAAACAGTTCAACAAATATAAGGGAGTTCACCTTTAACCAGCCTGCATAGAAGAAGAACTGGAGCAGAGTGAAAACTGGAATGTAAAGGTCTAAGTCATGTCCTGCATAGGCTTGCTTAGGGTCCAGGAATTGGCGTCCGATTATACAGGCAAAAAAGAAAGTGTATACCGCAAGAGTTACTACCTAAAAAGCAAACAAAAAACAGGCAATCGTGTAAAGTTGTGTTAACTGTTAGCATACAATTTAGGTAGCACAGTTAAACAGAAAGCATAGTATTTTTCCCATTAAGCACTTTTTTAGGTATTTGGAAGTTCTAGCATCTTTACACACTTGACTTTTCAATATTTTTGTTAATGTTAACAACAATCAGTTTACAATCATGCCACCTCCCCTACCTAAAGTGAAACTAAAGTAAACAATTGTGAGCAGGGAGATCTTTTTATGAAGGAGGGACAGGCAATGTCCCCCTCTGCTATAAAATAAACATATCTGCCTGATCTCAATTTTTTAAATTACACTCATCTGTTCTTGGTCTATCGTGGGCACAGCCATATTCACCTGATCAGGGTTTAGGATCTTAAGCTATCTTGTTCGGCCAGGTGGGATTGATGCTATTCCCAAGCATGTGTTAATTCATCATTGTAAGCCAGGGGTGTATCAGGATACCTGGCATAGTACACTACATTCATAGTGCATGAAAACATTGTAAACAGGCAGGTATTATTCTTTCAAAAGGGACAGGCAATATCAATAAAAAAACACACAGTGTATGGCTACAATAAATTGGCCAACGTTGACACATGCATTGTGTAAGAAAGCTGCAAAGCAGTCCCACAGTTTGTTCTGCAAAGCAGGAACTCAATTTTGAGTAATAAAAAAAAAAAAGCTGTACCATGTAGACATATTATTGCATATATACATACTATAAGACACTCACTGAAAAATTATTTTCATCTAGATCAGCATTTCTCAAGCCTTTTACCCCTGAGAAAGGTCAAGGGGAACCCCTGCTAAAAGCATTTTTTGGGGGGTATTAGGAAAAATTGGTGGCCAGTTGTAGGAATGGCCACCTTATAGTGGTGGCTAGTATGACACCTTTATAGAGAATTAAAAACCTTATTTTACACAGATGGCTCTACCAAGTGGTGTTGGGCCTAAAACTGTGCAGGAATCATCAAATTGGAGATGAATAAGCAATAGTTCAACCAACCTTTGGTGGAACTCTGGCAGAGAATAGCTGATCTAGATGATGTCTGTCACGTGCTATGTAAGGTAAAAATACCATACATGACCTCAAAACATGTGCATTTACCTGTGTGTACACTAGAGGAATGCCGACCCAGTCATAGCCAAAGAGGAGACCACACCAGGATCGATACCGGTTCATTTCCTGAGATAAAGTACACAAAGTACCAGCTAAAAAATAACTGTATTTTTTGTAGACTGCTAACAAAATACAGTAAATTGCTCTGTATGTAACCTTATAAAGACGTAGTTTATAACACAACAATACGCAATCAAAATCTGAACGTTCTGCTTGTGTGTGGGACCATGCATAAAACGTCAATACACTTCTAACAAAAGCTCTAAAAGTATATCCTTTACTTGCCAACAGTAAGTTCAGGACAGCAGGAGTAGTACCTATTGTGTAGTAGTAATTATCAATTTAGTTTAGCTTTGGCAAGCTTATGATTTTATTATCCTATCTATTTGCTTGTTTCTAGCAAAAAAAAGCCACTGACCACCTGAAATATTGCTGATGTTGTCCATGAGATCAATGCAAAGGATATGCATGAGGATGACAGAAAGGCATTTAGATGACGCAGTTTTTTCTTTTACAGAGGACTAAGTAAGGAATCTGGTTTTCTGGTTGCTGGTATAAAATTTTTTACTTACAATTTAGTGCCTATGTATTCCTACAGTTTTGTGTGGTATATGCAGATTACTCTGAAAGATTGTCCAAAAGTACACTGGAAAGAATAATTTTTCAGCAAAATATGGTTTCATTATTCATTTTAAAGCAAAATGCAGATACAGCTTGATATAAAGCATGAACATATAAAAACATATATGTCACAGTGGAAATCTATTGTAGCTGAAGGTAGTGGTTACTATTGCATAAAAACAGCAAATATATTTTTTAGGCGCCATTTTTTACATCTAGAATTGGGCACTGGTGATGATACCATTACCATACACCATTATTAGGCACTTGAAAAGATGTATTGGCTTTCCAACTCACATTCAGCATTATTTGAAGATCCATGCTGTCACGAATTCTTCCTTCAGACCTGGCCTTTGAAGCTAAATTTCCAAACCAAACCACTGGTACCCAGTACTTAAGGTGTGGAGACTTGAGATTGTCAAATATTTTTCGCTCATCTGCTGTCATAAATCCTTTTTAAAAACAAATAATATTACTTTGATTAGTATTACAATCGTGTTAGACCAGTGGTAAGTTAATAATGACACTGATTTTGTGATTAAAAAAATCAGCGATTGCACCTACAGGTAGGCACAATAAAAGGTAAAGGCACAAAATGTGGCTTTCCCTAACAGTATTTTACTTTGTCTGTTGAGACTCTGAAAATGTTCTTAAATTGTACTGTGTTTTATGTTTACTTGTGTTATTATTTTTCTTTACTTATGGTGCACCAGCAATACACAGTGGTTTACATCAATTATTAAAAAAGGTACAAATATGAAACTGTGAACATATGTACAATGCAAGGCATAGGGTTTCTATTTATAAAATGGGGAATGTGACATTACTGCCATTCAAAGACATGGACCTGGAAGATTCCCGCAAGGGAATGTTTGAGGGACTGATTCCCTGTTTTATAAATAAGCCCAAAGTAACAGATAAGAACCCTACCTAAAGAAATGTACCAGTCGGTAGTGCTGATACAAACTGAATACATGGCAACAAATGCTTGGGGCATGAACAAACCACAACAAAGTGGGTTTTGAGGGACTGCTTTTAGGAGGAAGCCTAACACAACTGAAGATTATATCTAAGATCAGCAGTAAGAACATTTGGTAATATCATCACTTATTGCATTATTTAGAAGAATATCATGGGAGCAGCAAGCAACAGACCCAGGATCATTTACATTAAAACAAAACAAAACTAAGTGAACTCCAATTCCTATACCTGCTTCTACAACATGGTCCATTGTTGGGAATCGTTTGTACACTGCGGTGCTGACCGAGCGGAAGATTAATATTGAGGTCAGATTCACATAACGCATAAGTGTCCTGCGAAGTAGCCTTCCATACTCATCCCTGCCATGAACATTGCTGCAAATGAGTAACATAAGTCTGTCTGGCCAAGGAAGATTTACAAACTGGTTCCACCACCGGTTTACCACTAGAGTAACATAAAAACCTAAAAAGAAAAACAAAGTTGTTTATATAAAGTTAATCAAATTCATAATTGTACAACATTTAAACTGAAAATACTCAAAATTTGGAAACTGTGTACACAATGAACAAATCTGCTATATTCAAACCATAAAGAAGGTAAAATGAGTGCAGGAATGCCAAGGATCTTTTATATTACTAATTTAGTAATATGTAAATTTTGAATAGTGTAATCATAAATTTTGCTTCATATTTTTCTAAAAGAGATCCAATAGAGGAATTATAGCTGCCAATTATCCTAGATTTATAGATTTGTGCCAGATAGCTCATCCCCTGCTCTGTTTCCGGGCCCCCTCTGGATATATTATCTTTTAAACTGCAGCACAAGTTTCCTTTCCCTTCTCTCCTTGGTTCTACACAGGACATTTTTGCAGGGGTTCCTGTTTATTCTGAGTCAGTTGTTACTCCAAATATTATTCCACAGACACTAAGTAGTAGTACTTATTTAGTATATTACCACCAATATTAAAACGATATTGTAAAACAAAAGAAGAAACAGATGATTAGATTTTTGTTTGTTTAATTAAACATTGTCACCACAGTAGTTATGATTACTATGTATTTCTCGTTTGACTTTTTTTTTATACTGGATACACATATAGCAAACAGTCAGTTTGACAGTGTTTTGGGGCAAACCTTGCCAGGCCAATGACGATTACAAAAGATGCTGATTACCCTGAAGTTAAGCACACAGAGTCAAAAAAGGAGATACATTGGAATTAGTTTCTGGAGCTACTCTGCATGGTAAATGCTTATGAAAGCCTATTGTAAAGAAACAGCACTATGCAGTGATAAAATAAGTGTTTTTTTGTAGCATTGGTGTATATTCTCTGGTAGCTACCCAACCATGCATACCCCTTCCAAAACTACTAATGTAATTCAATTGACAATATGGATTATTAGGCCATATTATTACTGAAAACAAAATTAAGATGTATAAGTATCTTTGAAGGTGCAAGAGTTTTATCATCTTCTAGAAATACTATGTATTAATGTTCTAAAAAATGATAGTGGTATTTTCATTGCTTTTTTCAAATAGTTTAAACATTACATAAATGACTATATTTCTCCTATGACCATGTACTGATTTTAAAATGAAGTATTTACCTTCAATATCTATCACCCAAACTCTTAGTTGACTATTTATTGGATTCACACACCAGCCACTCAAGATTTACTCATTCTTCCTATTTAATTTTTTGTGAACAATGGTTAAATCTTGCATGAATGTTTTGTAAATCTTGGGTGAAAACATTGATAAATAAACCCTTATTGTTGGCACTCCTTAATAAATATGGCCTAGTAATCAATGCAGATGCCCTTTTCTATTTCCCCACTCAAACCATTGTCAAACCATCTGCACTTACCTTTCTGTGTCAATAAAATGGAATCCGCCATTCATCCAGTAAAGGCTTTACCAGCTGCTTAAACAGGTCTCTAAGCTGGGTTTGTTGGAAAATGCTTATAAATGCTGTAATTTTATTCATGAGGCACATTGAGAGTCTAAGCTCAAACAGCAAGTTTTAGGGGAGGCATGAGGCAGACTCTAAAAACATATATTAGTTGTCAACTTTATCCAGCTGCTTGTTGAGAGTATAAACCCAAACAACACTTTTCATGGGTGGCATGTGCCATGACACTCAAAGCATATAGTGGACACCATCGTCTTCCATCTGCTATAGTCTTGTTGGAAGCTTAACAACAAAACCAGATTTGTAACAGCTGTCTTTCCAACTAGAGTCTACAACAGCAAAGTCTGCCACACTGATTAGAGGTTGGAGTTTAGACAATTCAGTCTAAAGTCAAGTCAGTGAGGAGGATATGCACTATTATTTCTTGTATTCCTAAAGAAAATCAGTGAGTGGAGGGACATTTGCATGTAGACATATTGATGTTTCTTGTGACAAGGTATGATTTAGTAATTAGGGTCAGATCTAGAAATCTATGCATCCTCTGCGGGCACACCCTAAATTATTAACCTGGGAGGATAGAACAATAGGTCAGGATGGTTTTACCTAGCCACTCATTACTGGCTCCCACATAAAACCTCTGCTTTAGTATCTGCACAGTGCATAAACATGTAGAGAGGACTGATAACTCAATATATTTAAATTTAGGAGCCACTTTAGTTTTAGTGTACATACTACTTTCTCAAAGAAGGATCCAAAATGTGCAGCAGTGTTGCAGTGGTATGGTCAGTTGCATGCAAAATGCATCAATTAAAGCTTCTGTGCAGATTTCATTGATGGCTGCCACTTACCTAAAACAAATGTTACTGGTATTTGTTCAGCATATCTGTCACAGTAAAGTGATAGTTTTTCAAAGTACCGTTTTTGAGGATCTGTAAGAAAAAACCTGTAGCAGAGATAAGGTGAATGTATACCAGTAATAGCAATGTATCTGTTCCTGATCTATAACCTGCTGAAAATATAAATTACAATGTTAGGAATTATTTGTAATAACTATACAGTCATACATTTAAAAAGACACAGTAGCAAGAATATATATATATATATATATATATATATTTATATATATATATGTATATATATATATTTATTCTAGTGAATTGTGTCTCCTTCATTGCTTCTATTCCAGGGCTGCAGCTTCTGACAGACTCTTCAGCATTTACAGCTTCCAGGAGTATCAGATCCCACTTCATATGCTTTGGTACAATCCTCCAGCCCTTTTAATACTGCTGTGTCTTGTAGTGATGTGGAAGTCCGAAGATGGAACAATGGGAAATTGGAACCACAGAGACATAACTGCATTTGTTGAAAGCTAAAGTCTTATATGGACTGCAGCACTGGAACCTGGTGAAGGTAGGAGACACAGACTGCTGAACCGGTGGCCATTATACCCCCTCTACTGCAGAAATTAAATTTAAAAGGAATCGGCTGCCTTAAAGCAAGGCACTTTAACAACTAAAATAATGCACATTATTGCATGTGCAATAATGCACAGCAGATCTATATATTACTTCAAGTGGTGTTTGGGCAAAAGGTATCATATTCTTTTTATAAACACTATTCAACATAAATTCCAAAACATACACAATAATAATTCTGTTTCAAAACAAACCGATGTGTAAAATGAAATGTCATATATAATTTAAAAAGCAGTGAGAAGCTAGGAATTTTAAAAGGAAACTGAAAACCAAAAAGAAGGACAAGTCATGGGAGGACACACTACTTCAACTGCTAAGTGATCACTACACTAGTCAGAAAACCTAGCACAGTTTAGAAATGCTGTGAAGAATTATGGGTCAGCCAGAAACTCTATACATCTTTAAGACATACTACACATGTTCCTTAGTAGTAGTAGTACAAGAAGTTCATAGTCATGTCACTAGCTGCCCCTCAAAGGGGATTCTATGTCTTTACACAGTCCAAGGTCAATTTTTGGGGGGAAGCCAATTAACCTAACTGCATGTTTTTTTTTTGGATTGTGGGAGGAAACCAGAGTACCCAGAGGAAACCCACGCAAACACAGGGAGAACCTGCAAACTCCATGCAGATAGCTTCCTGGCCGAGATTCGAACCTGGGATCTAGCACTGCCTCTGAGCCACCGTGCTGCCCCATAAGTATTTACAGCTGTTTTTTGCTGTTCTTCTTTGCTGGTCCTGTATCCTATGTGTTTCTGCGCTTGCAGTTTGGTCTATAAGGTATAAATGTCTGTACCCTTCTTTCATTGGGCCTGATTTAATAAAGCTGTCCAAGGCTGGAGAAGATACATTTTATCAGTAAAGTCATTTGCTAGTTGTTAGCAAATATTTTTAATCCTGGAACACATCCATTTCAGGTTTGATGGATCCCCCAGCTTGACAACTGAAAGTGTATCATCTCCAGCCTTGGAGAACTTTAATAAATCAGGCCCATTGCATCATTTTACTGTATAACTTATTGTTTTGTCTTACAGCTGTGAAAGTCCATTTGTTTGCACCAGGTGCTTGCTAATAGCTGTCAGAAGATACCAGGCAGGATGATACTTTTGCAGTATGCATCAAAGAATCTCGAAATTGAATGGGCTACACTCAGTCTGTCATAGGAATTTTAACAAAATTCTTTCAGCTTCTCTTTTATATGATAGAAGGGTCACTAAATCAGCTGTCAGGGACTATTCTAGTTTGAATGCCAGCTCCTTTTCTGAACACCTTTTAGTTATCTAGAGCTTGTTTCAGCTCAGCTTGTGTCAAATCAGATGCTCCAGGTCCCTCCAATACCTAACTTTAAATTTCTTTTGATCCCCCTCATATGCCAGGCTCTGTATGATGCATTAGAAAAGCTGTGAATATCCAGATGATAAGCTTTGAAAATGCTTCAAATATACGCATGGCAAATTATTGCTGTCCAGTTCCTATTTTCTCCACAAGACATTGCAACAAAATGCCTAGGTGAATACAGCCAAGAGTACTAAATGCCTATAGTCTGGTTCACAAAATAACACAAAACTTTTACTACACAAAGGAAGATACCATCTATTCTCCAACCTTCTGCCTGCCCAGACAGCACAACTTTACTGCTTACAAATTTCCACTCCCTATCAATGCAAATACTTTGTTACCCGGAGAAAAAACGTATGCCCCTTAAAAAGGCCAATGAAATATCCTCTAACACTTTACCATAGTAAAATCCTGGCATGTCCTTGTGCTACTCTCTAAGATGATGATCTTATTACTGCTGCATTTCGGTCTTTACTTTGTCTAGAGACTAATCTTCTTTGCAATGATATACTAAGCTGTTATTACTGTCTGACGTTGGCTTTCAAGCCCTGTACACTTGTTCTGTTGCTAGCTGTTTCTTTGCTTTGCTTCCTGTGTGTTGCTGTGTTTAATTTTCTTGCTTCTGTGGCTTCAGTGGGCCATTTTTCCAACTTGCCTTTGTTTTGGTTGTCTCTGTCTTTTTTTTTTATTTTTTTTTTAGTAAATTTATAATACATCCAATAATTGAAGAGTTAATCCTGGCTGTAAGTGCTGGACCAGTTTTTGGCTTGTGTAGTACCTTGAAATCCATTAATATCTGGATTTCCAGCAGACCAACAAGCATCCAAAATAAAATTACAGTGTTTCAGTTTTTGTTTTTGCATAACAATATAAATATAAGATTCAGTGCATGAGCTTTGTCATACCATGTGTACCATTTTTATGGATAAATAAGCGTAACACTTAAAACTGTATTACTATGTCAGTTCCAAATACAATACTACCTGGTTTTAGTCCGTGGCTTCATCCTGCCCTGCCATTGGCTGCTAAGACTTTATAGCCATAAAGCATTAAGCTTGCTGGTCTGCTGCTGGTGTGTTTATTCATTGTATTTACTGTTGCTGATTCTGTTTCCTGACTGTCAAATTGTATGCTGTCTGGACCAACCTTTGCTTGTGACCCCAACTCTGTTTTGCCTTGACCCCTGGATACCTTGTTTGCCAGATGGATTACCTGTGTATGACCTCTGGCTCTGTTTTCTGGACTTGCCTCTGCTGGGCTCCCCAGTATTGCATTACTGTGGGCTTCTAGTCCTCTGTCACTCCTTCTCCAGAAGCCATCGTTTTTGCACCTAGCGGCAACCATGTGCTGGGACAGCTAGACTAGTCTCCTCAGGCTTACTGTGGGATTGCTATAGGTGAAAAGTGTGAAGCTAGATTGAAAGACTGGTGTCTAGGGAGCGCTGGTGCTGGACCAGGGCCTTACACCAAATCTTTAAGAATTCACCATAATTTCCACTAGTTTATTACATCATGCACCTAGTTAACAACAGTGCAAGGTGGTCAGTTTTTATTTTGGTTTTTGACCTCTACCATTAAAACATTATCAAAACATTTTGGCAGCTAAGCTTGGTGGTGTAGAAGTCAAAGGACAACCCAATAAGAATAGCAGGGAACCAGGAAAAAAGTTATCACTTTTATGGGTAGTTCCAATTGGCTGGCAACTTTCAATAGAAAGTGAAAGTTTTTTACTTGCTAAAAAAATTGGTACCTGGTGGTGCCGACTAATAGGTGGGACTTAATCTAGTGTTCTTTGTTTCATAAAAATAGCTTTACAAACAAATATGCAGAAAATTTGAAATACTCTTTCCAATTAATTTGTTTTGCAGATAAGCCTTTTTGTAATGTTGGTAAAGATGTTTAAATCAAATAAAATCATCTACCAACAATGGAAAGAAGGTAAATATACAGTACATGGATAAACACCAGCGAAAGAAAGAAGAGTTAGGAACCAAGTAACAACTAGGATGGCATCCATGTTCAAAAAAGGTAAATTCCTGAAATGAATACCTGAACTGAACTGTATTTGGGTGAAGAATTAATTAAATTGGAATACTGGTTATCAAGCAGGTGTTTATTGTGGAAAAGGATAGGCAATGACCATTTTGCAATAAATATTTTTACCTGCCTCAATGCCACCCTGCTGTCAGATGTCACTGAGCTGCGCAGCTCATCGTTTATCAGGGAAACCCTTGTGGATTCCAGAAATAGATAAAGACCCATGCACCAGCATGGGAGTTATGTCAACCCAACCTAGGTAATCAAGATAGATGTTTGGAACCATAAAGTAAAGAAGGAAGAAGGTGGTAGCACCCGCAACAGAACAGGGACAGGTGAAAATCGATGGGTTTATTTCTGACTTAAATAAACTGTTGTACTGTAGCATAGCAAATATGTCACAATTCTAATATCCCTTTAATTAATATTAATCCAATGCTTCAAAAGATGTTTCTGTCTATCATCTCAAAATTATCCAACAATGTAATTGAGGAGCATATAGAGCTAAAATCATTACAGGTACATAGTGACTGAAAGACTGGGAATGATACATATTCATTCCACTTACTAAAGGTTTTTATAGTCTTATCTTGATGTACATTCCAAAAAGAGAATGTGTGTTTCAGAACAATATGCACCCCCACACACATAGGAGCAAAGCATGAAGCACTACATACTTTTCTTATAATCATTTACACCCTATACAAATTGGTGTTACCATCTTTAGGGCTAACCCTATATCAGATACAATTTTTCAAGTCGTTTTGTAATTTAATTTATTCAATAATCACCTTTCAGTTTATATGCAGCCAGATGCCTGATCTTTCTCAACAATAGTGGTGTTATATTTTAATGGACATCCTCAAATATTGTAGAAGTAAACTTTTAACAAAAGAAAATTTTAGTCAGTTCTTTTTTTATTGCAGAAGGCACAGAAGATCTCCCTGGTACAATAAGTCATACTTAACTGCCTATTCAGTTTTTTGTACACTGAGCTGCACAAACACAGCTTAGTGTAGGATGCTGGGTACCTCGGCATACCCCTGGCCGTGGCAAATTAATTAACTTCTGCTCGCATGTGCAGAAGTTACCTCATTTCAGCCTGGCCAATCAAAGTGGTTGAAGATCTGAAACCTGGAAGATGACCAGGTGAAGATGGCAGTGCAATTGGAAGCGGTTTGAAGGAGGTCAACTGCAGGTCAAAATGCACCTATTAATGAATTCTGACACTCTATAAAATATCAAAATATCCTAAACTGATATCAAACCAATAAAATTGACAAAAGCCCTTATCTTTTTAACAGGGGTTCTAACATCTAAGAAAATGTGTAAAACAGTTTAGGATTAAGGCTTGAAAAAAGTGAACAAAAGTGTTGGTGTTGCTAGGTGCCATAAATTTAGATGTTTCTTTCATTTGGTTCCTAAATACAGTAGGGATTATGTAAATTTTAAACATAATCCCTACTGTATTTAGGAACTTATTCCTATTATTCCTATATTAACAATCCCATAGCAAACCAGTCACTTCCCAAATGAAAATTCCTGCAGGCTTGGACTGAAAAATAAACATTGATTCTGAGTAGTTTATATAGACCAGCAGAAATTTTCTTGTTAGAAATCTTTTCATACATAGGATCCATTATAGGTCTTAGGCATAGCGCCTAAATGCCACCACGTGTAAAGCCAGTCTCTGTTTGCCCTGAATTGGCAGTGATTTGAGATTTCCATATTTTGAATTACTGTGTTAGGAATAAATATGTTTAATTTAATGTCAAACATTACACAACAAATATATTTTATATAGATTGCATTGCACTAGGTAAAACATGACAAAACGTGCATTGTTCATAAAGGTTCGCTAGTATGTACATCTTGTATGGGTTGTTTACTGTCATAATAATATGATAAAGAGTATAAAATGGAAAGTACCTGTATATTATGCTCAGAGTCGTATATAAGCTGATAAACAGAAAGAACTCCCTGTAGAGTAACTTGTAAATGCTGCCTCTCCACTTCAGCAGTAACCGGTGAAAACCAAAGAATGTGGCATTAGCTACTTTACTGGAATAAGTAACAGTCATCTTGGCATGTTCCTCCTGAAAGATGTAATACATAAATGCAATGTATTTTTATGATACCATCTTATGAACAGGGGGTCAATAGTTCTAGGGAGATCTTGTAGTTTTAACATTTTTGTTATGCGTATGTTACTGTTGAAAAATCTCTCTCACTTTCTGTCTGGTATAATACCAGCAGGACAGGAATTCAGGGGAAATTTTAGGGGAAAAGAGCCCTGGACAGAATTAAAATCCTGTCAGGGGTCAAATTCTTTCACATTAAAGTAGAAAAATGTTTTTGGTTTCACATATGCTTTAATATAAAACAAAAGGCAGCACATACCGGTATTAAAGAATGGTTAATATATAATAACTTTACATATAATAATAACCTTACAATACCATGTGTATGCCACATAGAATAAAAATAACACTATTCTCATAATCCTAATATAAACATCATACCGCATATTTTATCTCTTGCGATAATATAAAAGTCTTTATCACTCCGTTGCGCGTAAAATAAAAGGATTATAAAAAAAAATAAACAAAAAAGAAGTGAATGCTACGAAATGTTTACTTCTGACCACAGTTTAAAAAAAAGGAGATGTTACTGTTATGATATGACACTGGTATTATTATAATATCATACTTAGTTGTATTCTTGATAGTATAATATGATATCATACATAGGTTTTATTCTATGACTATTGAGGATATTTATAGCTAAGAACCTTGCTGACTAATATGTCATGACTTTTCACCTGAAGGCCTGAGAGCTAGATGTTGTCCTCACAGGATTTTGTATGGCCCACATAAAGAAATCTTTAATAAACTACAGTGTAAGATCATCTGAACTGTAACTATTAATGTAACTATAATACAAAAGATCTCTGCAAACAAAACTATTGGATTGAGTAAATTAGCAATATGAGATTTTGTTTTTAAATAAAAGCTTTTGAGTTGGATTAGAAGTTATTCATAACTGTAATATAAATTGATAAATGTATAACTTAGGTAAATAGGAAGAAATACACAAACCTGTTAAAAATTTTTTATTACCAATTAGTTACTAAGTATGAATGTTCATATTCATGCAAGTAGTTGATCACTCTAAGATAATGAAGTAACAGTGTATTTAACTAACCTGATATGGCAATCAGGGCAGTGTCCTTACAAGGTTCCTGCTGAGATTAAGAAACGCTGTAAAACTCAGAAATGGTACATTCACAGTTACCCACTGTTGGCAGGCAGGTCTCTTCCAAAGGGTGCAATAGGGAGTCCTTGGAGAGCAGACTGACGAGCACAGGAGGGAAGAGTGTCTTTCTTGCTTGAAGCCTGTTTGTGCCAACATACACACTGTCAGTTACATCAGAGACTGTTCCATGGGACAAAAACAGCCAGCAGCTGCTGATCTTGCGCTCTCTTATTCTATATTTATAAATCCACCTGCCATCCAAAGGAGACCATAGACTAAGTGATCTTTAAACGATCGTTAAGAACACGTAGGTGTCACAAAAGACCAATAAAGATCCGATCTAATGTAATGTCGTCTGGTCTATATCAACACTGAATACTTAGTAATTTGGTTTAGGATATTAGAATATGGTTAATAGCAATATGGAATCTCTCCAACACACTGGTCTACAAGAAGAACATACGAGAAGAATAATACTTGGACTTAAATAGGAAGAATACACTGGTACTTGTAATTACTACACATAGGAATCTTTTCTACTTCACAATAAAGCAGGTGCAAAGATTGAGAAAAAATTAAGTCCCCTTTTGTTCAGTCTCCAACCTGTGTAGTTGATTTTAAACAATACTTGTGGTCTGATTTTATTTTAGTCATTGTACAAAACCTACACTGTAGAAAATAATGAAATAATGAAATAAGTAAATTACACATTTACTACCCCCGTAAATCAGGCCCAATGTCTATAAAATAGTCAAAGCCCCATTTGGGGGGGGGGGGGGTGCTAATTACCTTACCAGTATGTTTTTGGATGTGGGAAAAAGTGTTCCTGGATGAAAACCAATAAAAAGTAAAGGAGAAGAAGAAAGGAAACCATACATATTGTCCAGATGTCAGTGCCACGTCTAAAAGTTCTGCAGCAGATTCTCCAAGGTACAACGTTATGCCGATTATATTGCAATTATATTGCCACACATTCTTCTCCCTATGAGAATCTAAACAGAGTAAATATAACAAAAAATGTTAAATTCCACTTTAAAATGCTATTTTCCACTTAATCAGAATATGCCCATACTCTGGACACATGTGCACATTGAGTGTCAAGAATAATTTAAGTATAACCTAACCAATGGAAAACAAAAAAAGTAATACCATGATAGTTCTCTGGAAATAAAGTAAGTTCTTACCGCACTGCATATTCTTGCAATGCTGCAAAAGGATGTCACTTTTGGTTTAATGATCACCTTCTGGGTTACAGATTTCTTAGATATTCTGCCTATTTTCTCCTAAACTTGCTTCATGAAGCCCAGTTCAAAAACAGATATTACAACATTTCTCAAAGCAGTGTCAATTTTCATCCCTAATGTCATTTTTCTTTATATCCTTAGCCTAACAGTCCAAATCTTTTTTTTTCTCCCAAGCAAGTTTGTTCCAAAGATATAAACACATTTCAAAGGATCCACAAACTTGCAGCTCATGTTCCACTCTGTGCTCATTTCTTATCACCCTGTAGATCAGCCTCTAAGAGATGATACTTTCCATTTAAAGAATAGCCTTGTCACAGTATAACACACCATAATAAAAATGTATTAAAGGAACACTAAGCTTGAAATATTGGCCATATCATATTTTTATGATGATACCTATCTTTTTTTAGGTGTTGAAGGGAAGAACATGTTTATTAGTACAACCTGTATTAGAAGAATGAAAGGTAGAATAAACAACCAAAACAATTCTAAAAACTATAGTAACCATCTTCAGACCAAACATGGCCATGGAGAATAGGAACTGTGCACATCCCCACCTTTACAACAGGAGGACTATCATACGTTTTTGACTGCTTTAAAATGTAGAGCTCCCGGTAAATAAGATAATTAAGTGTAACATACATACAAACAATTTATATTATACATTCCTGTTTTTTTCTTAGATTTATGGTTAGAAAAAGACTTAAAATTATGAAAGTTAGATATGAAGCCTGTCGTAGAATTTGTCCTGCTTCTATAAGTTCTGGACAAAACAAATTAGTAATAGTACAACTGATTCAACATTACCTTTCCAATGTTTAATAATCAATACGGTTATGTGAAATATTTTTACTGACTGGAGTTCTTTTTCAATAACTGTTCAAGTAATACAGCCTGGACAGGTGGACAGTCATATTCTCGTACCATACATACTGACAGTACAGTCAATTCAAAGCCTATTTACTAGTTTGGGGCTTAGGTAGAACACATTTACTTACAACATTCCTTCTAGAAAAAGAAAATCAGAATTGTTTAAATGTGCTTAAGTAATAATGCTGAATTATATTGGTTAAGTAGCATTTATAGTTAGAATATAACATTAACTGTGAAAAATACTGAAAATATTAAAAAAAAAATGGTGAAGCTGTCTTCTTGATAGCCTGACTCAATTGTAATAACTATTGTTATCTATTTAACTATTGTTGTTATTTAACTATTGTTAAATTGTTATCATTTTAACATTTTTATATTTACCAAAATAAAATCTATAAATCAGCACAATGATGTTTATAATAAAATTATGGCAAGCTATGACATAGGAATACAGGTGGGATCCTAAAGTACATTTTTTGGGTATTGTCAGTAATAGAAAGTAGAAATCTGTCAAGAGACTAAATTTTTGGGAGGTCATAAAGCAACAGCAATGCTTCCTCTCACATAGGACCATCTGTAGCTCATAGCTACATTTATACTGGTTTAATTTTTTTAATTGCCATTAAAATAATGGAACTACCTGACCAAAGTGGGAATGTTTGTCCATAATGCATAGCATCATAATTGGCAATACCCAAACACAGCATATTTGGAAAAAAAGCTTCATACCGACTATTATGCACAGCAATAGAGAGGTGATGATGTTAGACTTATTTTGCAGCCACAGGACCTAGGCACCTTGCAGTCATTGAGATGCGCATGAACTCCTCTATACACCAAAGTATTCAAGAGTCAGAGGAAATCTGTGCCCCGGCTAAAGCTTGGCAGAGCCATGAAACAGAACAATAATGCTAATAAGTCCAGCAAACCTACAACAGTATAATTAGTCAAAGTCCAGACGGCAGCCCGATAGAAATGCTGTGGCAAGACATTAAGAGGGCTGTGCTGTATTATTATTTAGCTTTATTATGCCTAGGAATAGCAACAGAAGGGCAAGTGGTCCTGACTGTTGCATTTCCCTTATTCATTTGTTGTTACTGGCATTGAGCATTAGGGAATCCCAGCAGCCTATGGCCTTCGGGTTGAGTAAATAATATTTGTAAATATGTAAAAAATAAATGTAAAAAAACAAATTAATAACATATATTGAGATGTAGCTGGGGATGCTTTAATGTTGGGCAGTCCAGGTCAGGAACTTTCTGTTAGATAATATGGTAGGAAGATGCAGTGCTAATAACTTAACCAAAGTAGTCTTCTGATTCTGGAATGGAGGGTGGTTATTGTGCCACTACTGAGCACAAGCATTTCAAGTTGTCCCCCTGTAAAGACACCTTTACCAGCAGAGCTGAATCAACACTTAATACAACCCCGCAGTGCTGAATCAACACTTAATACAACCCCATCCAAATATTAATGAATAACACTTAGTTAAAACAATAAAAGTGAAACAAATAATGGAAAAATAATGGTGGTTAGGAATTTGCCACTGTGCACCCGCCAGGGCCATGAACTAATGGGGAATTTTTTTTTTTTTTTCCATCAGCAGGTTATAACTTGGCCAAGCTACTATTTACATTATAGGTATGAGTTACAGCACAGAAACTGGCCACATAGATGGCACATAGATGGAGGAGCTTTATTAGCAGCACTATATGGTAGGTAATGTCCGCTTTCTACTATGATATACCCTTGCTCCATCTACCAACACGTCACTAGTTTCTCACCTCCACCTTTTGGAAGAATTTACAGATACAGTATGTATCTCTGTTTTCATGCTTTTAATGCATGTTTTTTATCATGCATTTTCTAGGATTATGTGAATCTAGAGAAGTGTGAAAAGAACCCAGCACGTTGCTAGGACACATACATGTAAAATTATTTTTAGGGTTCATTAACTTTCAGTGGAGTAATGTAATGTTACAGTTCCTGTAAAATCTCTGCAGCCTCTGACCATTTCCTGAAACATTCACGATCCTTTGCAGCGACAAACTACTTCATGATGCATGAACGAGTGCTGTACATACAGCCCCGCTCTGCTCTATAAGGAGGGGAGGATGACGGAGAGGCACCCTGCTGCGCGCTCTTCGCTTCCATTACAATCGTTCGTCGTCCATCATCTGTGGATCCGCCAGGACGGTCATTCGGATGATGGGCGCTGTACACACAGCCGATTCTCTTCTGATAATAGTCTCAAAGCCGAAATCAGACGAGAATCTGCCGTGTGTACAGCGCCCGTCGTCCATCGTCCGAACAACCATCCTGGCGGATCCATGGACGATAGACAAGGAACAATTGTAATGGAAGCGAAAGGGGGAGAGCGTGCAGCAGGGTGCCGCTCTGTCATTTTCCTCCTCCCCTCTTCATAGAGCAGAGCGGGGCTGTATGTACAGCACTTGTTCATGCATTGAACCATTCCAAGTGTGTACGTAGCCTAAGACCTCTATATCAGATGGGTTAACCTCTGATAAAAGCAATCAGATTTATTTCAAAATAATGAGCAAAGACCTGAGGCAGGCGCCTTGGTCTGGCAAAAACCGTCTGCAATTTAGATATAAAACAATCTAGATACAAATAGGGAAACTATTGGTACTCATTTTTATTCTTTGATAGTTTTTACAATTTATAATTTCCACCCAGTTAAAAAAGCCAAGGTCATGGTCACAGAGACGTGAGTAGAAACTGGAAGTTTATTTTTGATGTCTGTGTACTATTAGGGAGAATTTATTTCCTGTTCCTGATACAAAAGGAATTCATGAATTCCCTTTTAGACACTGATCACTAAAAGAGGTATTCCCATTGTAAATAGTCTAAAAATGTGATCTTCTTCTCTTCTATTAACAACTGTAATATTTGTAAAAAAACCCACATTTTTACTACTTCCTCCTTCAGCATCTTCGGCCATATTAGAGGTAATAAACCATCATCTACCTGGATTGTGCATGGGCAGCAGTATGCCAAAAGGCTAATTACACCCAGGAAGGTAGGTAGATTGTATAAAGGTAAATAGCCATGTATTATAAAAGTAAGTAATATATGGGTAAGTGGCCTGTATTATAAAGGTAAGTGGCTTTGTATTATAAAGGTAAGTAATGTGTAATATATAGGTAAGTATCTTGTATTATAAAGGTAAGTGGCCCTGTAATATCAAGGTATGTGGCCCTGTAATATATAGGTAAATAGACTGTAATATAAAGAGAAGTAGCCCAATAATATAAAGATAAGTGACCCTGTAATATAAAGGTATGTGGCCCTGCAATATATAGGTAAGTAGACTAATATAAAGGTAAGTGGCTTTGTATTATAAAGGTAAGTAGACTGCAATATAAAGATAAGTGGCCCTGTAATATAAAGGTATGGGGCCCTGTAATATAAAAGATAGAATATCTGAACTTGCTCACATGAATACTACATATACTATATATTGGAGAGTTAGTACCATGCAGGTACGGAGGGAAGGCTCCCTGGCCTCCTATATATTCCGGTACCAGCCCTATCTCTCCCCTCACGTCTCCTTCACAGCACTAGGCCTGCTCTACGTTACGCCGGAGTATTGCTCCCAGTGACGTCACCGCCACCACACGCGCCTGCCATTTCCAATTGGAACAATGTACGGTGTGACGCAGGTGCAAGAGCCCCACGTTTTCTGATTGGTGGCTTGTGCCGTGTGACGCGCAGCGGGCGGCTCCAGCCGGTGTGGTGCTCTGCACCTGCTCCGTCTTTGTTGGGGACGCGCTGCGCGGTCTCGCCGGGACTTGTGTGACAGCTCTCAGTCGTTGTTCTGTGACAGGTAAAGTGACAATGGCTCACTGGGGCGACATTGAAGTGCTGTGGGGCCCGGGGCCCATTGCTGCTTGCCGTGACGTGTTTGGTACGGCGCTGCTGTCATTGTGTGAGAGGTGCTCGCCTGCTGCAGGCGTTGCATGTTTCCTTGTGGTGCCCTTTGGTTGTACATGGGGCGGCTCGTACCCTTCACCTATTGTCCTGTATATCCCTGGGCTTCATGGACGAGAACTTCCACTGCTCCCCTGCAGCCGCCATGTCCCCCTTCCTCCATGTCCTGCCATCCTCTCTGAGTTCAGACAAGGTGATCATTCATGGAGAGGATCCACCATACATAAGTCACAATGACTCAGCCCCTCCATGTTTTGTAGGATTATACAGCTTTATATACTTGTATGTACAGACCTCTAGCCCATGCTATTACATTCTATCTAATCATTATTTCATTTTATCATAATCTGCAACCAATTATGCTGCAATACTCCCCTCCAATCCAGGGCTTTCCCTCAAGCTCCTCCATTATTGCCATCAGATATCCTCACAGGAGTGGTCAGCATTGGTATTCTTTATCCAAGTCAAGTTTCTTTATAATGTGTGATGATGATGCTTGGGGAAATGCTAGATGTGAACGCATAGTAAGGTTTGTACGAAGATTACGCTGTCTAGAGACTTTGTTAGTAGTGTCAGGGCCTGCTTGTTTGTGGTGTATAAAAGCAACCGTTCCCAAAGTGCTAAACAAAGTGTGTGACACTGAGCTGCTTTATCAAAGCCATCCAAGCAAAGCTGGAGAAGATTATCAGGGGGGATCCAGCCAACCTGGAATGTATCTGGTCCAGGATGAAACATCTGTCAAATTACAGCAAATTATTTAAAGAAATCCATTCCAGGTTTGCTGGATCACCCAGGTTCCCCATGATCTTCTCCATGTTACAAATTTTACTACAGCACAGAAGTTCAACGGGCCCTAAATTGTCTCAGAAGTTTTGGAAATGTAGGAGCGACAACTTGTCACTGAAATTCCTAAGGGATGCAAGAAACCATTGTTTTACTGAAAAACAGATTTGTAAAATCCAATGTAAGCAACTTGACAACAATCATAAATCCTCTTTTTAATAATAATAAACAGGATTTATATAGCACCAACATATTATGTGCGCTGTACATTAAATAGGGGTTGCAATGACAGATACAGACAGTGACACAGGAGGAGGAGAGGACCCTGCCCCAAAGAGTTTACAATCTAGGAGGTGTTTCAATCTATTTGCAGTATCACCTAATCTTCTCTGTTCTGCTGCCAGGAGCAAACAAAACACATGGTACTTTCAGATATGGAGGAGCATGTGACTGCAGTGGGCCATTCATCATGGGGAGTCCATAGCCCCATGTAAACTACTTGTTAAAGGAGAACTCAACTATGGAAACAAAAAAAAAAAATTGTAAGCAGGCAACATCTTTACATGAGACATAATCTTCTGCAGGAAAAAAAGTCCAGATGCCAGCAGGTTGCTTCTCCACATGCCTTTGTATTGCATTGAATATTATACCATTTACATATTATTTTATCTTGAAGCAAATCGTAGCTTGCACAGTAATGCTTCTTTATTAATAAACTTTGTAGACTACTCAGTGTATATTACTAGAACAAGGCCCTGACTGAGTCTGTTTACTGTTAATGTGTTATGGAGCACTCATAGTTTTCTTTACAGAGCATTCATATGTTTCTTTATGCCACCAAGACGAGCCCAGTGGTAGCCAATCCTATGTGCCACAGCTCCCTCCATGCATTGTCTTTCAATCAAATATAACTTCCATATTAAAGTACAGTACTGCTAAAGGCTCATGTATGACAGTCTAAAGTCCCAATGCAGTTACCTTCATCCACAAAATATTTCTACCCTCTCTTCGCCAAATCCACTTTTGTTTGTGTCTCACATACTCCCCTTTGCAGTCTCTGCAGCTCAGTGAGAAAATACAATAACACAGACTGAAGGAAGCTGTGGATGGTGCTAAGTGAGACCAGGCTGATTGATAAAACATTGATGAATAAATTATAAAGCCTGTCCCAAAGCAGTTTTCTATGTGCCATATATTTGGCTTCCTACCTATCTACTCACTACAGTACTTGTTTTTTCCCCTTGTTTAGGGGAAGGTTTATTACTGTTTCCTGTGTGTTTATTTTGTTTGCTTTTCTCAGTTGTTTACTATTGATGATAAAACATTTGTTCAACCTAATCAGATTTTCTTATTGTATTAAAGGGGAGTTATAATAAATTGCATTTCCATGTCTAAAATTAAAGGGTGATAGATTTTCACATTTGTTAGAAATTAGTTGTGTATTTCATATATTAGCAGATTGTACTGCTAAACAAACGCTGATGTAAATCTAGTGGGTTGTTATCAGTATGTCAGATTGATACACTTGTATACTAAATCTAATTTTTTTTCTGAGGAGATTTACCCTCTTTTTTTCTGAGGAGATTTACCCCCTTTCTGTCCTTTTGGTGGGTTTATACAAAACTGGAAAGGCACAGACTGCAGGAAAAACATTGTCAGAAGTTTTACCCCTTCCTCATGCTGCTAAAACTAACAGGGCACAAATGACAATAAAAACTAAAACTAAAATATTTTGGCTAAAGTTAGGCTGAAACCCTTATTCTGCCTTGCCTAATGTTTATTTTTATTTTTTGTTTTTGACACTCAAAATACATTTCAATTTTCAAACCCTGAAATGTTCCTTTATTTCCTGAAAGAGGCCCCATACAATAAATTGTGGTATTTTTATGTTCCTTTCCACTGGGGCGACTGTGTTGTAATGGGCAACCTTTGTTAGGTTTTATGGTTATAGGAAGTTTATGTTGTTAGATTATGTTTTGTGGTGACATTGAAAATATATGACTGGGTATTATAGGGTTTACCATAAGTCTGATAAGTGCTTATTACTAGCGCAGGCCATGGTGCGTTGGTGGTATGATGGTAATGACAGGTAGTAATATCATTGCCTGTAAATGGCCAGCTACAGACCGGTAAGGAGCATTTTGTTGGTATCTTTCCATACATTGTGTATGAAGTGTACTATGTAAGTATGTATTTTGTAAATATTTCAAATATTTACCGTATTTTTTGCCATATAAGACGCACTTTTTCTTCCACAAAACTGGGGGGGAAAAGTTAGTGCGTCCTATACGACAAATGTGTTAAAAAAAATAATTAAAATATTATACTCACCCGATACCCGATCCTGCGTGTGTCGAATTTTTTTTTCTAGATTTTCCTCCTTTAAAATTGGGTGCGTCTTATATTCCGGAGCGTCTTATACGGCGAAAAATACGGTACTTTTCGAAAATAAAAAAATTTACTCATATGCTGATATTAGCTTCCTGCCTACCAAGGAAAGAATGTCTGAACTTTGATCGTTTTTATTTTATCAGATTACAGGATACATGAAGAATCAAAACTATTCTTACCTCATTCTCTGTATAGTTTATAGTTCTTGATGTGACATTTCAATTGCGACAATACATTGAACAATGTGGCTGCATCCCCCTTCTAGGGATGAAACCTGGATCTATATCTTCTGTTTCCACTTAGAATTCTGTTGTCAAGTATTGGGATTAGTTTTGGAATGATGTTGCTGAAAACTGTGCTATTAAAGTAATTCTGTACATAACTAGCAAATAGGAGACTGTTTAAACACATACAAAACCATGATAAAGGAAAAGGATAATGAGAACAGTTTTTACAAACTATCAGTTGTGTCAAAGACAGAGCTAAGCTAAAACTGTAGGCTGGATTTTATAATCATAATAATAATTATAATATTTATATATTAATGTGATGATCTGCAGTTCTATCCCTATAACATGTCTTGCATAAATTAATCAACTACAAGATATCTCCTGTGTAATAATATTCAAAAATCACTAAAAAAAATGTATATTTATTTATTGTGAACAAGTGACTTTTCCTTTTATATATAAGTCCAGTGATAAATTTGCTCCAATACAGCACCCATGTAATACGCTATCACCTTGGTTGTTAAATCCTCATTACAGAAAAGTAAATAGCGATTATTACATGTGACCTTCCAAAGATTGTAGTGTATCCATATAACGTTGGGATTTATATCCATGCAAATATCCTTTCGTACGTTAGACATTTCACCTATAACCGACTTCATCAAAGTGCTTTGCAACAGATTAACTCCTCCATTGATTTTTTTTTTTTTACATGCATGTAGGAAAATCCAGTTGAAGTCAGAATTTATTTTTCATACATGCTCAATCTCAGAGACTCAGAAACTATGATGTCAGCAATGGCAGTGTCTATACTTTCTCTTTTATTTCCACTTTTGTATGACTTGGGACTTTAGTCTTGGTTTTAATAGACTGATGCAACACTAATAATACGATGTTTAGTATAATTCTCATACATTCGAGTACTCTCCTAGTATATCTTGCTTAACATATATCTAAACCGCAAACTTTATAAATTATAATAGAATGGGGAAGGAGCACAAATCCTTTCAGGTTGCCCTCCAGTCCAAGGCTTTACTAGCCATCTTCTTTTTCTTCCTGCCCTGTGGAAGGGTTGTTGGGCCAGGGGAGGAAATGAGGGGAAAGCTCCATATTTGTAACACCTAAAATAGTAGAATACTTTTTTCAATGTACATTAATGTAATTAACTTTTGCATTTTGTTAAAATTAACTGTTAACTTTTTGTTCATTAGCACTTATGTCATCTTTAAAAATTTGAAGACTTTGCATGTAGCTTTAGCTGCAGATGACCTACACTTATAGTTTGCTGCAACCAGATAAAAATAATAAATAACCACAATTCTCACTGCACGTAAACAGGAAATTGAGGTAAACACACAATCACATGGTGATAAATCACAGTAGGTGGGCCACAGAGCAATGTACAACAATCGAATAGCAGCAGTGAATTGGTAGATAAGGTTCACACTGTTAATATGGCAGAGATAAATTTACCCCTACTTATTTGCCCACAGTGATACTTTCAAGAAGAAGACATGAGATGAAGTGGTGCAGATAGAGAATAAGAATTCGAAAACAACTAGACATTCATTATTTGTGACATTTCTGTCTTTGTTATGACACATTGCTTCAAGCTTATAATTTTTTTTTTTTGTTTTTAATTTTGTCGTTAAAAAAGAGGTCAAATTAGGACCAATTTATAGGTAACCTGAAGGCAGTACAGGAAACCAAGAGTAATAGTGGCAACAAACAGGTCAAGATGCACTCCTATTAACTGAACTTCAATTCTTCAACAAAAAAAGTCAGAAAGAAACCAGTCAGTGTGTTTGTATTACATTGTTTTTTCAGCTATCAGTCCTCGTTGTAATGGCATAGATCCAAGATGTTCAAGTTTGCTAGGTGGAATTGGTTTACGTACAGGACATTCAGGAACCAAACAGGAACCAAACATTCTGTTATTTTGCAGATCCCTGGTATTCATTTTTCTTTTACCAATGCAAGTACTGACCATAGTTTTTAAGTGTCACCTGCTCTGCAGGATCACTGTTGCATCACAGGGTACATATGTAGGTAAATGCAGTCTAAATTGGTGCTTTTTCCTTTTCAGAAATATATGCACTTGTTATCCTAAATGTGGTTTACTTTGAACCCTTTACTTTACTGGTTTACTTTACTTTAACCCTCTCTACTAATCACACTACATGCAGCTTATTCCCACACTTCTTTCATTAGTTGGTAATGTGCTGATTTTATCACTGGTATTTTTCCTCTTTTAGAACTCAAGCCCTGCTCAGGCGCATGTATGTTGGATCCTAAGCCAGAACAGCATGTCCCTTGTGTTACCCTGCAAGAGATATAACAAACTCAGGTTTATAAGCCTTCCGATAAAGTCACTGTACCTACAAATGTTGATAACTAAATTCCTTACAACACTGTATACACAAGATTGTTGTCTCTGGTAAATAATTTGTTTAAATGTCAATGCGAAAGGACAACCTTAAACATCTTTGTTTCCCTTTGTGTCAGTGAGCAAAGCTTTGGTAAAGACTTTGCTTGTATTGAGCCTGTCACACAAAACATAATAAAAAAGAGAATTGCCTATGAAAGGTATCACGCAGATTTAGGGGTACACAAAATGCAGACTTATATGTAGAAAATCTGCCATACTCCCTAGAATCCAACATTGTGACCCCAGAAAAATCTTTGTCCTCTTACAAAAAGTGCTGTCTGCAAGAGCATGTGCTTTGCATCTTTTTGGGCTCTATTTATAAAACAGGCAATCGGACATTCCCTTGTGGGAATCATTTACTGTCATTGAAATACATAGACCTGTAATAGAATGGTTTAGGGAATCTCTGATTCCCCGTTTTAAAACTAGAGCCTTCTACTCCTAATGTTGTTTTCCTAATACAAAAAGTTCTTTCCTTTATCTGTATACCAATTTATCCATGTGAAGATCATACATTCCTAGATTTGGTAGTTTAGTCCAATAGGCATATTTATTAAGCATTGAGTATGGCATTCACCAAACAACACTCAGGCGTTAAACAAAACACTTGTACCAAAAAGATGCATTGGCAGTAAAATATCTGGTTAATGTCAAATTCAACACTTTATAAATATGTCCCTTTGTTTAACATCGCTGTCATATTACAGCACAGTCCAGAGAATTAATTGAATAACCTTTTATGTATTTAATTATTGCCTTTGAAAGAGCTATAAGCCACATACATTGAGTGTTCATTCTGTTTTTTACCACTGTTGTAGGCTCTAAAACTGTTTACAAAGAATATTTATATATATCGAGCCAGTTGTCCTGTGATCTCAGCTGTAAAGTGACTGCAATCATTTCTAGTTCCTTCTATCTGCCAACTGTTTTGTATTACTGTCTTTTGTATTATGTTTTAAGCTCCCCCTGAAATGTATTAATCATGCATGAGAAGCCACTCATCGGTTTTTAATGCTGTGTAATCCTATCCCTGTCCAAAACAGATTTTTGCTTTTCTTTGGAGAATATGCGTATCGGTTGCAATTTACTGTAACATGAGAATAGCGTTTCCTAGAGTTTGCTGTTAGTAATGGACCCCAAATTGCTTTACACAATATGCTTGTAAGCTTGCATTGTTTCTTTTAATGTGTTTCAGCATATATTAAATGTATATTAATATGCTGTTGCTCACATAGCATAAAATGTTACAAATAAACTATTCTATGCTTTTATTACCTAAATGTTATTTTCTGGTATACATTGATTTTTACGTGAGATTGAACAAAAAATCTAATAGCCAATTAAATATGTTGGTATGGTGATCAAAAATTTAATTTAGATCCATTTCCTATTCAAAAAGATGATCAATTTTATTGGTATTTTAACCAATTACCAAACCCCTTGATATATATACAGTAGATTGTTTGTATTGCAGCAAGGACAAAGCCAGCATATGAAATGAACTGACTATATTTACTATAGGACGGTGCACATAATCTGAATAGTAACTACTGTACATATCGGATAGGTGCATGCCTTGTGGCTGTTAGACTAGCACACGTCAGCTTTGTATTTGTATAGAAGTGAGGGACAAAGGGACATTTCAGCATGCCATCATACAAGGTATTGTATGTATGTTCTATATTGTATGAAAAGTAAAAACACTAAATTAGTGGCAGATCGGATCATTAGTACCAGCCCTTGGCCATCTATATCTATCTATCTATATATATATATATATATATATATATATATATATATATATATATATATATATATATATATATTATATGTACACAAATACACACTTTACATATATAGTATGTGCGTCTATATATATATATATATATATAATTAATAAAAATGTTTGTATTTTGTAGCTGGTAAGACCCTAAATATGTGACAGCATTGATGATGTTAACATAGAATAGGACTACAAATGCCTCCCTACTACTACTGTCTCACATTCCCTTTTTCCATACATTGGGGTGGAAGGTGTATCGGGAGGTTATATGCCGGCAAGATTTCTACCTGAATAAATAGGTGTTTTATGCAGAGGTTGCTAGGGGTTCCTTGAGGAAATGTTTTCCTCTAAGGTCAGTTTAACTGACACCAATGATCTTTTTGACTTGTTCGTCCGACTGGCCATGTAATGTAAGAGGCATTCTTCATACTGACCACCACAATGATGAAGCTTAACCCTCACGCTGCTCTCTCCCTCTGTTAGTCCGTTGCTTTTGCATCACTTTTCGTTTATAACCTTTTATGATCCACATAGTCATGTGGCGATGCAGAATTTCTACACAGCTGTTAGTGCGATATAAATTACCATAGGTTTTAGGTCTGTTTATAAAAAAAGGAAAAATCTGTATTTCTTCATCAATAAATGAATCAGGAATACATTATTAATTAGGATATATAAAGTGATTCTTTATTTTATTTACTATAGTCTTTGTATTAGAGAGCCTTTTTCTTGTTTTATGGAACGTTTTGTTCAGACTACACACCATCCCTTTTATCAACTTTTCTCTGTAGAAACGCCTTTTGCTTCTTTACCTTACTTAATATCATACTTCAAATGATTCTTTAGGAAAAGCTATGCTTATTTGAAATTTTGTGGGCTACCATTTCTGACTACTTCTTAATGATCCTCATTGGGGATATATTCAGATATTGTGTCCTGACTTTACTTTCACTTCAGTTACTGCTTGTCTGTTCAGTGAGAAAAGCCAAAGTTAAGCAGTTAGCATTTTCATACTAAAGCTAAAGTTAAGCAGTTAGCATTTTCAGAATGGTCTGCAGTCAGCCTAAATAATTCTCTTATTGTTGGTTTCATTTAAATAGTAAACCCAGGAGTCTGGTCTTTGTTTCAGCTTTTTTTTTTTTTATTATTTCAGGTGTGTGGATGATGCGGTCACGATGGCTAGTGACCCTTTGGAAGGATTTCATGAAGTGAATCTTGCTTCACCCACAACTCCAGACGTTGGTGTTATTGATGTAAAGCCTCAGGGACCAACTACCTCACCTAATGTTATCTACCGACATTTAAGTGTCGGTTCAAACCCTTCGCAGCCAAACACATTGAATGCATCTGACCTACCTACGCAGCCTGTGTACTCTTCACCAAGACATTTAAATTGTAGGGATACTACTGGGAGGAGGTAACTCTTACACAACAAAATCATTATGTTCACATTTACACTTTTTATGTCTGTGATTATCACATTTGCGATAACATGATTCACATTTAGGCAGCTAATTCATTTAACCCAGTGTACTACAAAGGATGAAAAGTGGGTTCTTGGTGCAGTGTGGGTATGTTATCACCATGTCTAAATGCGTGGCATCTAAATGCACTGTATAAAGTGCAGTACTGTATTAAATTTTACTATGCATTTCCGTGGTACATAGATGAGAAGCCAGACATTGGTAGGACATTTACCAATATGTAAGATGTCATGATTGCTGAATTATGTTTATTTTACTTAGGGAACAGAAAATTCAAAGCATATTCAGTGCTCAACCCAGAATTTTTTTTAAGCCGGGTGGGAAGAAATTGTAGGCGGGTGAAAGCCCCTGTATTGTGACCAAACTCTTTAGTAACCATCCAAAAACAGCCGGGTGGTGCGCCCAGCTAAAAGGGCCTGGGGAGAACCCTGATATTCAATTGGTTTTTATGTCTCATGTATACATCTATAATTAGGCAAAGCCAAATAAACATCCATAATATATTTCTAATAACTTAACTGATCTGTGTATTTTAAACTTTTCGTAGGACCTATATTTATTTGATGAAATATCAGTGTTTTTAAACAAAAAAAAAAGCAATGAGCTAATGTGTTCTATTATCCTTTTTTACAGCACCAGCCTATCAGAAACTTTGTCATGTTCTACCTCTGTGTGTCAGACATGTTCACCGAAACACAGTCGGAGGAAGGACAGCAACCGTGCAGAGAGAGAGTTTTTGCAAGGAGCAACACTAACAGATGTAGTGGACGGGCCGGATGATGTGCTTAACTGGAGTACAGACAGCTTGTCCCACCTGCGAAGTCCATCTGTTCTTGAAGTCCGAGAGAAAGGATATGAACGACTTAAAGAAGAGCTTGCTAAAGCCCAGAGGGTAAAAAAAAAGGAGTCATGCTCTAATAACTGACTATATATAGCACTCTCAGTAATGTTAGCTTAAATATTTGTCTTAGCCAAATATTTTTCTTTCTTTGGCATCTCGTGAGCCAAGCCAAAACATTACAAGTAGTTTAATTGGTTCTGTGTACAAAGTTTTTATTTTTACCTTTGAAGATAATACTTATAAATATTGAATGAAATGGCATAAACTCGGCAACAAACTTTTTCTAAACAGTAACTTGACTGTGTAAGCTGTACGCAAAAATAGGTCAACAGGTTACATGGACAATCAATATTACTACCTGCAGGCTTCATGCCTCTGATAATTTTCCTGTTATTGGTTCTGCATTGTGTTTGTGTGCAAACAAGGAAAATTATGAGCATCACAGTAATGACATCACAAAATCTGCTAAGACTTTGCGGTAACAGTGCTTTATACATTGGCTATAGAAAAAAAACACCTTATTCATATTTTGTTGCGTTGCAGCGTGTAAACCATATAAAATGTTTTTCCAGCTGTGTTTACTAAATGTAACGTATAACAAACAAAGAAGGATATAATAGCAGAAGTTCAGAAAAAAACAGAATCGCTGAGATTTCTTTTTCAGCCACTGTGTAGTATATATTGCTGTGTACTTCATATCATTGTCATGTTTTTTTCTTCGATACTGAAAAATGCTCCAGTCCCTTCTTAACACCTCAGTAACAGTTTGCTAACATGCTTTGCTGTAGGTATGGTGTTCTTTGAATGGTAAGCTTCAAGGTGCATTTTAACAAAGCTTAAGCAAAATTTTATTTGACCCTACAGGAGGAGTGGGTTTTTTCCTGCAAGCCTTTTATATAAGCCACATTTGTGGGGCAGTTGTAATATTGTTACATACAAGAAATGACCGCTCTGTGCCACAAATTCCTGTTACTGCTTTGACCAGTTTCCTCTTCCATCCAGATTGTAGGGACAGCCTTATCTGGGGAGTGTAAAGGACGCTTTACACTTCTTAATTAAAGACTTACTTAATTATAGGCGTACCTAAACTCAGAATTTGCACTTTACATAATACAGTGGACAACCCTTTTATGTTTAGTAAAAATTCTGTTTTTCATCAGGCATCTCAGGAGGCTCTTGGGCGCTCTTTCTGCACATGCACAAGCATCTCGGGCATGCGCAGAAGGACCTTTTTTTCGCAAGGAGAAAACTTTGCCAATCTCACGCATGCGCAGTGAGATTGGCAATTTTTTTTTCTTATTCTTACCTCACCCGATCTCGCACCTGGGTTGGGTTGACATAGGATCAAGAACAAAAAGAAGGAAAGATAGCAGCGGGACCTAATGCAGGACACCCCTGGAGCGATCAGACTTCCCTGTGGGATTAAAGGTTTTTTTTTTTTTCTTTTTTTTTTGTAGATTTGAGTTTAGTTCCTCTTTACCTGTTTTCCTTAGGGATTTATAAAGCTGTTAACAACTTTATCCCTGAGATCTTTGGTTAGTGCTTTGTCACCCTTTAATTGTTTGTTTTAAGTTCCACTACCAAGCACTGGCATTCTAATTTTCAGCTGAACTAATACAAATGATGTGACTTGATCACAGAAGCCAATTAAATAGCAAGCTACATGTGCAATGTAGAAGATGATTAGTTACACCTGACTGAGTTTATAAGTATTCTCTAGAAGGGGGTGATCCTGCATCCCTGCCTATTGAAAGTGTGTAATTCACATGTTTAGTAACTTCCTGCCTGCTAAGACCACTGGTGGACAAAGTATCAACTGTAAATGAAAGTGATGAATTATTTGTTTTTAATATGCCTGATCTATAGGGGTTTGAAATGTATTACTTTAACTACAGTGTAACTTGTGACTTCTATGTTTAATATTAAAGGAGCTAAAACTGAAAGATGAAGAATGTGAAAGACTTTCTAAAGTGCGAGATCAACTTGGCCAGGAGCTAGAAGAGCTTACAGCTAGTCTGTTTGAAGTAAGTGGTTTACCAAAGAAAGTATTCAAAGTACAAAAGAAGAGCACAAGTGTATTTGTCTATATTCTTACAGAGATGGGTGAAATATTTTGAATTAAACAACAAAACTCTTCTGTACTGTATGAGCATTGAAAACATTGGCTCATGCTTATCTGACAGTGTTAACTCTTTTTTTACAGTATTGCTTTAAGGTTCACCGAAATGCCAATCCTTTTCAGTGTTTTTTAAATCTGAACTTCCAAAAGGTACCACCAAAATGTTTGTCAATTGATGTTCTATTATCCAAAATGGGTGCCAATAGCAATAGATCCCACAGCTCCCAACTCTGGTATTAAAAGAGGCTGTGACTGCAAAGAAAGAAATGGAGAGCACAATGTGTTGCAATAAAAGTGTTATTGAAAAAAAATATATAAAATAAAGCATTATAGGAATGGTATTAGGCAGGCTTGTACATGGTCATGGTAAATGGGCATTCATTGTGTTACCACACATGTATTGACGGGTATATATTAAAGTATAAATCCAAAGGAGACCCGAGACCTTCCTAACTCCTGGGAAGTAAGACTGAAATAGATTTCTGATTTAAGATAAATGTAAACCATGTCTTTTTTTTTTTTCTCCTAATCCTAGGAAGCACATAAAATGGTACGGGAAGCAAATGTTAAACAAGCCACAGCAGAGAAGCAACTAAAAGAAGCACATGGAAAGGTATACTCTTTACTTTATTTCCTAATTTTATTCCAGCTTCAGGTTATCAGTTTTATTTGTAATGCCTTTAGATATACGAAAACCATTAAGAACTTTTCAGCATGTGAACTAGGTTTTTTGTGGCCGTATTTGATACATTTTGATGCGTTTGATGTTTGATGAGTTTGATGCATTAGGAACTATAATACAATATTTTTTTATCAGTTTGTATTGTTTATTTACACTGGGTTTGTTACTAATGCTAGGTTGGGAAAGTTGATTCATTTTTTTTTTTCATTTTTGTGCCCTATGCAGCTGGTGGCTCAATGGTTAGCACTCCTTTGCAGCACTAGGTCCCAGGTTTGAATCTGCAGTTTCCTACCACATTCAAAAAACATGCAGTTAGGTTAATTGGCTTCACGCCAAAGTTAGACTGTATTAAAGACATATGGTATGGACATTAGATTGTGAGCTCCTTTGAGGGACAGGTAGTAACATGACTATGGACTTTGTACAGTGCTGTATGGTGCTATATGTCAGTGCTATATAAATGCTGTGTAATAATAATAATATTTGAAACTGTGGTTTTGTAGATTGACGCACTACAGGCAGAAGTTGCAGCTTTGAAGGCTCTTCTCTCCACATCCCCAACTTCCCCAACAAAAGAGCTGCAGCCCGGAGGGAAAGCGCCATTCAAAAAAGGCCATGCTCGAAACAAAAGCACTAGCAGTGCTATGGGTAGCAGCGCTTTTGACCTCACTGTAATACAACCAATAGTGAAGAAATCTAAAGAGGTAATTACATTTATAGTTATTCCAGTGGTAATGAAGTTCCTTTTAAATAAAGTGATTTATTGTTACATGTTTCACCTTCTCTTAATAAAGCACATACAATAATGATTGGGTGGTGAGCATTGCTGCAATTCATTCCCTACTTTGATGTGTACTTTATAGTATGTTGTGAAATTTATTTGAAAATGATTTCTACTGATCTCTTTGACATGCACTATTTAAATGCAGTGAGTGTTTTGGGGTTTGTAAAAAGATGGCATCAGAAAAAGCACAAACTGATAATGCTTTATTTCAAAACTTTTTTCACTTATGTAGGAAGGTATCAGTAACTATTTAGATCAATTAAATCTGGTAAAAAGGATCAGGGAAAGTAATGGCAAATAAGGTTTTGGCAAATTTAGTTAAAAATAAGATAATCTAAAGAATATTGTACATACATTTTTCAGGTTTTGAGATTTGATTTATTGCAAGGTTCGTGCAATTAGCTTTGGTGGCTGCAAAAAGAAATCCATCATTAAACCATTTTGTTTCCATTGAAACTTTTAAGGGCTCTATTTACAAACCAGGCAATCGGACATTCCCTCAAACATTACCTTGTGGGAATCTTCCAGTTTCATGTGTTTTAATGGAGATAATTGATTCCCACCTAGGACCGTTGCCAAAAGAACATTGGCCCCTATTGAGAGATTCTGCCTCAATTTTTGATGGGGGCATAGGGCAATTTCAAAATTTCAGTTCTAGATGTCACTAATCAGTAAAAACAGTGGGTCCCAAATGCGGGGACACACAATCTTGACATAGGGTCTAACTCTTGATCTATCAAATTGTAAAAAATAAAATATTTAGCCTTAAGATAGCATTTTGGGACTGTTTACAAGACTATTTATTTAATAAAGCATTTTCTTGACTTCACTGGTCATACAAGAGGAAGAAAAAAGCCACTTATTGGTAATAGAGTTTGTTTTTTGAATTTTTTAAAAAAGATTGTGTTTTGCATTTCAGTTCTGTATATCAATATCATGTATTTATTCATTAATAGGCTACTGCCTGTTTCTAGTAATCTGATTTTTTTTTTTTTTTTTTTTTTACTTTTTATATATTGACTGGCATAGAAATATGTAAAGCATGTTCCTCTGAATATGTAAGCCAGCGTTATATATACGTACCCTATTTTATGTTTAAGTATTACCTTTTTATTATATGTTTAATAAAATATGATACAGGTGTTTTTGTCCATTTGGTTGATTGGCTACCTTAGGAGTGTTAGGAAGTTCCATAACATCCATGCATAATTAATTAACGTGTGAAATACATAAAAGATTTCCTTCTGAAGTTCTAAAAAAGGGTTTTATATGCAGCATTACAAGTTTGTGCTATTACAAGCCATATTAGCATCTAGAGGAGCTGTAGCAGACATAATAAAGGAAACCTGAAGCTGGTTGGTAGTAAGTACAAAATCAAATCTTATATTTTGGTATGGGTAGATGCTGTTATTTGCTATGTTTTTGTGAGTAGAAGCCCCTCCTAATAACGCCTGTCTGGAAATTACTGTTTAGGCTACATACACGTTAGATGATTCTCATCCAATATTCGCCTCAGGGCTGATATCTGACGAGAATCCGCTGTTACATTGTTCTGGTGGGTCCACAGATGCCAAACGAGGAACGAACGTAATAAAATTGAAAAGGGGGGAGCACAACTTTGTTCTCTCCCCTTCCCTCTCCATAGAGCAGAACGGTGCTGTATGTACAGCATTTATTTGTTCAGGCATTGTTCAGTCTTTTGTTGTTGCAAAGATCTTTCACGTTCCTTTCCAACGACAAAGGACTGAGCAATGCATGAATTACAATACAATTATTGCACATGTGTACCCAGCCTTAGTGCCAGACCCCTAGGGGATGTAACATACCGCAATGTTTTCTTTTTAGGACAGGATAAATGCATTGATGTGACAGTAACATTACCTCCTTGTGTGTAGAGAAGTGTGTTTTCATTCATGATGCAGGCTCGTGGTACCAAGGGATTTTTTAATTTTTTTTTTTAATTTTTATAAATTATGGTCTATTATAGTGGTACAAGATTGTTATTTTAGGTAGTCTCTTTCGTGGTTTGGTTGGCTTAGAGTGTTTGCAATTCTACCCATATATGACAGTAATTGATGTAATGTTACTATATTTATGTGTTGTAAAGGACTTGTGGAGCGATGACTTATTGGAGATTATTGGTGATGATTCTTTGCATTCCTTTCATTGCAGCAGTCACACTCAGACCCCTATTAATGTTTTATGTTGGCATCATTATGTACTGGCTGAGGGAAATATTGGCACAGTTTCCAAGGTGGTATGCAGATGTAGTTCAGAGAACCAGTTCTTAGCTATGCTGAAATTACATCCTGAGCTTACTGGGACCTAAAGTTGCTCTTTTCATGCTTGTATTTAGGAGCAAGACTGAATAAATTTTAGCATGGTATTTCTGAACTTACCCTCTAAAAATGTTGGCAGCTTGGCTCTCACATTTTTCCTGTGAATTCAATATTTTCAGTTAGACACAACAAGTATGCAGACCGTACTGTACTAATTGGTTCTTCTCTAAAAAGATGCATTGGCCCTGATTTATTAAAGCTCTCCAGAACTGGAGAAGATAGACTATCATGGGAGACCCTGGATGATCCAGGAAACCTGGAATGGATGTAGTCCAGGACTCAAAATATTTGCCAACTAATATCAAATGATTTTAGGAAACCAATCATCCAGGTTCTCATATGATAGTGTAACTTTTTTAGTCTTGGAGCACTTTAATAAATCGGGCCCAGTATGTCTATACACCTCAATTATCCTAATATAAGGTTTCAACTTGTTTGGTACATAGGCAATAAAATGAAATGCAGTGGTTCTAAAATATCTTTACTAAGGATAAAATAACTCCAACCAAGATTAGAAAAACACAATCCTCTTGTATTTAGAAATTTTTTATTATCCTGGAGTATATCGGTCATTGATCCGGTTGTTAAGATTCTTAAGATCCCTTCCTATTTCAGTAACCTCTGTACGAGAAATGAGGGGTGCAGCTGTCACCAGGTTAGGAAAGCACAAACTAAAAAAAAATTATGTTGCACTAAATTGTGTTCTTTTTTCATGTTGGAGAGATTTACCATTACTTTTTATCCTGACATGAAAGATCACAAACTGCAATAAAAACCCAACTGCATCTGTAATCCTTCCCCTACTTTATCACAAACTAAAAACTGTTGGCTGTAGCTGGGCTTTATTCATATTGCATGTTCCATTTGTCAGCACATCAATGTATTGTATACTTTAATTAGTTTCCGTGTTTCTAGTTGTGGTGTTTGCAGTTTGAGAATTACACAGGAATCTTTCAAGGTTTTAAACATGTTTATCAGCTACATACTTACATGTGTTTGTATATATTGTTTTACACCCAAGTGTGCATTGATTACATTGGTTATTTAGATTCTATGGTAACATAATGGTTATGAAATATTCTATACAAAACTGGTCATAATTCTGAGTCTGGATACTGTTCACATTTTCTATATAGAGAATGCTGTGTTATGAGTTTTACAATGTATACATTTCTAATGATACAACTGTTTTTATATTTTAGGTTGATTTAACACTTTACAATGAATTCAAAGTATGGAAAGAGGAACCTTTGATGGACAGAACATGCACATTTTTAAAAAGAATTTATCTGGAGGACATATGTCCTTGTTTGACATTTCCAAAGAATGAGGTAAATGATTGTCTCAATTTTCATAAGTGGCCTATAGAAGATCATTTTTTTAGTGGTCTCTGGTACTGACTTGCCAAAATGGAAGCATTTGCCATATGAGTTTGTTGATTCTTAACCTGTGACTGAGCCTTACTGGGTAATCTTCAAGACACATATGATTGTTGCCAAAATGACATTTATGCTATATCTTTAGGAGCTTTTACCCTTTTGCTGGTCTTATTCTTTTCTCTTTGCCCACCATAGTAACAGTGTTCTGATTTTTGTAGAACTAAGATTTATGTGAAAGCACTGTACTAAAAGTTAGAGTATAATTGTTCTCTGGCCAGTTTTAAATCTTAATGTATTTTATTTTTTTGGTGTAAAGCAACAGCAGCACTTTTTTATTGGTTTGACTTGTTCATTAAGTTTTCAAAATATAATCTCTTGGATGGCGGTATTAAATATGCTATTAAACATTCTAAGTTCTGACGTTCCTGATATCCCTGCAAAAGTCTTTTTGTACACTTCATATTTTTATTGATACATACCTATAAGCACCAATTGTAGTGAAAAGATGGAGGAATAAATCCTGATAAATATCTGTATCTGCTATTTCTGGCAAAGGCAATGCTGTTCAAATAAATCAATAAATAAAATAAAAAATTGTTAAATTTTTTGGTCACAAATGGCCCTGTTTTGGAGGCTATTCATTGGAGGCTGTTCTAAGAACATTGGTATGCTGACAACAAGGGTTTATAAAGGTATATATGGAACTAACTGTATTGTGAAATCCACGCTTCTGGCTGCACTGTACGGGAAAATGCTCATTTAGCCATGGGAAAATGAAATAAGTACAAACACCTTATTCATTAGCCTTGTTCCTAGAACACTCTATTGTGATCTGGGTGAGTCCTGAATGTCTTTGCATACAGTGCAAGACTTCTGGTCCTGCAGTGAAAATATAGAGCGATGCAGCAAGGGAAACTTTTTTGGTGGACTGGTCTCAAAGAAGAGGTAACTCATGTTAGAATAAACTAATTTCTGTTGATATCCCCAACCAAATAAGCATTTAAAGCTAGCAGTGAGGAGGGGACCCTAATCCATAGGTAAGAGTGGAGCTGTAAAACACCAAAAACTTTGAACAACTTTTTTTTTTTTTTTTCTTTTGGACCATTTTTCTATCTGCAGCTCACAGGCCGTTAATGTGATCAGTACTTTGAAGATATGTTAAAGAATTTGGCAATTTTAGTGTATTTGTCACCAAGGACAGAAAATTGTAATATCCCCATGCTCTGCAGGAACATTTTTTGTAAAAGTTGATAAAATTTAAATGTTCACAAAAAAAGAAAATTGTAGTGCAGTTCATTTTAGCAGAAGTTAAATGCCCACATATGTTTGTGGTCAGTAAGAGCTGTTCCCCTTACATTAGTAGCAAGGGAGATGAATGTCCCTCTTTACAAACAACTAGAAGGATTATATTATTGTGGTTACTAACCTGAGAATCTGGGGGGGAAAGACCTATTTGTCTTACATTTCTGGTTCTGCCCAACAACACTGCTGCTGGAACTAAGGCTATGTTTAGACTGGTGGTAAGGTTGGGGGTGCAGTTACTGCTTTCTCGCACCACTGAAACCACTGCCTTCCGGGGAGACACAACACAAAGAATCTATGTAAAACCGCCCAATAGAGAAGGGGGATGCCATTGACAGGCTTAGCACCACTCACTGCTGCCCGCTGTTAAATCTGCAAATCTGGTTAATTTAGGTGGCAATGAACCTGCACTTAAGTAATTCACTATGGAGGAAAATGAAACAACCCGTGAAGGAACTGTAGTGTTCCAGGGAACTCCTAAATAAATGCTACTCCAAATATATGGGTTCTAAAACAGAATGTTACGTGATCTTGTCTGACTATGGTGATATATGTACACATCACACTAATTCAGAATTTTTTGTTTTAGTAGAAAATACAGTATTGTCTATTAAAAAGCACCACTAACGGCAATCTAAAATATTTTTTTTTTATTTCCTAGCTGGCTGCCTCTGTCCTAGAGGCTGTTGAAAACAACACTTTGAGCATTGAACCTGCGGGGCTACAGCCTGTTAGATTTGTAAAAGCTTCAGCTGTTGAATGTGGAGGACCAAAGTGAGTTTCGTGAAGTCTGTAATAAGTGTGTACAGCTTGATTTTTAGTCATGTAGTCAGTTCAGGCATTAATATTGAGAATGTCAATGTAGGGAATATTGATCAGATAACAATTGTGTGCAACCTAATAAAGCAGTCTGTTTTATTGCAATATTCTTTTAGCAACATAGGTCATATTAACCAAAAACATAAAAGTATCTAAATATAGTTTTTACATGGCTTTTAAATCGAAATGGAGTTTTTAAATGAAAAATTTAACTTCTTTGCATGTGACTGCTGTAAACGTGGGATTTTCATGTCCGTTTGCAAAGGCTTTTGAATCGTTGTTGACTAAAAAAAATTTTTCTCCATTCTATTTATGCCAGGTTTAGTTTGGATATAAAATTAAAAAATAATAAACATAATAAAGTAACCAAGATTTAACTAGTCTGTTAGGAAACTCAAAAAAGTAACTAAAAATCCATCAACATAAATCCCATCCAGAGTCAAATGTGACCTTGTTCTCATTCCTGAAATGAGAGAAAATGCCAAAGATATTCATGTACTGGAAAAAAACTAAAATACCAGTATATTGTAAATGCTTAGGTAGAAAACATACTATATACTGTTGTTTTACGAGGAATAAATTACAGGAATCCTACTTTGAGATCAGATAACACAGATCATACAAAGTACTAACATAGAATTAACGTTGTGGAAATAGTTCATGAGTTCAGAAGATAAAATAATTACTGTCCCCATTACCTCATTATTGGATGGTCCATTTCCAACTTTTAAATTGCTGTCCAAATTGCAGCAGTCAAACTTTAAACACTATCTGCAAAGGATTAGTGAAAAAATGAACATTTTGAGGGTGACAAGATTGTCAAAAAAAATTGTTAAAATTTAGAAGAAAAAAACATTTTAGACCTGAAATTATAGTGCCACGTAAAGTCCTGCAAATGTTTGTTCTGTTTTGTTGCATTCCAAAAAAACTGCCCCATTCAGAGGATCAGAATCCTGTCAGGGTTTTCTCTGTGTCTAGTTTCCATTTCCCTGTGCCTGATTTTTTTTTTTTTATAACAGCCTTTGAGAAAAAAAAAATTGTTCTCTTTTACCTTAGACTTATCATGAGAGGTTATATAAGCTGCCATTTCTTTCACTGTTTCTGAAAAAAAAACTTGCTTGGTTGGTGTTCTATTCTTTCCTTAAATTACAGTGTTTCGTACCCTTTTTACATGGGGATCCCCCTTGTTAAAACTTTCAAGCCTTCTATTATTACTATATTCAGAGTGCATTAGTGTGGTAGAGAGTAAGAAGAATGTTTACTATTTTACTGGTCTGTGTGAAGCCTGCTACTCTACAGATAGATCAATTTAACAGATACCCATTAACTTTTTGTCTGAGTGTCACAAACTGCTCATTTCTCAAAGAACCCCTAGCTACCTCTGGAGGAACTCTGGTTGAAGACAATTCTTTAATACCTACTGCATCACTGACCTAGAAAAGGGATGCAGCTTAGGTGTTCAACTAATTCTCACACACATTATCTATCAACTAATTATCACACACATGTTTTAGCTTTGTGACTAAAACTACTGATACCAAATCTTGGCTCTACATCCAGGCAAGTCGTTTTCTTTACCATTAGCATCCCTTACAATGATTCCAGGAAATGTTTGCCTACATAATCTCCCAGTATAAAACTTTCTCTAATTTATGTGTCTCTATGAAGATGATGAACTGTAAGATCCTTCAGGATCAAATTGATTACCCAGAACATCTCTAGCATTTCTAGTTTATATTGTTTGCTAATTTGGGTCACAAAAAACACCTTTATGTAAATGGCACTATATGGGCTTAACTGGTTAGTAGTCTGCCTTTACATGTGGTAGCTTTATGTATGTGGTTAATTTATATGGTTTTATATTTGCCTTACTCAGGAAATGTGCTTTGAGTGGTCAAACCAAGACTTGTAAGCACAGGATCAAACTCGGAGATTCCAGCAATTACTACTATATTTCTCCATGTTGTAGATATAGGGTGAGTAAAAACGAGGATGAGTATGTGGATTTCTGATGTCATACATGTAAAGGACAACGTGAATTTATTGATATTAATTTTAATTGTGATTTTCCCAGATAACCTCTGTATGTAATTTCTTCACGTATATTCGGTACATTCATCAAGGACTGGTTAAACAGCAGGATGGTGAGTGAGGAATGCTATTAGGTTTTTTGTTTTTAATATATAATGTATGTAAAATTTATTGTTTGAGCCAAGTCCAATTTAGAGTTTTTGTAAAAAAAAACAAAAAAAAAACTTTCACCGAAGAAAGGGTTGATGCTTTTGGTTAATGCTATTGTTATTTGACAGATTTGTAAGTAAGCGCCACAACCTTCAAATAGTAAAAGCTGAACACAAACATTATCTTCGGTCCTGCACAGTGTAGGTGCCTCCCTTTTACTAAAAATGCTTATTTTGCTTTAACTCACAACATGAGCTTCTCTCAGTGTGCATTAAAAGCTGCTACAATTCAGATAGTTGTCCCCATTTCTTAGCTAATGAACAACCAGCATTATGTAGTTACCTACAACCTTACTGTCCTTTGCCCATCCCCTTTATTCAGTGGATTCAGGTTCTTCAAATCATGGAGGCTCAGCATCACATGTGGGAGTTACCTAGGGCAGTCTGCTTGCAAGTTTAGTTTTCCTAGGAATGTCCACTCTCCAGACAGGCATTTCCCCATTGGGGCATTTTGGTATTTGCATAACTTCTCCCAATAGCCTGCCCAACGTCTGTATCAGGCTGGGGAATATTGAGATTGAGGTAAAGTGCTGTAATGTTGTTTGGAAGCTATGTATAGCACCCTTCCGTCCCCCATCCCCATCCCCCTTCCTACCAATCATGATCTGCTTGCATGACAATAAAAAGCACAGAGACCCATTGATAAAATCACTGGGTCTACAATAGGTTATGCAGTGAAAAACCGAGAGCTTTTATTTAAACATTTGATTAACAGTGTAATATTAGTTAAAATAGAGAAACCAAGGAAGGCCAAGTATAAGAAGAATAAAGGTAGGGTGAGTTCACTGTGCAACTGTGAGCAATGGTATAAGATAACTCAATTACAGGAAATTATACCATTGAAAATAAGTGGAGGTATTTTGTTTCCACGTTCTTAGGGTATAAAGTGATGCTCTGCTATTTTTTTAAAGTAATTTTTTTTACCACAATCATCAAGTGAATTATAAATTATTTAATGAATATAAATGAATTACTAGGTGAACAGCCTCAACTCTATTTAGTAAATAAACCCCATTGTTATGATGCATACTTTTGCCAAATTAGGTTGAACTGCTTTGAAGAAATATAAACCACAAGGACACTATGTTATGCCAATGCAAACATCACTATTGATGCACTGCTGCATAAGGTGGCTTTACTAATGGTGTGTTAGGGCCTCAATATTATAAAATGAGGTTGTTTTATGTATAGTTTGTGTGATTCACTGCTTCTCGCTCAGTGTTAAGCATCCTAATAGTTAACTAGGTTTAAGCAGCAATTGCATCTTTGTGTACAAAATAATAGACCTCCTAAATTACCATTGCCCACTTTGGAAAATGTAGGTTTCTTGAATTGGAGGATAAACCTTATGCGGCAAATGTACACAGCGCTAGGTATACAAGACACATGTGATGCTGTCATTGCTTTCCTTAAAATACAAATTTAACAGACTTGCATACACAGTTATCAGCAGTGTCTTAGCGAAGGCTAGCCCCCATGTCCTAAAATCTAAGATTTAGATAATTTTTTTTTTAATTAACAGATTTTGTTCATTAATTCAAATCTATAAAATTCTTCTTTAGGATATAAATTAATGATCTAATGTGCATTTCGCTTTTTTTTTTTTCTCAGTTGAACAAATGTTTTGGGAGATCATGCAGCTGAGAAAGGAGATGTCCCGAGCAAAACTTGGATTTTTCAAGGAAGAACTTTAAGTCACTTTATGGAATGAACTTGGACTTTATGTATTCCATGTCAGATAAATGGAAGCAACTATACAACACAGGTTTCTAGTTATTGAAGTCACAGAGATCACACAATATCTATCCTCTGTACCCTGCAAACTACACTATGTGAAAATGACCTATCCTGTGTGTATGCTACAAACAGTTTCATTCTGAGGATACTTACAGGGGTTATCTGTAAATTATTATTGAAACATGCAAAATTTAAGAATAAAGTGTAGTTTGAAATGTGAGTGTGACGCTTGCTTATCTATAGGTGATAACTAGGAAGAGATGGCGATTGCAGGTTAATAAAACATGGTCCTGACTACTTCATAAACACTCTTTCCTTGTTTCGAGTTCCCATGTTCACTTCTGTCTTTGTAGTCCGTGCACAAAGTGACCTTCATTGGGGTTTTCTGTGGAATGAAAATAAACATCTAAAAGGATTCCATGGACTAAGAATTTTTTAGGTACTGCTTAGACTATTTTTAGCATGTCATTGAGAAGAAGGATTTGTGGGATATAATAAAGTTTACCAGCAGTTGTAGGATAAATAACCCTATTTAAAAGTGCGTACAGTATGCTGGCTGTGGACCACTTTGCTGGCCTGCTTTATATTTGTATGTATTAATTTTTTTTTTGTTAAAATAATTAGCTGAAATAATTTTCCCTGTTGAACAGAATAAAAATTCTAGTTTCAGTTATTTCAGTTTTTATTTATGTCGTCCACAACATTCATGGGCCAATGTAAGGATTATGCAACAAATTTTGTAGCTTATTATTAAAATGTCAAGTTTTGTAGTTCAAATAAAGTTTTAGGTAGATTCTGTTATTTTTCCTATTGGGGTGGGGGGGGGGGGGGGAAGTGGCAGACTTTTTTTGCCATGCTGCAAGCCAGTTAGGCCTTAAGTCTATAAGATTTGGTCATGTGTCAGTGACTCAATGACGTCCGTTTTAGACTTTGTTGATCTGATCGTCATTTAGAATTTGACAAATGCATTTGACCTGCAGTTTGCAGATGGGTGCATTTGATTTTCTTATGACCTTAATTTGCCCTTGGGTTTTTCATAGACTTGGTAATGGTATGCATGGTCATTCTAAATCCATATGAGGTGAACAAAGGCCTGTCAACACAGGGTATACTTCAACTCAACTTTTCTGCACTCTCTCTCTACTCATTATTTTGACAGTGCTCAGCCACTCTGCCTCTTCTCCTTTATTGTTCTGCTGGGGCTAACTCACTCTTTTGTAAGCTCAGATGCCAACCAATAGGGAGGTTTAACTACCAGTACCAAAAAAGGAGCAAGCCAGAGGCAAGTATAACTAGGGTGGGGATGTGTGTGTGTTTGCTTGTGTGTGTATGTATGTGTGTGTGTGTGTAATAAATATATATATATATATATATATATATATATATATATATATTAAAAAATCAGTGTACACTCCACTTTACCTATATTCATACTTATAAAAATAAAAAAAACAAGCAATGTGCAAGCAATGTACACCAAGTTATCAGGGAAACAAAAGAAATAAGGTATTTGGTTGGGTTCCAGGAGACATGTAGACAATGTTTTCATAGCAAATATAATAATGGTTTAAGCTAGGTAGTATGAGGGCTTTGTCAATACATAACAGTCTGTTTTATCAGCCCCTTGACCAAGTTTAAAGTATAAGCCTTTAGTTAAACAAAAGCATCTGGTAAGCTATGTTTAGACTGGATCAGCATAAGTGACATCTCATCAGCTGACATGATTCATATCCAATTCTGTGTCTAGGACGGTGAATGACATTCCTGTCAGCTGGTTTTACCAGGTACTTCACATGCAGTCCCTTACCTCTGAAAACTGACATAGAAAAACAAGCTACTTCAATTAAAACAATTTTACTTGGATACACCAGTTTTAAATGGCTTTCTTCATCTGGCTGGAGTTGGCTGGAAGACTTAAGACATTAAGAAATTAAGACATATCAGACCCTCATCCAAAAAAAGAATAGGATTTATGATTCTTTTGTCGTTTGTTAGACCCCAAACAACTAGTTTAAAAAAAAAAAAAAATGTGGGACAGTATAAGGTACTGTCCCATCACTGTTGTATACCGAGCCTATAACACCTTTTATACAACAATCAATAAAGGTATTTATCACAAGAAATCTAACCTGAAAACTCTGCCGTCCATCTCACAACGTGCTCAATCGTTAATGTATTAACTTACAGCTGTTCATTAGGAGATGCTCATTTCGGCATCCCGCATGCCCGTTCTTATAGCACATGTCATCAATTACCAATACTTTCAGCATTCCCATGTAGGGCAAAAGTCACACATTGAAATTACATTGGAAGGGCAGACAGATCCACAGCTGCCTGTCTTCTATAGAAGTGGAGCACAGATCAGCTGGAATGCAAGCCAAGCCAGACAGATGGATCAGGCAGCCACAATGTCATTATTCCAGTATTCTCAGTATTCCATTGAGTCCTGTGTTCTTTGCTAGCATCAAGGTAGAAGATCTACCTAGGTCTTCTTTTCTGCTAATCCCATGCAACAATTCCTTGCTTAGTTTATATACATTTTGGGATGTTGGCATCATTGGAATAATACTTCCTAAAATTACTTCTTTTTACTTGATAATATGTTGCTGAACGGCATTACATTTTTTAACAGTTTGTACTAGTTGCTCTAGGACGGGATTAGAGCCGATGTGCTAGAAACGCCCCAACCAAGGTGCGTAAATGAGCCTAAGCTCCCATGAATCTGTCCCTGGGTTACTATTTGTCCTTCCTTGGACCACTTCTGGTAAGTACTAACCACTACATAACAAACACCCTACAAGACCTGCTACTTCGGAGATGCTCTGACCCAGTCTTCTAGCCATCACAATTTGTTACTTCAAAAACTGACTGTTCACTTACTAATATATCCGAATCCTTGACAGGTGCCATTGTAATGAGACAATACTATTCAGATTTCAGATGTTTTATTGTTTTAGCTGATTGGTTTAATTTTATTTTGTAACCATTAACAACAATGGTATATGTGTATCTATTCAGATTTGAAATGCTTTTTTTACTTTTAAAAAATTACACTGCGAGAGGTAAAAAGAACTTGTCCAGTATTTGCACTTTGTTTTGGTTTGTGGTCTTTATTCATGGGAATTATTGGAATGAAGGAACCCAGTGGTCCTGGAATTTACCCAGTTATGTGATAATACCTTGGCTTATTCATCATTTACTAGACATGGGATAAAGTGATATCTAGAATTTCTTTTATAAAAGCAGAAAAAAACGGGTCTAAACTAGGCCACTGTTGGTTGTTTTGCATTTGTAAACACAACTATGGGTGACTTTGTCATTGTATATTACATTTAAATATATTTTTTTTTATATATAGACATAATGTATTGTTTTAATAAATTTTTTAATTTCAATTAAGTTTAAAGTCATGATTAATATGAGGAGAACGAAAGATGGGCTTTACAGCTATGATTTTTGTAAGTCAAATAAACATAAGTTTAGTAAAGTCAAAGTTGTTATCCTAGTTCTAACTTAAATCAACTAAACTACCGTATTTTCCGGTGTATAAGGCGACTGGGCGTATAAGACGACCCCCCACTCTAACCAATCATTTGGGGGTCCTGTTATATGCCCAGTATTGTACTGTTCCTTCTGCCTGTCAGATCTCACTATTGTGTGAGAACTGAGAGGCAGAAAGAACTGTACACTACTAGTTCTAAGTAATGAATGGGCACATTCCTTTAATGAATGGGTGTGTTCCAGTGAAGAGCCAATCCAGGCTCTCCACTGGAGAGCCAATCCAGGCTCTCCACTGGAGAGCCAATCCAGGCTCTCCACCGGAGAGCCAATCCAGGCTCTCCACTGGAGAGCCAATCCAGGCTCTCCACTGGAGAGCCAATCCAGGCTCTCCACTGGAGAGCCAATCCAGGCTCACGCGAGCCTGCCCAGGAGGACTCGTGTAAGCTGAAAAGCAGGAAGACAGAAGGAGGCACAGGAGGACTCGCAGGGACGCCAGACCAGTGAGGGGACTCGCGGGGACACCGGACGCTGCAGGTAAGTACTAGTACCCGGCGTACAAGACGACCCCTGACTTTGTCATAGATTTTTCGGGGTTAAAAAGTCGTCTTGTACGCCGGAAAATACGGTATGTCCCAAGCTGAACAGAGATATCCTTCATATATTTGATACTAAAAATTTTCATGTTGAGACATACACATGGGATTAGAGGAGTTTGTAGCAAGGATTATTTTATAACTCAACGTGTTTCGCTCACAAGAGCTTCCTCAGGGGATTCCTTGAGATTATGTATTTTTCACACAGTATGTGGGAATGGGTATTTGTTGAAAGAAGTGCAAGAAGAAGAAATACCATGTGAATATTGGGACATAGATGTCCAGTAAGAGCAAGAAAATGTATTCTGGTTGCTGACCTCAATGACTAAGAGATGAATTTCAGTATGTCGTTAGATTGTTTTGAATTGTTAGTTTGGCTAGGATTCGAACCCAGGCCTCCTGCATGGGAGGCAAGAATTCTACCACTGACTCAACAATGCTTGATATGACTTGACCCACTGTAAAGCCCTTCTTTCTTTCTCCTCAAACTAATCACACAATGTAAGTAAGGGCGAGGCGAACTTCTATATATTTCTTATATGTTAACTATGTGTCTATGGGGATAGAACAGACAACTACTCTAACACTTTAAGTTTAAGGATAAAAAAGATTGTTTCCATTCTTTTGTCAGGAAGTATATATCATGAATATTTGTTTTCATATGTATAATTTTCTTTCTACAGGTAGTGTTGTAGGCTTTTTTTTAACCCTCATCATAAAGCTTTGTTGGGTTGCTCATGTAAAACGTAATTTACTAGAATTACAGCCCACCCACCTAGGACATCTCAACATCAAAGTACAGTATTCTGATCAGTAGTCTTAATGGACAGCAGATTTCTTGCTAAAAGGCTTTGATAAAAGGAAAATGTTACCTCTTGTAAAGTTCCTTCAGCCACACCACACTGCTAGTACAGCTTGTGGAGAACCTGCAGAACTCTATACCAGCACACACAAATCTCAAAATGATTCAATAATTTGTTAGGATCATGCTGAACAGCCAGAGCACCTGCTTCTATTTTCTCTACCTCCGTTCATGTGTTTTCATGCATAGATTTGGCTATTTCCATCTCAAAAGGATTTGTTTTAATTAAGACTTCTCTGGACTGTTTTTGGATGTACCATGGTCCCAATAGTTTTCCGCCAGTTTTTAATTGATAGTGGTGCTGAGCTAGTTTTGGTAGGCCACAGAAAAAGTGCAGCAGACAAGAAACACACTAATGTCAAATAAAATTTTCCAAAAACCATTATAGATTAATTTCAAGTTAAGCCCTTATTCTGCAATACTGTCAGTAAACTTTATTTAGATGTCAGTTGAAGTGTGAAACACAAGCCGACCATTCTGACAAGAAATGAGCCACAAATTTAAGACAACCAATACCTGCTGTGTACATATTTGTGCAGCCATGAAAACTTGTTTTCTCTTTCAGGCCAAAGGAAGATGTTGAACGCCATGAAAATTGTAGTTTGTGTGATTATGAATCTGTATGTGTTCTTGTTACAGATCCAATAGGAAGAACAACTGTACAACACGACCTTGGATCTCAAGCAGGGATAATAATTGTCATTTTGCCTTTTATATTTCAGTATATTTAATACATTTTCAAGTTTTACTTAGAAATGTAAGGTTTAAACACAAAATAAGGGAAAAGGGAGGGGATGTATGATTTTAACAAACATGAACAAATTAAACCAGTCATCAATAATAACAGAGCACAACCATTACAAGAATCTAAACAATGAAGTACAATATGCTTGAGGGAAGCTAAGACTGGTCAGAAGTCATATTACCAACTTAAGCATTTCAATGGACCTGGATCTAAACCAGTACATCTGAAACAACCAAAATAGGACAAATGCAAGACGAGAAAAAAACAGACCAGACAAGACGAATGGGCAAGGGGAGGGGGTTGGGCGACAGCCTGTTTCCAAATGAAAGCTACTTCAGTGGTCTGTAGGGGTGGATGTAAATCTTTTCCAGGGGTCACAGATCTTATTAAATTTCTCCAATGAATTTTGGAGAACGTGTCATTACGTCTCTAACCATGATGCAATCCATCATGGCGAGGAAAGGCCCCAGAGCTATCGTATTAGATTTCCAGGACTTAGCAAGCGTGATCCTAGCTGCTGCATTCTGCCTTTTAAATGTGTGTTTTTCAACTACTGTAACCATGCATCAATTTACAGCATAGATATTGTATAGAGAAGGTGAAAGTGGTATTTAGTGATGAAAATGGATAGAAATCAACTGCCTGGTGACACATAGGAAACAGCTATAAGGAGCAGTGCACAATTCATTTCCTTAAGTTGATATGTTACTCCAACACTGAAATGTGCACAGGGCAACAGGGCTGTTGTAGGAAGTCTGAAGCTTTTATTAATATGTTTATTGAATAATTTGGTTCCTGCATATGCAGCATTTTATTTTAATGAATACTGGGTAACTTGTATATGAACAGGACAGAAGCAAGAGCTGAATGATAGTAAATATATTGAATAGCAGTTACCTTGAGGTCATTTCCTACTTGGCCAGGCTTAGTTTTAATATTGATAATCATGTACTCTAATAAATCTAAAAATGCAGAGTTGCTTTCTAAAGGTTAGTGCGCTTTGCACTTCTTGTGCTGCCTTAGTGGCAGATAAGTGGAAGGCAAATTCTAGTGAAAAGCTTTTAAGTGATGTGGTGATTAGTGGTACCTATTTACTCAACCTAACATCATCCTTTTTTTTATTATTACTATTTTATTATATAATTATATTATACCATAATATATTATGACCACATTTAAAAAACCATGATGTTATTTTATGTTACAGCCATAATTATTGATAACCTGGTAACTGAAAAAAAACTAAAAAAGAAAACCTCGTTTTTTGCAAACTTTTTGAAAAGGCAGTTTTCATATTAAACATTAGAACTAGGAAATTGTCGCCAGACCAGGTATTTCAACAAAAATCATTCCATGATTTACTTTTTACTTGTGCATGTTGTTTGCTTGTAAAGGTCCCTCCTATGTACATATCTAAAGTTATTAGGCTGCTACTGGGCTCTGCTAGCTTGAATCACACAGGTAACATTCTATAATATTCCCCTTCGCTACTTCCTCAATATCCATATAAAAAAGGGCATCTATAAGGTGAGGGGTGGAGGAGCTTGGCCAGCACAAACAGTACTTTGATATTCCCAGGAGAGGAAAGGGATATTATTGGTAGTGAGGGTACTGCTGTTACAGTTAAATGACACATTACTGATCAATGAAAAATTGAAAGAAAGGAAAAAGTGAACATAAAAAATACCAGACATGTCCATGTTTTACCTGAATTATTGGTGACAGCGACTATTTAAGCTTAATAAAGAATGTTTCCTTTTTTTTTTTTTACCTTACATAGAAAGTTGCAGTTTTGTACCATGGTGATTCTAGTATTGTAAGTAACTTTTTTTTACTTAAAAGAGATATTGGACTAGCAAGAAATGGCTTTGACTAAGGCACTGCTCATCATTCTGCACCAACAATAAAATAAAAACACACCCTAGAAATAAAACAATGCCCTGACAAAGCAAACAAGCAATCATATGCAGTGTTAGTGTTGGAATATTATTAGGCTGAATAAGGTCTCATTAAAGAGTAAATAATTAGTAAACTATTAATTATTAAACCCGTTTATTGAAGAAAAAAAGTAAATTATGAAGTTATTTATTGTTAGGGTTACTAGAGTTTACATGTATCTCAAACCCATATTATGTAGTTGATTTGTGGACATTATTCCCAATGGCATATAGGTATATGGCTTCTATACTTGCCATATGGTTGATGTTTTATTGTGCTGGTTTTTAGGCATGAAAGTTTGTGAATCACTAGTAAATGATTGAAATGACATGATACGATGGTGTCGTTCTTATGTTAATGTGGATGTAATGTCCACATGTTTTAAGAAGCTGCCCTCTACATCCAATGAGGATTCTTGGATGACCAATAAAAAAACTGTGTTACTTTTGCTGAAGCATTAAACTACTTTAGCGCCATCCAACCAATAGTTGAGGAGGCGTATCATGATTCTTGATAGCATATATTGTAAAAATTGTTTTGCTGCATGGAAGGACAAACGTTAGATAAGAATTAATGGTTATTACTCTGCTGTCTACGCATGTGCTTAGCAGAACACATAGGGTAAAGGTCCTTCAACCAGGAAGGGATGGATATAGAGTAATCTGCAGTTCTCAGTGAAATAAACAGCTACGTCTCCTTACCTAAGAAATATATATTCAATTGTAATTTGCAGATATTTTATAAAAGGATGAATTCACTAAGGTAAAAACGTTTTCTACTGGACCTGATCTTCAGCAGTTTATCTGCTCTACCACACAGTGACATGATTGTGCGTAAGATAGCTTCACTTTGGAAGTATGGCCTAGCAAAATCGATTGTGGATCTTTAATTCATCACAGTATCTTCTCAAAAGGCTTGTCAAGGAAACTTCAGGACACCAATATGGATCGACTGGATGTTGTGGGCGAAAATGAAGCACTTCAGCAGTTCTTTGAAGGTAAAATTTACATTTTTACAAAAGGCTTTATGTGTGTCCTGCACTAGCACAATACGTACTGTCTGATCATGTTAGATCGTTTTAACAAAATCTGGAAATCTGGTTTGTGTTTATGTGGGTCATCATCAATATCATATATATATTCTATTTTCAAAGGGTATCTATCTGCTTGTTCTGCCCTTTAAATATTACCAGAAACTTGGATATTGACTTTAATTAAATTTAAATTACAGACCCAGAACCAGTATCCAAACCCAAAGTTCTAACTTCTGGTTAAATGCCTGTTATAAGTCAATAGCACAGTAAGTGATTGGTTCAAACAACTAGCATTTTCCATTACCTATACATTTCTTTAACACAGATTAAATGTGCTCAGAAACTCCTGCAAATGTAGATTACCTACCAAAAATCTAAATGTACATTGGTAGCTACACCTACATAATACACTTATTCCATTACATATTTATACATTATGTGAAGCCACTTTAATCTTAAAGTTTGTCCTATTTTGAAATATACAAATCATATTTTTTTCTTCACACTTTCACTATAACTTATGTTGGAAATGTGTTTTTGGTTAAAAACCAAATTCTAATATTTCTTAATATTTTTCCTGGAAGTATGTTTCCTGATAAAAAAATACACTTTTCTAACTTTATTTTTACAAAATATACATTTGTGCTACAACGCCTACATAAGTAGGATTCTAGGTTTCCATAGTAACAACAGGTTGCTTCTTTCCTGTATTATTAAGTAATTATTATGTTAGAGTGCTCAAAGTTTTAACTCTCAACATTCCAAAAATATTTATACAAATCCAACTATCATGTTATACAGTGTTATATTCTCTGTCTTTACCCCACGTGAATATCTAAAGTGTCCCAGGTTAAAATGACGAACTTTGTACAACCTACTTAAAGCAGGCAGCTGCTAACGTAGCAGGGAGGCTTGGTTATGGAGGTCAAGGCTAGTTATGATTTCTCTAGGTGTAACTGGGTGTAGAATAAAGTTGGTGAAAGGCTCCTACCTGATTTGTCTTAGCTTACTATTATTAGTTGCCATGTAGGTAAATTGTAAGTTTGCTGTAGTCCTTACAACATATGGAATAAATAATGTAGGACTGGATGTTCAGTTTTTTTGCATAAACTGTGATAGATTTGGACCTGTCATCAGCTTGACATTTTTTAGAAACTTTTTTGAGATCACAATTTTTTTGGCATTTGCATTTGACTTGCAGTTGTCCTGCATCAGACACACACCATTAAGTTGTCACAGCTTGTTCAGTTAGAATGTGTCTAAAAATTAGTATCTCTAATTTCCTTCCTTTGATTGGTAACTATAGCAGTGGTCCCCAACCTTTTGGACGTCATGGACCACTAAATTTATGGACTCCGGATCTCGCATGTGCGGGGAGCCATGAGTCACTCAAAGGGGAGGAAACTTCCCCCATAGTGACATCATGATGCCCGAACCTGTCCACTCTCCCATCGCAGATCTGAGTCTGCAATAGGAAACACAACCTGTCCAGAGACACAACCTGCCCAATGCCCTGAGCCTACGATGCTTATGGGAGACATGGTCTGCGGCTCTGTGTGGTGTGCCCCTCCAAACGGGGTCCTTCTCCTGACCCCACTGGGGGGGGGGGGGGAGCACCAGCCAGAGCCGCGGACAACCAAAATTTTCTCTAGATCATAGGTTGGAGACCGCTGAACTATACTATTGACACTCATTCAAGTTCTTAAGTTCAAAAATACCTATTGACCCAGCCAGGGATCCTCTGAGATGCTAGCATCCTCTACTTAGTTATCAATTAGCATTGTTCCCCATACTTTGTGTTATGTAGTAATCCTATAATACTTACCTGTATTATGATGCGCCTTTATATAGACTAATAAACCTGAAATGGATCTGGTCCAGGATTGAAAACACTAGCCTACTAATAGCAAATTATTTTTAAGAAATCCATTCCAGGTTTGCTGGATCACCCAGGTTCTCCGATGGTATCTTCTCCAGTCTTGGAGAACTTTAACCTCCCTAGCGGTAATCCCGAGTATGAGTCGGGGGGGATTTTAGGTGCAAACAAACCCACATACCTTGCTCGGTCGCTGTCCCCCAGCGTCCTGCTGGTTGCTGCAGGTCCCGGGGACATGTCTGTCTTCTTCCAGCTACAACCGCGAACTGCAGAGTCGCAAGATTTGCGGTGTTTCCTGGTGACGTCGGTCCTGGTGGGAAATTCAAAACAAAGTCCAATACAAAGAAATCTTCATATAATATATATAAATAACTATATTATATATGCTACAGTACAGTTATTTTACATGTTTAACTATATTTATATATATTTTTTAAATTTATTACCTATTGGAAATATTTTGGTGCGTTTTGCCTAAGAATTATAGCCAATGTACAATGTGAAATAAATTTCTATGCAAAAAAATTTTAACGCTTTTTGCACAGAAATTTGGACAGAATTAGAATGCTAGGGAGGTAAATAAATCAGGTAAAACACCTCATTAACTCACATGAAAAAATGTTGAGTCAATAAACAGGAGTAAAAAAACAATTTTTGACCATGAAGGCCATAGAGAGGACCAGAAGACATGACTTCCTAACTGATGACCTATTCATTCATAACTATGGTTCAGTGGTCGCCAACCTTTTGTGACCTACGGACCACTAAATGTAGGGACTCCTGACACCACTCAAAGGGGAAGAAACTTCCTACAGAGTGACATCATAATGACAGAACCTGCCCACCAACCCATCGCAGGCTCATACTCAGCCCTGAGCCTACAATCTGTATGGAAGACATGGTCCACTGTTAAATTGCAGTCACTTTTTAAAGTGTATGTACAGTAAGTACAGAAAAATATCTGTAGATCTTAGGTTTTATTGCGGGCTGGCAACACAGCAGGTATAGGACGGTTTTCTTTTCTCAGTTACTCATCCCATCCTACTCTGCAGTAAACAGACACTAATTGCGTTGGAATTTTTTATATACTAACCAGGATTGACAATTGCATTATAACACAGAAAGTGTGCACACAACACTGAAATAAGTGCAGCTCTGTAATCAATAATCCAAAATTAGGGCTAGGATCAGACAGTCTGCGGGAACAGACATTCCTGTGTTAGGTATTCGGCCTACTGCACCAGCATTTCAACATATCACAGCAGCTAGCACTACCGAACCCCATTCATTCTCTTTAGGTGGCCACGGGCAAGATGCTATATGCTACATAGCATCATACCCGAGGAAGCAGTTCAGAAGTGAGGAATTGGCTACTGCCTTGCAATCTTACCACCAGTCTGAACATTGCCTAAATGTATATTTATTGAATGTTAGCAGTGTATGTGCTTAAATTTAGCCTGTTACAATCCCTTTGCTGCAGGAATTTAATGTAAGAGAAAATAGTACAAGGAACCAATCATTTCACCTGTTAATAGAGAGATGGACATATAACTATGTTGCCTCTTCTTTTACTGTCCAGCCACAGCCTGGGGCAGGTGCAAGACAGTGTGGGTTTGGATGAAGTGGTTTAAATATTCTGGCCATCAGACTGGATTATTTATGATTTATATATTTAATTTACATGCTACAAAGGTTTCATTTATTGTTATGTATTACACATGTAGCTGTTTTGTGCAGGAAATCCCTCTTGCCTCTTTGTGGATGAGCATTAAAACAGATTTATCTTGGAATGGTTACGGAGAAATTAATTGACCAATAGGGTTCCAGTGCTAAAGATGTTTAATCAGGAATAGTTGTGTGTTTAATGAATAAGCCTCTATAAGTAATTAAAAGCAGCATTCTAATTAAACATCTATAAATACTGTGTAAATCGTAAGATTTTTTTAATTACTTGCCAGAGGAGTTGTAAATGATGTACAGCCAATCTTGTGGCTTGCATCCAATTGCCACATTGCACAGATAGGCAAGGCACCGTATTTTTTGTTTCAGCAGTGTGTATAAATGGCTTCCTATATTACCTTAATTCCACCAGACTGCTTACTGAGCAGTTTATCAGCAAAATCAGGTCTGGCCAATGCAAGGTGATTTAGGCAGAATTAGAGCCAAATATTGGAATGGAATGTATTGCAGCATACCTGTCCTTAGGTGTGGCAGTTACATTACATCTCCTTTGCTTAGGGTTTTCATATGCTCACACATGCTCACCCATCCTTCTATATCAGGACAACAAAACAAGACAAGACTACATGACTTCCAAGAACAGCCAAGAGCAATATAGCTGAAAAAAGTCAGCAACAAGAGTAATTTATGTCAAGTATTTGTCAGAAATAACAAAGCACATTCAGTGGTATATTTATCAGACCAATAGGAGCCATATAGGAAAAGTTAATTGTTAGGGTTTATATACATTTCAGTACTAGGTCAGTATTTTATTAGAATGCTGGCAAAAATCTCTGATGTTAGGGATTCGTCTTTGGCAAGGAAAAGCTTTCCTAAAATCTAAAACTGAATGAGATGTTAATTACAGCTGAGGGTGGGGTCACTGCTACCATGAGTTATAAATGAATCTGTGAGTTTTAGATTTATGTTTAAGAGAGTTCTTTGAGACATCAACCCCTTTGCTGCCTTTTTGATATTATCATATTATTATCTTATATCTCTATTATATTTTATTTTGTGGTTAATTTGAGTTCAGTATTCATTTTAGCTGCTCTCACATCCATAACTGATTTGTTTTCCTTTGTTGGAAAGCTTAACTTTTGTTTCAGGGGAGAAGGAATTTTTTAATGTTGAACCAGATCTTTATTTTAGGTTGCATGCAGTTGCATGCGCACATCTTCGAGTCACAACCATGTGGCCAAATACAACACATGGCTTTGCAAATCATGCTGAAATCTGCTGCAGCTGCATGAAAAAAAAAAAAAAACACCAAACGCTTCTTTTCATATGAACAAGAGAAGCTGAGATTGAGGGTGATCCTACAGCAGCTCATCATAGGTCTGAAAATAGCCTAAATCTTTGGTGAATTGGTGATATCTCAATAAAATCTAACTTTTGTAAACCTTTGTAGTTTTCAGTTTTAGGAATTAGTTTGTTTATAGCGTAGATTTGCAAATAAGATCAAATATTTTTTATGAAGATTGTACCAAAAGAAAGTTTTGTTTGGCCTAAAAAATATCAATATGTGTGTTACTTTGTTTTTGAGAAATGACAATATTACTGCTGATTCAGTAGGCCCTGAGAAGGGATATCATAATCTTCCGAGCAAAATTCAAATCCACAGGTCAAATTTAAAGTAAATAGGTAAAGTTCTGTAGTTAGATCACAGCTTTGTGTGTCAGTGGAAATAATATCTTTATATTGTGTCTGTTGCCATTTTTCTCCACACTTCAGTATCCTTTGGGTTTACAAGATTCATGGTATTTCATACAATTTTGTGTATTTTAAATATTGCATGTAGGGATTTTTTAAATTGTTTAAATTTAAATCATGAAAACTGAAAATTCAAGTTTCAAAATTCATCAGTTGACTTGAATAACTTTACAAGTCATATTAAGCACACTAATTCCGAGCACTTGTTTAGAAGTGAGTAAAAGTGATGTTTGCCATTTCATTCTTCACTGCTGCTTTACATATTGGGCATCTGTAGGCACAAAACGTCTGGCATTTTACCTATGATTTAACCACACTTCCTATGGTATAGCATAAAAGTTGTTTATGGATGTGCATCAGCAACAATCTGGCCACAGGACCACCGGCATGTCAATTTCTAGGTTAACATACACCATTTATGAATAGGATCAGTTTTCTTTAATCATAATTAACCCAGTCCTATTATGACTATTTTAGTAACTAACCTCCACCCACTCCAGCTGCTTATCTGTTACTGTATCACAGTGGTCAATTCTGGTCCTTCCCTGGATAAATTTGCCTTCAGCATTGAGCCTGAGCATTAAATCTTTAGAGACTTGAATGATGCTGTATACTGAGGATCTCAATTCCTAATATATAGTGAAAATGAATTACATCTCATGCAATGTGGACACCTTAGTGGTCTGTGGATAAGAAAAAGTTTAGGAGGGTTTCAAAAGTAATGTTTAGAAAAAGATAAACTTGTTCTTTAGGGCCCCATCATATCAATGAATTTGTTGCTGACAAGCTAGGTAAGTATGCTTCACCGTCTTTCTTTATTATGGGAGCCATTTGTAGGTGAACAAGCAGTCTTTTTGGAGCTTGTGGACCACTAAATGCACGGACTCCTGACTGCGCATGCGCGGGGAACCATTTGTCACTCAATGGGGAACAAACTTCCCCCACAGTGGTGTCATGATGCCAGAACCCACCCACTCTCCCATCGTAGTTCTGAGCCAAAGACACAACCTGCCCACTACCCTAAGCATGCAATGCATGCCGAAGACGTGATCCAAGGCTCAGGCTGGTGCACCCCCCCCAGCGGGATCCTTCTCCTGACTGCATTGGGGGGTACACCAGCCAGAGCCATGGCCCACCTATCAGATGGCCTAGTAAGCACTAGTGGGCCACGGACCAGGTTGGGGACCCCTGTTTTAAGTGATATTGTTGATGGCAAGTTGCTGTTAATGTGGCAGGAGACTAAGATAGTTTAGTAATAATTTAATGCATGTTCCTTATTCTGCATGTCCTGATTCAGTGTTCTGTGCTGTACAATTCCACGCTGTCTAATTAGATATACTGTGCTTTATGTTTTATATCCTGCATTGTTCCATTTTGTATGTGATGATGCATTTTGCAGTAGTTGTTTAGAATTGGAACACAAATTGCTTTGTAATATTTTCACATAGGCCTGCATAAAGGGTGGGCCAGTTGATTGTTTTAGAATTTGCCATGTACTGAGTGTTAGCTTTTTGGTTATGTATTCTACCCTGAATTTCCAAAACCCCGTTGAGTACAGTCTTGCTTATAACCCACAAGATAATTTGTGCTGGCACTGATGTAAGTGTCTAGTTTATGTACATTTAAACATAAGAAATGGTTTTTCAGGGCAAGATGTACACAGAGCTTTGGATAACCCAATGGTGGATACGAGCATGCTGGAAGAGTACATCAGTAATGACTTTGCTTTTGGGGTACTGTAAGTAACATTCTTTCTTTAATTCTAATTAATTTGAATATAGGGTTTCTACTTGAGTTGAGTTGATTCATTTCAGAATATGGAACATAGCAAAGTTTAAGGACTTTGAAATGTCAGAATCTATTATACTGAGTCTAGCCTTTTATTTTATTTGTTATCAGAAGCAAGAACACAGTATTGTAAATCAGACTGAAACACTACTGAAACACTACAGAAGCTGTTCCATGGATGCATTTTGTCTTTGTTGAATAACTAGCAATAGGACATCAACATTTTTTAATCTAAAAACAGTTTTGCAGGAAACCATGTGTAGAAGCTAGAATAAGTTGAAGCTGTCTTGCTTGGTGGAAAAATTAACATTGGAAATAATAATTCAAAATGTGGCTATGTCAAAAGTGGATTTAGTATTTACACACTGATAGATGCAATGTGAATACATTACCTGATCTCATTACTGATCAACTGTATGTCCAAGTGTTATTGCTTGGTGATAAGATAAAGTTTATCTAAACCCAAAACTTGTTTAAATGTCCACATACTGGGCCTGATTCCAGATTTGATGAATAGTCTATCCTCCCCAGTCTTGGAGAGCTTTAATAAAACAAGCCAACTGCTCCTTAGATGAGAGGGCTGTGTTAGTTTTTATTTTTCTTTCTGTAGGCTTTTTCACATGGTAATCCTTCAAATAATGAATTTCCTGTTCCTAACCAAAACTGTTGCTTAAACTTACCTTTAACCTCAGAATTGTCTTACATAGCTCTAAACAAGCCAGGAAAAGAAAGAAATTGCATTCTAGGAAATAGACGCACCATAAATCTTTTTATTACCAATATTATGTAATGTAATACTGTCATCACATTCACTTCATAGTGGAATACTTACTGTTTAGAATACCAGTCTACCTACACATATTTGAAAAATAATTTTTTGTTGTGTTTGTAGAAGGATCATAGAAATTAAGATTTTGGATAGAAAAGTTTTCTCATTCTTGTAAAGGGTCAATACACCAAAATCCCCTGATTTTTTATATGTCTTATATGTATTCCCCAACTAGGAGATCACTTTACTAAATCCCAGATTTGTCCCTGTCCATGTTTTCAGTGTGGAGTCCCCACTCACCTTTGCATGTTCAAGTAGCTCATAATACAAAGGGGCAAATCTGATGTGCCGTAGTGCTTCTGTACGAACAAGTGACATGCTGATAGGTCAAGAGTAACAGAAACATGAGCTCTTCCATCTGCTGATTCTTTACTGTTCAGTAACATGCCGGGGGCAGGTACCCAACCTAGTTTTATTACATTAGTAGAAAAGTCAGAGTACTTTATTGTTAGTATCTATATGCATACTGCCAATGTGTTAGTGCATATTGTACAAAAATAATGTTACATAATTAGGTATATTGTATTAATGCATTTCTATGTAACCCAGATTACCGGATTCACCTCCTGACTCTGGATCAGAGCCATGTTCACCACCACAGATCAATGGTAAAGTAACTTAACAATAAACTACTAATATAAAAGAGTAATGGGGAGTTCCACTCTGAATTTGGAACAAAGAGATCTTTGGCCTTACTGCTAAAATAGCAGAGGTCCAAAATAAAAGGTGAATTCCTTTAGGATGGAAAGACACAAGGTGGCCTGGTTTTGGCTTGCTTGTTCATGTGAATATTATTGAATACCACATTTTGTTGGGGTTTTGTTTAAGAACTTGTGATGGAATTTATTGCGTGATTTTCAATTTATGTTATAGTGATATTTGTTTGAAGTGCTACACATACACAACACATATATATATATATATATATATATATATATATATATATATAGATTGGGTATTTGTTGTTGTATTTGTTGTGTTTGTTGTATTTTTGTTATTTGAAATCAAATTGTCTGCTTCCATTGGGAGTAAACCTATGCATTGAAGTTTCTGTGCTGTAGTGGTTGGTGTAGGATCAGAGTGAACCAGGACATATTGTTGTATTAGATTTTGAACTATGAAATTGTGTTGATTGTAGACAACACTGGGTGAACAAGCATAAAAAACAATCAGTATTTATCTTTAAACATGTTGAAGGATTTGTTCATTGAAGCCTGTTAACTTCTTTGCTCTTTCAAGAAGTATAGTTGCCTGATTGTCATGTTGATTCTCTAGCTTCAATGTATTTTGAGTCATTAACCCAGGATACATATGTAGCAACTGAAATCTGAATGAAGAGTTCGTATCTGGGTGTATGTCCATGGCTAAAAAAGTACTGTACACAATAATTGTAAGCCAGTAAACATATAGATTGTGCATTTTGACTTCAAGGCCTCAGGACAAGTGGCTTTTTAGAAGAATGTCAACAGTGGCAACTTCAATTTCACTTAGTAGATGTGAGCTTTCTCTGCCAAGAATTTACAGGCTCTGACAGCTGGTTTACCGATACAGAAACAAACAAACAAATGCTATCTTCTAGGTGACACCATAAAAGTGATGTGGGACCAAATTGTAATGGCCAGAAGACTGGGTCAGAGCATCTCCAAAACAGTAGGTTTTCAGTATGCAGTGATTATTACCTTCCAAAGAATAGACAACTGGCAAACTAACAACAGGGTCATGGGCACCCAAAGTTTATTAATGCGTGTGGCTAGCCTGTCTTGTCAGATCCCACGGAACACATTACTAAAATGCCTACGACTGGCTATTAGGGAAAGGGTGCGCTATTTAAATAATCTGCTGCATTGTCATGGTGCTAGATACAAAAGGACATCTTTAAAGGCATTTTGAAGTCTCCATAGGTGCGGGTGTTTTGTGGGCATAAGGGGGTCCTACGTAATATTAGGCAGGTAGTTTTTATGTGATAAGTGTATACAGATACTGACACTTGGACACCTAGGGGCTGATTTAATAAAGCTCTCCAAGGCTGGAGAGAATACATTTTCATGCAGTGAAGCTGGGTGATCCAGGAAACCTGGAAAGGATTTCTTCAAAGCTATTTGCTAGCAAATGTTTTGAATCCTGGACCAGATCCATTCCAGGTTTACCGGACCACCCAACTTCACTGATGAAAGTGTATCCTCTCTAGTCTTGGAGAGCTTTAATAAATCAGGCCCCTAATATCTACCCTTTCAAGTTCAACAAATGTATTTATCTATTTCTTTATTTGCAATTTACATGCATTAGCTATATTAGATTCTACCTTGAGGACGTTATGCATCAACTAGAGCTGACAGGCAGTTTCACTTGATTAAATCTTAATGCCCGCAGAAAAGGACTAGCAGATGTGCAAGGATCATATGCAGTCAGTGTTTAATTATTTACACTGTCTCCTGATCAGTTACTTGACAGCCTGTACACACAAACATTTTGTTGTGTCTTCTTTTCTCTGAAATGGTTATTGGCAAAGTAGTTTGAAATGCCTATGCTGTAATGTCTGTATAACATTTCTTTTTTTACTTTTTCTATGTAAGTAATGAGTTACTGACCATGGCAAAACATACTTTTAGCAGTGCTGGACACTTAATATGCACATGATGTTCCAGACAGTATAGAAAGGATAAGAATGAGAGCCCTGGAACATGCACCTTCAAAAACAGTTCAGCAATGACAGCTTCCATACCTCTGTGATGGTATAGCAGGTGTACATTAAAGAAGAACAAAGCTCTCCTCTCCCTGCTCCATTGCTAGCACTGACATAACCCAGTCTTCTTCCGGGTTCAAGTTTTCAGCAAACTTGATTGGCCAGGCTGGAATGATATAGCTCTTGCACCTGTGCACAATAGTTTATTCATTCCTGACAGGATCATGTTTTTTAATGTTAAGATTGTATACGCAGCTTAGGGTACCTTCAACAAAAGACTGTGAACAGACGGGTACGTTTTTTTTGTTGCAGAAAAGACATAGCGCGCCCCTTTTGCAATAAAGAACCCGCCTGCTCACATTTTGTTTTGTTTCTTTGTTTGCTTTATAAAACTTTAAAAGTATCCATATTTAGTATATTTTCTCTATGTAGTGATAACCCAATAACATTTGCTTTAAATCTTATGGCAATCCAAGAATAGCCAAACAGTGGAGTAATCTTGTTTTTATTTTTTGTAAATATTTTATATTTGTAATTATTTTAAAGATATAAAAAATGCAAAAAGCACTTAAATACAAGTGTTTGAGTTTGCGGCAGAACAATGCTTTACATTCAGTTAGATTTGATCTACATATTTGAACAGAAATGTTACACATTTGATGTAAATATATTTCCATTTGCATACTAGTAACAATTGTGTTTCTTATAGGTATAATGCATGCCTATCCAAATGGGTTTCAACCGTCCCTTCCAATGCAGTCCTCTGGATCCTACCATTACATGGAACAGTCTCCAAACTCTGCATCAAGCGTCCATTCTACTTCACAGGAAAGCTGCATGAAAGTTAATAACCAGGGCAGTATGTGGCCAAGTTCCCCTAACATCCCCTGCATGGAATATAACTATCCATATGCTGATCAGAGACTATCCTCAGACAACCGGTAATAGCAATATGTTTAACTATCAGAAATCAGTCAACACTGTGTGTCAATATTTGTATTCTGTTTCATCATATATGTTTAAAAGCTTCCTAAAAGCTAGCAGTGATGCACTTTGCATGATCATTTGTTTTTCTTTGTTTAAATAGTATCTCCCTTCTGAAATAGATATACTGATATGTAGTAGGGTAGAAGTTCTCTGCCCCCGCTGCCTCATACTTATCACTGAGAACGAAAGCAAGCAGTACAGCGTTTTCCATCCTATCATCTGTCATCTAATAGTTTGTACTGTTAGAAAACTGCTGGTAAAAACTTGTAATATAAAATCCACACTTATCCCATGACACCCTCAGCGCTGTGCTATATGTCAGAGCTATATTTGGATGTATGTATGTATGTATGTCATCACTAGGAAACGCATCGACACATTTCAACCAAACTTGCTATTTGTTGATCACTCGGAAACGCATAGAGACATTTAAACCAAACTTGCTAGACATATGACTCAGACTCATTTGAGTGCACCTCTGATCTTTGTACAGCGCTGTGCTATATGTCAGAGCTATATTTGGTAAACACTAGGAAATGCTTGAAGACAATTCAACCTAACTTGCTATGTTCCACCATCACTTAGAAACCCAAAGAGACATTTAAACCAAACTTGCTGGACATATGACAGCGCTGATCTTTGTACAGCACTGTGGTATATGTCAGAGGTATATTAATGTATAATAATAGTGTGTGACTGTGGGGGGACATTAGAGTGTCAGCTCCTCTGTACAAAGACTGATGGGTCTAGCGCAGTGTTTCATTGTACAGCACTATGGTATATGTCAGAACTATATAAATCTAAACATATCAAATTGGATGTATGTGTGTATGTATGTGTGTATGTCATCACTCGGAAACGCATCGAGACATTTAAACCAAACTTGGTAGACATATGACTCAGATTCATGTGAGTGCACCGCTGATCTTTGAACAGCATTGTGGTATATGTCAGAGCTATATTTGCATGTATGTATGTATGTGTGTATGTATGTATGTATTGCTCAGTGATAGTGTGCCTTTTGCTTGTATTTTTACATATAATATATATTACATATACTGTAATAATGCCTTCAAGAAAACGTAAGGCAATTGGCCGAGTGCAATCAAAGGCAAAAAAATGAAACAACACTGTAGACAAGAAAATCACTATAGCTTTATTTGATTCCTTTTCCTGTATAATATAAGATTGCAATAAATAAATACCCAGGCAATGCCAGGTTATCAGCTAGTTGATGTATTAATTACACATTTTACCTACCTCCTACAGTGTTATACCAAAATGTAGGAGAAAGGTTGAACTGCCACTAAAGCAAGGCTTAGGCCCACCATCTTACACCTCATACATATAATATCTTTTCTTTTTTCCTTGGCTGATATATACTATATGAAGCTTCTGTTTTTATTCAGACTTACTGCTTTACTGTAAAGATTTGGTCTTCCTCCTGGTTACTACCTTATCAACTGCCACATCCATTGGATTGATTCAGATAAACATACAAATGTTTATCTTACTGCTTTACTGGCTTCTATAGGTGTTCTAGGTAGAGTGCTATGTGTAGGGTTCAGTGAACCTTAAATGGAATGGGCCTGATTTATTAAAGCTTTTCAAAGATGGAGAGAATACACTTTTATCAGTGAAGCTGGGTGATCCAACAAACCTTGAATGGATTTCTTCAAAGTTATTTATGTTTTAAATCCTATATTAGATCCATTCCAGGTTTGCTGGATCATTCAACTTCACCGATGAAAGTGTATCCTCTCCATCTTTGAAAAGCTTTAATAAATCAGGCCCAATTACTTTTATTATTCCAATGGGTGTTCACAGTGTTTGGGTAGATCTTGGCAACCATCTTTACAGACAATTTCTGATAAGGATAACTGTTGTCAATGTGGTTATGTTATTGTTGAACATATATTATTCAGGGAAAATACCTGTAAAGCTATTTTATTCAGATATATCACTTCGTAAAAGACAGTTCTAGGCACTTAGAGGGTAATTTAATGGTGTAATAATTATGTCCACAACAAAGAAGCATAGTAGTACTGTAATTGTGTAACACTGCACGGCTCTAGTAACATAAGACTCCTGCTGTGCATTCATCCAGCCGGATGATAGTTTGTCATGGATTATGTATTAAGGAGTTGGTGGTGGGTGGATTTCTGCTAACAAAGCCTGCCAAAACCTTTCCCTATTTCTAGCGTCCTTTGGTGCATTTTCAAGCTCCCCTTGCTAGATGTTCCCACACACCACACCACCCCTTTTTTTAAATTGGTGTTCCCTGTATTGGCTCAGATGCCATTTCCATCTGCAGAGGGGTGGCTTAGTTTGCTCAGGTGTAACTGGGCATAAGCTCACATTCTGATTCATTTTATCCATAACTCCCTTTTAAAGGAAACTTCTGATCACTTGTCAACCTGCACATTGAGGGTGCCATAGAGTTCTAAAATGTTTCCGCTGAGTTTCTGTGGTCAGGTGACCAAGACAGGAACAAAGCAAAAACTCTTTCCAATGGTATTCCTTAAAGTATATTTTTAATAGTGTGGAGAAGGGTATCCTTTTTCATTGCTTTTTATTGTTGGCTGTGTGCACATTAAGGAGATCTCATTGCTTCTTGTTTTGGTAGGGTGTAAGCAGTAATATAACAGGGGCACAGGCAGCACAAAAAGGACTAAGGGGCTATAACCTGTCCCCATTCTAAACAACTGGACTGAGCTTTAAACATACGATTAAATGGAGATATGATACAATATTTCAGCTTCCTTATTACATTTCTGATTAATAGCAGTTTGGCCAAAAAGGTCTACTTGTTAGAGGGTAGCACAGTTGCTTAGTGGTTAGCACTCTGGGCTTTGCAGCGCTAGGTCCCAGGTTTGAATCTCTGCCAGGTCACTATCTGCAAGGAGTTTGCAGGTGCTCCCTGTGTTTGTGTGGGTTTCCTCCCACATTCCAAAAACATGCAGTTAGGTTAATTGGCCTCCCCCCACAATTGACCTTAAACTAAAGACATATGACTATGGTGGGACTTTAGATTGTGAGCTCCTTGGAGGGACAGTTAGTGACATGACTATTAAGCACTGTGTAATATATTGGCGCTTTATAGTAGCGGTGTAATAATAATAATGCTTATTTACATAATGTAGGCATTTAATGGCACATATTTCTCTAAATAAACTATTTTCTAGCCTTGGAAAATCCCTTCAACATAGCACAGGTTTTTATTAGGGGGGCTGATATTCAGTTTTCATGGGTATGAAAGCATGCAATACCTTGGAAACAGGCAACCCATTTTCAGAAGCCATAAAACCAAACAGTTATATGGCTAGTGTTGGCACATTAACATTAAAGAGCATTTTGTGCATATTGCACACATTTTACCTATTAGGATTCTAAAAAAAATATTTTTAATCTCTAAAATAGAGAATCTTGAATGGAAGTTCGTAAAAAGTTTTTTTCTTTTTTGTGGTTCAATGTAGGAGTAGTTGAAATGAGTTTCTGAGCAGAATGTGTTACTGTACAAGAACGAAATAATTCCTAACTGGCACTAGATGGCACCATCGGTGTGTTTAAATGTCCAAACCTTAATAACCTTGTGCTATACATACTGCCTTGTAAATAATGTAAATGTTCTTCATTATTTTTAAGGAATTCATTTTCATCATCAAAGAAGCGGAAATATTCTCAGTTAGAAGATAGAGAAAAATGGCAGCAGTCATGGAGTATCGAGACAAGACAAAGTAATTTTGTGTGATTTTAAACATTGTCACAAATGTTATGTGCTGCTCATGTTCATTTAAGATTGACAAATGTTGCTACTTTGTTACAAGCCCTTTTTCTCTTTGTATATATTAGTGTATACCTGATGAGCTTAATAAAAAGCATAATTTCTTGATTTTGTTGTTGCTATCACATACCTAATTAACAGAGCAACAGATTGTTCTTGTAGGCCAGAGGAACAGATTGATACTGTTAGATATGGGTGTTGCCTGCTCATATATGCATATATATATATATATATATATATATATAAATAAATAAATGGACTGGCAATGGAATCACATGTAGGCGCCTGCCTAGGAAATCTTACACCTCCAGATTGACACTTGATTGTAACAAAGGTATACCTTTTCCACTTTAAAGTTTCCATTTTCCTTGCAGCGCCACCTGCAGACTGTATTATGGAAGTTCATGACTATGAAAGTGATGGGCAAGCAATGTCTCCAATGGATAAATGTTATCAGTCATTGACATGGAGGCCTTACCAGACATCACATTGGAGTACCCTGTACAAGGGCCTGTCTGAACCAATGTAAGTTTGTTTTGTTTCTATTACAAACGTTTCCCTCATCCAATGCACCTAGAGAAAAGGTTTATAGGCATATAAAACAAGTAATGTATACTTTTCACCTCCAACATGTTTATAATGTAAGTGTGATAAAAGTATTGTAAATAAATAAATTAAGCCTGGCCTAGACTGGCAAAGTATAGCCTCTAAGTTTTGTTATACACAAATAATATATAGGATGGGAATGAAAAAGGTAAGCATAAACTTACACATAAGCATTTCTTCATGATGGTCCACATTAGATATCTAGCAGTATGGTATTTGTCAAAAAGCTGGTGTGTCTGAGGCTTTTTAGGGTTTAGCATAGGTTTTTCCGGGCTTAACATTATTCATCACTGCATTATTGTGATTGTAAAGATCACAACAGGCTATTCCATGGCTTCCATTTCTGTCCTAGACCATATAGGCAGAGAGATTATGGTATATAGGCATAAAACAATCAAAAAGTCATCTACCAAACTAGTCTAAAGTGCAGGAGCGAAAAGATATTTGTGTGTTCACTTTTATCAGAAATCCAAAACAATCAAGAGGGCCTAAAATAAGGATAGTGGGCTGAACCATGCAAATAACTTCTTTTTGCCCATAGGTCAACTATACATTTATAGCAAATGATTTACAGATATATTATAATGGCATGTATACCAAACTGCATTCAGGTGTTAGTTGATCACAATGCATTATCAATGCAATGTATGGAAACCAATGCTCCTATTGAGCAGGGCTTGGTAAAAAAAAACATTGCAGTTAAACCAGACAGATTATACTGTTTTAAACTGTAAACTGGAATAGACACACAGTTGGACAAATGTTTTCTTGAATTAAATTGCCCTCTGAATGTCAAGGCAAAAGGGTAGAACATGACTATTACTAGCACGTCCACTGAAGAGTCTACTGTCTATGTGTTTTTTTTCAGAACATTCATTTTTTTATTTATTCTTTTTTCCAGTCCTGCTTTGGGGTACCGAGTAATCACAGACAAAGGATTCAACTTTTCTACAGTAGATGATGCCTTTGTATGTCAGAAGAAGAACCATTTCCAGGTTACTGTGCATATCAGAGTGCTTGGACATCCAAAATATATCAAAACACAAATGGGCTTCAGTCCAATTGAACGTTTTTATTTGAAAGTGTTCGGTGTTAAGGTAAGGTGTCATTACAGAAGTCCGTAGGCCTTTTATTAGTATATAAGCAAACTATGTTTTAAAAAGTCTCTGTCAAGTTCCATCGTGGTTTTCTAACACAGCACAAAAGGGGAATGGACAATTTCCAGATGCCTTGAATAACCTATCCTGTTTGAACTTCTGAAGCTGTTACATCCTGGGGGCAAAATGCTAAAACATGTGATCAAATCATTACTGGGGAATTACATTGGATGTACATCTGGAAATATTAGTCTTTAATATTTAGGACTGTGCAGCTAAACATGATCTATTTATCAGATACAATTATTAGATATTTTATGATTTAGCCTATAATACAATAAACGATCATAGAGATGCATCTATTTGTTCTCTGGTGAATGACCAATACCATAGACCATACAAATTATTCTAGGCAATTGCTTTATTTATCTATAATATCAATGAAACACTTTGACCAAAGCCATAATTACACGGTGCCTAAAAGATCATGCATGATTGGTTTTTAAATAAGAAATACAAATATTTAGGGGTTATATCAAGTCTAAGCCATCAGCTTCCAGCTTGTTGGAAGTACAAGCTGGAAGTACATGCCCTCGGATGCTGCTGGCATATTAGCTAAATAAACATCTATGGCACATAAAGAGATTTTTTTTTTTCAACAGTTGTATTTGGGAGATCAACAGAACTACCTATGGCTATCCAAGGTTGTTCAATAATTACAACAAGAAACTTTTATTGTTTACTCCTTTTTTATCATATAAGTATGCTGCTGGTTGGTATGTCATATAGGAAAGCATAATTGAAGATTGGGATGAATAATGAACAAAAAAGTTAAAAATGATTAAATATAATGTAATGGCATTAGGCACATTTTAATGTGCTATACCTTAGTTTGCTACTGAAAAAGATCCAACTATGTTTTTTACCCACATTTAGGTTGAAGCTATGAACCAGACAATTACCATTGAACAGTCTCAATCAGATCGCAGCAAAAGGGCTTTCAATCCTGTTACGTAGGTATCTTTCTAATCTTCTATTCAGATATAAAGTTGCTAGGCATATCTGTTTTATTAAAGAATGCAAAATGTATATATACCTTTCTCCAAGAAAATTGATAATAATGTCATTTATTATGCATGGCATGAACCGTCATGTTTTTTTTATATCACTACCACCTCCTGGGATTTTTTTCTGGTAACATACATGTTAGAGTCAGATATTTTAGAAGTGACAACTTAACAAGCAAGTAGGCGGTAGTAACCAAGATTCTGAAGGCTTGAGACGCAATAGTTGAGGATGCCAATGAAGAATGAAAAATAAGATGGCTTTTATTTTAATCTTAGCAATACATGTAAAACTCTAATTATGATACATGATATAACTTGCATATCCAGCAGGAGGTTAGTAATGGCAGCTTATGTGTACGTCTCATGACAGATGCCTTTAAGAATGAATAATACATCAACTTTTGTATATGAGGGTGGCTTAAAATTAAGCAGATGGGTATTGTGCAATTGTTAATATACACAACTGCTGTAACTACATTGCATGATACTATTTCTAAGATACCTACCATGTCATTATTAATATGTTGCTTTTCTCATGTCTCATTTTGTATGTATTCTTTCACTGATTTCTTTAAATAAACTTTAAATGAAAAAAAATGAAGCAGATAATGATAACTTAAAGCTTAATGAATTATATGTATGCTTTAAGCCTCTCACTAATTGTGGGTTACACAAATCCTAAATCTCAGGCAACAATACAAAAAGTCTGCACTATAATACAAGTCACATTTTAGACTTCTGTGGCTGTATTCATTGAGAAGTGTGTGCGATCCCCAGGGGCACTGGAGGTTCATTAACCTCTGGTGCCCTGGGATCGCAGAGGATTTCCTGGGCTGATGATGCAGCCCTGGAAATCCTCCTGTTCGGCGGGAGCTTGACCTCTCGGCGGATCAGAAGGCCGTTCTCGCTCTCATTTTCGGTAAGCGAGAAAGGCCCGATGTGCTGCGAGATCGAACTTAATATTCTCGCTCGCTCATCCCTAGTACTGGGACACTTGTAAGTGAAGGAAACAATGGTAACAAAATACATCAAACTTTTGAATGATTTATGGCACGGATTTTCAAGATTGGACAATGTATTTGATAATGAATTTACATCTAGGAACTTGAATAAAATTGTTTTTATTACATTATTATCCCTAGCTGTATATTCCCCATTAAAATACAGTACGAAAAGTTTTTCATGTTGATTTGACTATAACTTAAAGGAATATTGCTAATAGTCTTGGGACAAAACATGTTGTTTGCAGTACTGTTATTTTATTAAAGCAAATTCTTTTGCAAATTAACCATCCAGTTGGATTTTAAAATGCATTTTTCACCCACAGTTCCCCTTGACCTCCCCAGCAATGTTGATAACAATACTGGAAAAATAGGTGGTCATAGACAAAAAAGGTTGTAATTGCAGAAAATATGATTTTTTTTTGTAAACTTTTTCTTTTTTTTTTGTAAAAGTTTTTCTCTTTGACCTCAAAAGCTAAATTTTACAATTACAATTGTAATTTACAATTACATCCGTACTACCTTCTAAGCACCAAGGTGAATATACCTTTTTGGACTACAAGCATTTCTCCAACCTCTCATCTCTAATATAGAGAAGAACATCTTTTATCATTTTAGTTCAGTGTGCATGACATTACAAAGTACAAATATACTGAGCTAGAAAATGAATGTCTGTCTCTGCCTTTCACAGTGACTTCAGTTTCTTCACATTCTTGTCTTTTATTACATTGATAAATGAAGAGGGAAAAGTTCTCTGATAGTTACAGGTTGCACTAAAACATAATAGAGCAAGAAACAGAACATTTATTTAAATGTTTTGGCTAGACTTGGGCTTTTAAATCAACCATTATGCTGTAGTATAAAAAGCAATGTTCTTTTTTCTTTATAGGGTAAATTTACCCCCAGATCAGGTCACTAAAGTAACACTGGGAAGGTTACATTTTAGTGAAACGACAGCAAACAACATGAGAAAAAAAGGAAAACCAAATCCAGATCAGAGGTAACAATTTATTATAATAACTGTATTTTATCAGCTAAAGGTTTTTGTTCTAATTATATATTTTGTACATTGTTAAATCATCCTAATTAGTAAAAATGTATTCATTACTAAGTAATTTGGATATTACAGAAATGTTTTCAATTTTCAAGTTCTCCTTTCTGTATTGGAGTTAAGATTTCCCTTCATATAACAAATTCCGTAAATATGGAATATAGTCTTCTGTGACATGACCTCCTGTTGAAGAAAATTGGAGACCAAATCTTTTCCCATTGTGTATGCAGGTATTTCATGTTGGTGGTCGGTCTGTATGCTGTAAGTAATGAGGAGTCCTCCCTGGTCACAGCCCATGTCTCAGAAAGGATCATTGTTAGGGCAAGTATATATATATTCTTGTACATCTACAGTAGGTTAGTCCAAAACTTACCTACTAAACTAAGCATAACTTTGTAATTTCTCATTTGTGAATACCCTGTTGAAGCACTTGACCACTTGGGCCTGATTTATTAAAACTCTCCAAGGCTGGAGAGGATACACTTTCATCAGTGAAGCTGGGTGATCCAGAAAACCTGGAATGGATTTCTTCAAACTCATTTGCTAGCAAATGTTTTGAATTCTATACCAGATCCATTCCAGGTTTGCTGAATCACTCAGCTTCACTGATAAAAGTGTATCTTCTCCAGCCTTGAAAAGCTTTAAATTTCCATTTTTATACTAGATGTGTGCTCAAACTCTGCTTAGAATTACTAGATAGAATTAGTCATTCCCTAAGATGGGAATGGCACCCTGCTTGGGTCACAGCCTCTAGGCTTTGTGCTGATGATTCAGACAGGGGGGGCCATGTCCGCTTTAAAATGGCCAACATTATCTTAAAGTAAACAGAAATAATATTTGCCTCCTTCACTGAATCATCAAGACAAACGTAAATCCATGAGAGAAATGGTGCTGCCAGCAGCTATTGACACCATGCCAGGGCTTAGATTCTTTACAAGGTGAGATTTTATATATTTCCCTTACACTGCATTTACAGCATGTGAAATCACATTTGAAATAGAAGTGATGTTTCTCAATAAAACATTTAAAAATCTCTACTTTAATCCTGACACTTATGTACCTCATCTCATTTCTGTTTAATGGCAGCTAGTCCACCATTGTTACATTCTGTATGTGTGAATTTTTTTTTAAAATATATCCATTCAAATGACAGCAAAGATTGTCAATGGTAACAATTCACTGACCATTAACTAATTAGGTTTGATAGAAAAAAATGTCAGAGTTTTTCGCAATGGTTTACAGCTGGCAGATGGAAATAAAACATTTTATTATGCTAATCCTGTTTTAACCTTAAACTTGACAGTGCAAGGTTGAAACATGGACAGATCAATGATAATAAAACAAGGTCAGATTAAGGATGTCTGGATTATTCTATTTACGTTTATGGAGCAGCTGCCCTTTTATTTGTTTAATTTTCCTCATCAATAATGAAAAAATACTCGCTTAAAATCACATATATGTTTTTTAAATTATAAATCTATCATTTAAAACTGGTACACATACAAGAGAAACATAATAATGCTAGATTTAGAGCATGGATTAGAGCAAAGTTAATACAGTGATGTGTATTATGACACATAACCCTATACCCCACGCATAGGGATCTTTATCCAATCTTGAAGTAATCTTACTGTGAAACACAAAAAAATATTATCTCTTTACTACTACTTCTTACAGTTCAAGTCTGTAAGGTTACCTTAGTAAACAAGACATTATATGACTAGAATTTTAAATCAACACATTAAAGACAAAGTAAGTTTCCTAAAGTTGTACATATAGTTGTGTAAGGCTAAGTCTACACAGACTGTTTCCCTAGAGTTTTTTAGTCAACATTTAAACACACGTTTGAAATTCCCTATCATCCCAATGATACAGTCTACAGTTTTCTTGATCAGCATCCTGCATTGTTTGTAAAGTGATAAAACACTCATTAAATGCCCCACGAATGTCTAAAACACTTGAAAACTTCTATAAACACTCATAAGTGCTCCTAACACCCAATGAATGAAGCATTAATAGATGTTTGTGGTCATTTCTAAGAATTGTTTTGGTGTTTATGAGTGTTTTCTCCTATTCCACCTCTTAGATACCTTAGATTAAAGGCCTTTAAATGCTTAAAATGCTTTCTTTACATAAGAATACTGAATTTAAAGTATATAATATAGAAAATAACAATGACAATGGAAAAAGTTAAAGTTGACCATAGTAAATGTAAAGTAGGTAACATGTTTAGTGTGGACATTTTTACCCTGTGAAGCAAATGTTCTGGATGCTTTTAATATTATCATATCTGTAAACCTAACATTTTTTAGGCATCAAACCCCGGGCAATTTGAGAATGATAATGATGTCCTGTGGCAGCGAGGGCATGTCCCAGAGACAGTGGTGTCTCATGGTCGGGTAGGAATTAACACTGACACTCCGGATGAAGCATTAGTTGTCTGTGGCAATGTGAAAGTGATGGGGACAGTGATGCATCCATCTGACAGTCGAGCAAAGAGAAACATCCAAGAGGTGAGCCCCAAGCAGCTTCTGTGCCTTTCTAATGGATATTATTGTAGAACAATACCATTGCGGTGGCATGATATGTGGCTTTAAACACATCAGAACAGCAATATGCCAAGATTGTCACTGCTCATGTAAACTATACTAAAAATCGCATACACACTTTTTTATATTTTTTGTATAATTTCATAGTAATATAACACCAGTAATACTTGTTATTTTAAATTTTTGTTAAATCTGTAATTCATTTATTACAGATACAGGATATTTATTAATAAGCAAACCACTGAGTATGCAGTTGACATACCACAAAAAACTATAGAACTTCCAGAAATAAAACCATGCATTGACGATACTGTTCTCCATCACAGTCCTTTGAATGGATGGTACAGGATCTTCAATTCTTTAAGGATGTTATTTCTGGGCTCTCCTGTCCAAACAACAAGTTCTATTTGTTAAATTCCCAGTGCTGTTGAATGCAGTAAAGGTTATAGATTAGATTTTAGCACTGCCTTTTCCATTTTAAATATTAATGTAATACTGGAAACATACAAAAGTGGAATATGGCATTTTTTTTTAAAACATTGAAGCATTTCTATTGAATTGGTTACTATTGAAATGATTTGGGGGCCTTTTGTATCTTGCATGTTATCTTATATAGAAGCCACTGAAGTCCCACTATTATGTTAAAGGCATTTAATGTAATTCACACAGAACTCACACAGAACTACTGCAATGTTATAGGCCAACATAATTCCCCATTATTTTACTTTGACCTCCTCATCGGAGACAAGAAGTTAAAAAAAACCTCTGATGAAAACACAGATAGAAATAAAAAGCTGACCGTTGTAATAATACTTTTCTCCTTTATGTAAACCTAATAAAATGTGTTGGCTAGATTTGTACTCTAAACTTGGTATGCCAGAAATTAGAAGAATATATAGTGTTTTTTTTTTCCTATTCAGGTTGACACAGTAGAGCAGCTCAGAAGAATAGCTCAGATGAGGCTGGTTGAGTATGACTATAAACCAGAATTTGCTACAGCTATGGGAATAAATGCACTTCATGAAACAGGTAATGCAGCCCTTTACTAATCCTTAAAGCATATCCCCAGGCAAATATCCACAGTTCAAACTTCTTTTGGTTCAAAGTCAGAACTTTAGATTTGGCTAAGCCACTCCATTGTTGCATGACCCTGTATCATTCTACATGATCCAGTTTCTATTTCAATCATAGGGCAGATGTACAGATATTCTACTGTGGAATTTATTATTACTTCTTGGAATTAATTTGCCCCTCATTGACTGCAGTTCCTCCTGACTCAAAGGGAGCCACAATACATTCACTCCATCATGCTTTACAGTTGGGATTATTTTTGATGTTTGTAGCAGAATTTTGTTTTCTCCAAAATAATATTGCGGAACTGACTTTTGTCTAACTTGCAGAAAATTTTGTTTCAGTAATACCCTAGGCCAGTATTTCTAGAACTTTATAACATGGGGGAACCCCTTGAAAAAACTTTTAGATCTTTAGGGAACCACTACTATTATTACAACTTCCACATTTGCAGTACTGTAGTTCAGTGGTCAATGGGAAGAATATCCCCTACATTGCTGGTTAGTGGGACGGCTGCCACCCTTACAGGTTGCCAAAAAGATCATTGCTCAAGGAACCCCTAGCAAACTTTGGAGAAACCCTGGTTGAGAAACACTACTCTGGGCAATCAAACTGGTCTTTGAGGTGGGCTGCATATTTTTGGAGTTCATAAGTAAAGAGAGGAAAGAAAAGACAGTGCAAGATTAATTATGGTTTATTAACACATACTTTAAACCTATGTACAACATAGACCTTCTATGCTAAAGACCTGGGTTATACATCATAGTACCTAATTTTCAGGTTACAAGTTCAATCATCCTGATAAACATATTAGTTGTAGTTGGAGTTCCTTAATAATTGCTGTAAGGATAGATGGAATAGATGAATTCAGACATATATAGCCAGTATAATATAAGAAATGCCTCCATATTTTTAGGATGTTCAGAGATACTGATCAGTCATGCAAGTACAGTCTGACTGCGATTTGGTGTCTTGTGCCATATGGTTTTCAACCTACCTAATCTCTATTCCCTCTGTTGGTTACTGCAAGGAAGTAGGGATCTTTGTTACATTTTATTTTTTAGGAACCTTGCCATTCATCTGAAGGTGAATAAAGCAGAATCAATACAAAAAAAAAAAATGTAATAAAAAATGTATCTTTATTACATGTGTGTCTTCTGTAGAAGCTGCTCTACTTGCACAGGAAGTCTAACTGTCATTTATGACCAATAAGATGTTCCCACAAATGCTTGAAGTGCAGGCCTTAACTCCTTTCTTATATTCCCATTGCTGAGGCTTAAAGAAAGTCTCTGATGATGTAAATACACTTAAGCACAAAGTGATTAATCCCATGCAACTGAGCAATCTCATTTTTTGAAGGCAATCACTTCATCTGCAATAAAAAAAACAGATGACTTAATCACTCAATAGCATTAATTAAATGTATAATTCTATATTAAATTGTATTTGAGATTGTTGTAGTTAAACCCAAGTCTTTTCCAACTTTGTTTGTTCTAATCCAAAAACTCTTTCAGACTCTCTGAAATCTTTATAATTTAGGCCTACAGAATTCTGTAGATGAGGTAATGTAAGCTATGTAACTTGTATATGGCTGGATTAGACCATTTAGGTGGAATTATTTACATTTGTAACCCCTTTTTTAAAGCTTTCATAATCCAAGAATTACAAACTCACAACAGTCCCTGGGCATAGACCCAAAAAGGGCTAAAACTTGGAAATTTACTTTAAAGAGTGTCTCTTCTCCAATGATATTCATCTATGTGTAGGAATGTGTAACAGATGTAAAGATTTATGAAGATGTAAAGATATATAGAAGCGTAAATATTTCTCTATTTCAGGTATAATTGCTCAAGAGGTTAAAAATGTTTTACCACATGCTGTTAAAGAAACTGGTAACATTATATGTGAAAATGGAGAAACAATTGAAAACTTTCTGATGGTAGATAAGGTAATTTATTTCTATAGTTTTTAACAGGAAGGATCGCTATAACATTAATGTTTTTAGTAGTACACCTCAAATGGCATCTGTCTGATTTTATTCTTTCTTTCCAGCTCTTTCCAACTTCTGCTTTCTTTGTTTTATATATGTATACTTGCTGACAGCTAGTCAGGGTTTATAATAAAACAATGCATCATAAACACTAACTGGACTGTACATACAAACTCAAAAGAAGGGGATGCAGCGTAGCCATCAGGACCTGGTTACTAATATTACACAGTATTTATATAGCGCCAACATATTACGCAGCATAATCATGTTACTAGCTGTCCCTTAAAGGGGCTTACAATCTAATGTCCCTACCATAATCACATGCCATTCAAATAGTCTAAGGTCAGTTTGGGGGAAAGCCAACTAACCTAACTACATGTTTTTGGAATGTGGAAACCGGAGTACCCGGAGGAAACCCGCACAAACATGGGGAGAACTCCATGCAGATAGTGTCCTGACCAGAATTCAAACCTGAGACCTAGCACTGCAAAGGCCAGAGTGCTAACTACTAAACCACCATTGGCTAGGTGGTAGATAGTTTAATGGTTACACTATGAAGGTTTTAAATATCATCAGATAAAATCTGGCATTTGGAGTTCAAGGAATGCCACACTTTGTAAGATGAAATGAACTGAGCATATTGCACGACCCACAAGTTCATTCCATTGGTTATGAGTATGGGTGGAAATGAATATATATCCTGAAATGAATAATAAGGGGATAGTCCTTTGCAAAGTGATGGCAAAACTGAGGACACACCATGATCAAAAGACACTAAAGCTAGGTACACACTTGCAATAATTATCGTTAGAAAACGAATGACTAACGAATGACTAACGAATATGCACGAATATTTTGAACAATCGTATTGTGCACAATTCTGTACATGTTGTAACAATACGATCAGTTAAATATAATCCACCAATAGTGTACACACGCTACATACGATCGTTTGAATGATGCAGAAAGTGATATGTACAGGAGAAAGTGTACTGCAGAAACATCCACGATCACTGAACGACCGTACACACAATAGATAGTGAATGATTGTCACTCAATCAGATCCGCCAGGAGGGTACAATCCAGGAGGGTACAGCGACAATCCTCGTTCGTCTGCCTCGTTGGACAGTCGTGTCGTTGTGCACTTTTTTTTGTTAACGATTATCGGATGATTGGTCGTTAGTCGTTCGTTTCAAACGATAATTATTGCAAGTGTGTACGCGGCTTAAAACAGACAGAAGGAACTAAGGTCAGATCAATCAATGGACAAGAATCCTTAGTGACATTGGTAATTACATACTGGATCATGAAAACAGTCAAGGATCCCAAGGCTAGACACAGGTTTGTCATTGCACTTTGCACTGTTTGAATAAACTTGCAGATTTAGTTTTTGGATTGATAACAAAATGATTCTCCACATAGAAAATGATCATAAAAATAATGGTATGGCTTACTTTTTTTTTTTTTAGGATCAGATTTTTATGGAAAATGTAGGAGCAGTAAAGCAGCTCTGCAAACTTACAAATAACCTTGAATTGAGGATTGAAGAACTTGAAATATGGAACCAGAAGCTTGCCAAATTAAAACGCATAAGCAGCCTAAAGCAAACAGCCAATGAAAAGCCTCCTTCAAAGGTTGAAAATATTAAAAGGTTAGTATGATATCATAAAATTACATTTTTTATATTTTTTCAACTTTTCCAAACTTTATTTGATAAAAATGCCTTTATTATATAACCATAACACCTGGCTATGATTACTTTGGTCTACAAACAAGGTGTTTGTTTCACCAAGATGATGTAATTTTGTAGCTGCTCTCAGAAATCGGGTCATATGTTGTAGGGAAGCAGCTTCAAAATGCAAATCTGTAAGTGAGTGTTTGAGCATACAAACAGCTCTTGCTTCAGTGTCCTAGACTTCTTGTTCCACCTCCTCTATGATACCTTACTATTTGTTCTCTTTTTTTGATGTTAATATTAGGTTTCTGGTACAAAGCATGATAAAGGTATTTACAAGTTATTTTGTATTTTTTTTTTACTATACAGCTGAGCGAAGAGTAGTTTTTTAGTAATTATGACACAGACATTTGATATCAACTATATAGTTCATCTCGAAATAAAGAACTTCATACTATGTTCAATCCTATCTTAACTGCTTTGTGACCACAATATGACTCTGTAAATCCAAATGTAAAATGCACCTTGTCATGAGAACAATAATAAAATTGCAAAAGAAAACTAGAAATGTGCAGCTGTTCAGTTTTAAAACCCGCTGTCAATCAGCAAAAAGGTATTTTTTTAGGTCTGACCGTGGCATTAGAAAAGTCTTTTTTCAGAACAGGCAGTTCTGAATGAAGCTTTAGATTTCCTGTCTCCATTATTACAAAGACAGAACGGTGAAAGATGAAGTGACAGGGAAAAAAAGATGTCAAAGATGTCATAATGTTGTACAATTTTCCCTTTTTATAATTGTGAATGGGTGGGAGAAGGAGGGATCTGGTTTTATTTTTTTCTGGAGACGACCATTAAGTACGGTAGTTGACAAAATAGGCTGTAGGAACTACAGCTTCTAACTAAAATGGACAGCAATTTAGTTGGTAGATAAAGAAAGGTTAACTTTACCTCCATTACCCAATATTGTTCTTGTGCAGTATATCAGAATTGTATGCAGGTGATTATATTTAAGCATATAGGAACGTTTAAGCTATCTTTCATAAATATACTGCCAATTGGAACAATATGATTTTTCTTTTACAGATACAGTAAAGTTAGTCACGTACCACTGCAAAAGAAACCATTGCCAGTAAAAATAAAAAAGGTTAGTGGAAAAAAAGTTGTGAAAGGATATCTTATACCCGAACATGGTAAAAAAAAAAAACACTGCCTGGCCAAAGAAGTCACACACTCTAATATTTCATTATACCATCTTTAATTACGGCATGTATTTGCCAGGGTATGATTTCAGGAAGCACCCCAAAGATTTTTAATGTGGTTAAGGTCTGGACTGCAGTAGTCAATTTATTAAAATTATGGCTGAACCACTCTTTATTAGTGGTCTTTATGAGCCCAATGGATGCTGGCATTGGCACCTTGGAATATTCCCATTCCCTCTGTGAAGAAACTATCCATTGATGGAAAAACCTTACCATTAGGTAGATTTAAGCAGTCAGCTAACCTTATTTGTTGGGCACATAATGTTACTGAACTTTGACCAGATCAACTGAAGCAACCCCCGATTAAAACACTGTTCTCCCAGGAATTTTTTTGGCTGGGTATTGTATGTTATACATCTAAGAATAGTTTTGCAATGGTCACTATGTTAAATACAAAGGAATTCCTAGGAAATATTATTTATTGTTTTCATTACCTGATTTTTCCTAGATTCCAACCAAACAACAGGAATGCTCCAGAAGGATTTTTCAGGCAACAGTAATTGCACTGATCTCAGTTATGGTACTTTGGTAAGTTGATGTAATATATCTAGGCAGCCTAGGTCTTATAAAGGAACATCTAAAGCATCCTGTGTAGTATATTATCTAAAAAATAAATATGTTCATGGTATCACTTCAAACACAACATAAAAACAAGGAATTTAGGAACTCATTTTTTTTGCCTACCTCATCATAATATATCTGTGCCTCTCTCAACAAGCATTATTCCATAAATTATCTTTTCCCTACAAGTTGATCAGAAAGCCTTTAAACAACTGTATGCTAATAGTTAGGGGCCACTTGAGCATAGGGGCATAAGGGAACGAATAATTTGGCTCTGTTCACATGACATTTTCATGTGTTAGGAGTGATGACATCTGATAAAGAGCTGACAGCATGACTGTTCTACTGGTGTACGGTTGGCTTCAAATAAGCGCTAAAGTATAAAAATGGCTTAACTATTGGATGTATTAAAATACTGCAAAATGATAATTCTGTTCAGGAACAATAGAAGCAATTCCGAAGATAAATGTGTATCCCAGTTATAAAAGCCAGAGTTGTGAATGCATCTACTTTAGTAACTATAATTTCACAACTCCTGCTTCAACAGGTTATCACCATACATTGGTTTTGTTTTAATAAATTTGAACTCCAGGCAAATATAAAAAAGTTTTGAGATTGTTTGAGAAGTTTGAGATAATCAGAGCTGTTCCTCCAATGTCCAACTATAGGGGCAATAACTAAAATGAACTAAACTGAATTGCAGAGGTGCAGTAACGAATGTCAAACCAGGTGCTGCCCATAGAGGTCTGTAAAAGTTTTGGGACTGCACAAACATACAAACTAATTGCAGGAAAAACATTTTATATGTATTCTAACTATGTTTGGCTGTTTGTCTGGAGTTTAGCATTAAATAAAGGTGATATTGGTGTTATTTTTGACTATCTTCATTGTAACCATATTGGCTGTCATGTTGCTGAAAACCCTGTCTAAATGAATGCAAAGTTTTTCTATATATTTTTTGATGATAATAGGTTGCCATTTCTATGCCCTCAATCTTGATAGAAGTAAAAAGGTCCTTGTTTAAAATCTTTATTAAAGAAGGTAAGCCTATGATTGGGTTTTAGTCCTTTTGGTCCTCTTCATCAAACCTTAAACTACACCTCTCTTTAGCAAACCAAAAGTAAAACACCCTGCAGTAATGCATAGCAGACACACTTTGATCCACAACATATTATTATTGCTTTTGAGTACTGCCTCAATTCATGTTTCATTCCTAAAAAAAATCAAATATTGACTTTTCTAAGAGACTTTTTTTTGTATACATATTTCAGTGTACATGTTATACAGTCGGCAAATGTTATGAAACTTCTATATTTCTTAATTACATAAATTCTGATCTAAAAGCAAGAATTTAGTATTGTCTTATGATCATTATTTGTAGTGATTTCAGTAAGTGACCATAATCTTTCTTGCAGTGCCATGACCATTTCTACGTTGTATATACTATATGTGCAAGAAGAAGCCATTGAAAAAGAACCATCATTACTGTACGTAATATGTTTCTGTATAGGTGATTTCAACAGAAAATTTATAAAATTGTCCGTCAATACATGTTCCTCCAGTTCACCTAGTAAAATGTTTGTGTTTTGGGTTCATTTTTTATTTCAGTTCCATATATCTGACTTCTACGGTCACATCATCAGACCTGATTTATTAAGAATAATATTAATAGGAATTAGTGTGATAGGTGTAAGGTAATGCCCAACTTTTTAATCTTGGTAAAACTGATATGATGGACCTGATTTATTAAAGCTCTCCAACACTGGGGAGGATACACTTTCATCAGTGTACATGGGTGATCCAGCAAAGCTGGAATGTATTTCTTAAGTCATTTGCTATTTGTTACCAAATTTGTTCATTCCTGGACCAGATCCATTCAAGGTTTGCTGGATCACCCAGCTTTACTGATGAAAGTGTATCCTCTCCAGCCTTGGAGAGCTTTAATAAATCAGGTCCATCGTGTCAGTTTTAACAAGATTAAAAAGTTGGGCATTACCTTACATCTATCACACTAATTCCTCAATCCACAAACCTTTCCTCTTCTTTCTGATGTTCACTATAGCGTCAAGAATCACCATTGAATTTTACATTGAATCAAACACTGCTAGAATTTAGGTTTCACTCAATATTTTAATGTCCTTCTTATTTTATTTAATTTGTCAATGTTTATCATAGTATAACAGTGTGTACAAAGATTCACAACATTTTAAACAAATGTTGCGTAAATGACCCATGTTAACCTTAACTGATGTAAAATAGCCAATAAGTAAAACATAAGGGGACCCCCTGATTCAAGAAAAGGGTATTTTGTACTGAAAGATTGCTTGTTAATGCTATTAAATGAATGTATGTGTGCACATTTTATACTATATATTTCTCTTCCTATTCAACTACAGGAATAACTACACAAGTGTTGCAAGCTCTTTGATACCTTCAGCTTACACAACTGTAATGGGTATGCTCATATCTAAAAAGTCATAAAGCAATAATTGATATTTGTAAATAAATACTATAAGTACTATATCTGATGTTATATTATCCTATATTTTGTTACAAATAAAATGGAAGGACTATTAGGGCTGGTTAGTAAAAACGTTATGTATGTTGACTATAGGAAGATGCTACTTATTTGAGAAAAGATTGTTTTCTCATTGTAAAACTGCCCTAAATTCCTAAATATGTACTTACTGTGTATTTGTTGAAAGATGAGTTAGGCATTTATTGGGTCTAGGTCATTTGCCACTTACCAGTTATATCTTCAAAAATAAAACTACAATAAATTGCAATTTTAAATGTTACAATACATTTTAGTTGTTAGTACAATAATATTTAAAACTGATATATTAGAATTTTTATAGTTGAGAATGACATATTTTTAATGTATCATACAGCTTCAAGGGAAACTTCCACAACGTCTGGTTCCATTGGTGCTGTGGAAATTAGTTTTTGTGACCTCCTACCCTGTGATCAAGAGTACTGCTGTTCAATTCAACAACCCAGACTGAAAGATATCAACACTGAGGCAGCACAAACTGCAGTAAAAAGTAAGTCTATGTACAAATGTATTTTACAAGCTCTGTTTCCTTCTAAAAAATGAATGTAAAACTCAGATGTGCCAGATATGGATAGGATAACTCAAGAAAAAGTTACATTAATTCTACTACTGTACAAGAGGCCAAGATAAAATACATAAAACATAGATTTTTTTTACTGCTTTTTTAAGACTAATATAATTTTTTTACTGCTTTTATAAGACTACTATCATTCAGACTATTTGTTTGTATGTCTTTCCTAGTGTTGGCCTTCCCAAGTGTCGAGCCTTAGGACACACTAACTATGACACCTAAAGCAGCATTTCTTTGCTAGGATCATCCCAATTGCAGAAAACATTTTCTTGCTTTATTGGTCCTAAAGTTGTTTAGAATATTCTGCATTTCTGCTTATAATGGGAAGGCTGGGTTATAGGTAATGATCATAAGCTGCATATAATGGTTAATGTGGCACTGATTCTCTCCCCAGTTGTATGGATTTCTTTACTGGTAAATGGGATACTTTCCTCTAAAATTGGCATTAGTATAACAAGGATTGTACACATTTTCAGGAACAGGAGAAAAACACATTGAATATTTCCTTTGTAGATCCCTGCATACCAGTATGTGCAGGAAATGCGGTAGCCCATAGCAGCCAATTAGATTTCTACTTAGATTTTAGAGCAGTCAGTTAAATGGCATGGGCTACAATGCTGTTTACATGACCCTATGTCATTCTGAAGCCTTTTACCCAATTGTACTGCAAAATGAACATATAACATATGCTCTGATTCCACTGTCTTTGCATCTTACAATTTAGACCTATGATGGATAAAATATATATAGTCATATTAGGTATATCATATGGCCCATCATCAAGAGATGTCTTTTCAGTGCTAGTAATGCATCCCTGATATGTTCAACCCCAAAGAGATTCTGCTGGACTACTGTCTAGGTTATTTGCTGCCCCAGTAAACTTAAACCTGATTTCACTCTCTCCTAGTTTTCATTTATATGCATTTCTGGGACTTGAGACCCATAATCACAAGTTGCTTAAAATGTCTACAACTAATATCTTTATCAGGATGATTGAACCTGTAACCTGAAAATTAGGCACTATGATGTATACCCAGATCTGTAGCATAGAAGGTTTATGTTGTATCTAGGGCTAAAGTATATGTTAATAAATCATTATCGTTTTCGCACTATAATTCCAAAAAGCCAGTCTTTTCTTTCCTGTCTTATATACATTTGAAAACAAACTCTCAATGAAATAATATGGTTTATTTACAGGAAGTACCAGTAAAGATTTACCTAAAAGAAGGTGGATTGATAAACCTGCCTTTTCCAGTGACTGTAAGTTATCTCTTCTGTGAACTTTGGAATCATTTCAAACTCTTACAGAAAAGTTACAAAAGTCTTTACTTTTTACCAAGTACGTTGTCAGGACAAAATGTCACTGTGCCCTGGTCTACAGAGTAGAACAGCCACTAAGAGTTCACACCAACTCTCTACTGATCACCACTGATAAACAAACACAGCCTTCTGACCCTACTTTATCTCCAAAATGTTTATCCTGCTACATTCAATTATTGCTGTTACATTTTAGTTCTACAGACTCATTGCACAATTTTCTCAAATATCAGTATTGCCAGTAGAGGGCACTCCTTCACAGCTGTATGGGGTTAGTCAGCTGTTAGAATGGTACATCACATTAATACATGCGTTATTTTCTCTATGTATTACTTTGTGAGTTCATTATAACCCCATTACTCTGAAAACATGCATGGTTCATAAAGTATGCATATGAAAGATTGAAATTTCTGAACTATGCTAAAAGGGCCAAGATTATGTGTTTTATGTGCAAAAGACTTACAACCATTTTACTAAAATAGACTGTGTGTATAATACACCTAATCAGTTTGGTATTGACTTTATGTGTTTATTTATTTGTAAAGTTGTGTATATATGTATTTGTATGTCATATATTTGTTTGTCATTAGAAAGTTGACTTAAAGTGTCCATATACAGGATATTTTTCATGGATTAGATCAGCCTTTCTCAATCTTTTTACTTCTGGAGAGCCCTTAAAACAATTTTTTAGGTCTTAGGGAACCCTTGCTGAAATCAATTTATTTGGGGTCATTTGGGAAAAAGCCTCCTACATTGGAAGTGTGTGAAAATAATTCCTCCATACAATGTTGGATAAAAAAAACCTTTAAATACAACTAACAAACATTATTAGAATATTGGATCATTATGATGAGGCTGGCTTTACCAAGTGGTATTGACTCTAGAACAATGCAGGCATCATCAAATAGACTCTGTAGAGTCTCATTACTGAGATGTTTCCACTTTCTTCCTGTAGACTGGCATCCAGTCTACAAGCAGGAAGTAGGAATGTTTCCGAAATGGGACTTCATAGAGACAAAGTGAAGGTAAGTAATTATGCTTTATGCAAATACATATAAACAGGAACTTTTTCCCCCCTACAAATTATTATTGAATATAACTTATGTCAAATTAAAAACTTTTTTTCTAGTACTTTTGAAGTTTCTTTGTTCTTAATATACTATCTAAAGTTAAAATTTTAAATAATTTGTAATCCAGAGTGCTGAAAGTAATAAATGGAAACTAATGAAAATTTTATTATAAAGAACTTAAAAAATAATTTCCACTCATGTTCTGAATTTTTTTTTACATTCTATAATAATATTCACTTATATAAAGTTCAGTTATCATATACATTTAGATGGTTTTGTTGAATTCGATATGTTTTATGCTTAGATTTGCTTTTTTATATTATTTTAGCAAAGATAAGAAATGACTACATAGATTAGGAAAGATAATGACTACAACCCCCAAATTCAGTAAAACACTATTTTATATGACATTATTTTAAATGTTTTTACTTGTATATTTAACTGATCTGTACATTGTTTTATGACCCCCCTTTACTTGTTTAGGGATTGATACATCTATCAGCTCCATACAGATTGTAGAGAATCAGCAAGTAATTGATCATCACTACTGCAAAAAAAGCCTGCAGTGTGGGTAAGAGAAATACTGTATGTTATAACTACCAAGACACGCCAGGTGGAGGAACAAAGAATATTCTGGTTCACACAGAAGTCAGGGTTTTTAAATGTTTCCATGATATATATATATATATATATATATATATATATATATATATATATATATATATACATATAAATACTACAGTATGTTTGTGAAACTCAGTTACCAGTGATAATGAAATCAAAAGGAGCCTTTATATTATTTTAATTGTTGAATACTGTGCACTGTCTAGTTACTGGTAAAAAGCATGGTTGTTACAAATCCATACATTACTGATGGTAATATGTGTGATAAAAAAAAAACAAGACAAAACAAGGAATGTCCAGACTAATAACCAACAAATACACAAAGAGAAGAACATCCTCCCAGGTATTATTTGCAAATTGCCCCCATATAAGCCAGGAAAAAATCAAAACAAAACAAAAAACAAACAGATATTTCACTTTGCATGCACGCCAAATTGTAAGGTTTTTGGCAGCAATGTGATGTCTGCTATATTAATAGGGGGAAGCAATTTTGATCCCTGTAACACCTTCTGAAGCAACAAGGAGCCATTGAAATGTAAAATAGTTTTGCAAGTAATCATGTAATTCATTTTGTAAAATTGAATTTTTTTTGTCTTTTGTTTTAGGTCTGGAAGTTACAGTTATGCCATTCCACTGAGCAAGTACACTCCAACCAATATGCGTATTACATTGGAAATTAAGTAAGTTCAAAAAACACAATTATTTTGTATTATGTGCTAATATCTTTTAAAGTAGAAAAGTCTTACTTAATATTGTGCCATCTTAACCTTTATTTAGATCTACCATGCTGGTGCTCATGATCGGATATATTACCAGCCACTTGGGCTTTAAAAGTTTGGTTGAAAGATGATGTAGGAATGTCATCAGCTGTGACAATTATAAGAGGCTTGCCCTAAATGTAGTTGTTTTTGAAACCAATTAATCAGTTGAATTTAAAGTTATCAGTACCCCATGTTGTTTCCACAAAAATAGATCCCCTATTCTGCCAAATACTTATCTTCATCATGAAGCAGGGCGCACCCAAAGTCATTAAAAGATTGCTGACTGCTCCCACTTCTTCTTCTAATAGCCACAATGTAAAACTGGCTCTGTGTGGGATGAGGGCTTTGATTAGTTTCCTGATAAGAACTTTTTGTAACTAAATCTTGCCATAACTGTTAGAAAAACTGCATCACTTTAACTGGTAAAAAAGTAAGAAAAGTTAAGGCCCTGAAATGCAATACAGATTTTCAGTTCTCTGCTAATTATAGGCTGCTTTATTGATCATCATTCTTTCTGGGATGGGGGAGGGTACATACTGGCCATGTCAATGGATATTAGATTGTAGGCAGCAAATTATTTTCTGTAAGCAGTCATGTGCTTTGTATGGGATGAGATTAAATTCTACCCTAAAATCAAACACTTTTGTTGAGAACAAATGCTCTTCAGTTCAGTTATATACATTGCAAAAGTTATAGCAAATGTCATTATGAATCATTACCTTCAGTTTCGTCCAGTAGGACAATAACCCCAAGCTTAAAGCTAAAACAGCAACACAGCAATAGTTTAAAAACAATAATTTTAATGTAGATGAATGGCCCAGTCAGGGTCCAGATCTAAACCCATAGAAGATTCACTGTAAATATATGTTGGCAGAACAAAACAAAGCAAAATAAAACTTTGTTCACAAGCTATGTTCACACTGGTCATGAGGTTCAATGTGAATGTATTGCTTTCCTTTACCAGGGAACTGCAGTACAAGTAGCTTCTCTCTGCGGAAACTCCAATACAGAATGAATGGGGCAGTAGTGAGCTGAACCAGTACTGCTCACTTTCGCTAGCTGTCAAATGTGCAGGTGCTGGTTGCAGCGGTGTGAGTACAGTACTGCAGTGTGAGTGACCAAACAGTTGGCAAAGTGCCAACTGTTTGGAGCTACATGGGATAGCTTGATCCCGTGCCAGGTCTAAACCCGCTCCTACTCTTCAATCCTTTAAAACAGTTACAAACCTTTATGGTGGTAAAATACTTTTCTAGTGACGGTACTGTTCTTTAAACCAACCTGGTGGTGGAGGCCAACCTTTTGGATGTCATGGACCACTATATTGACAAAGGGGAAGAAACTTCCCTCAGAGTGATATCATGATGCCAGACCTGCAATGGGAGAGTGGACTGGTTGGTGGAGCCTGCGATCCATACAGGAGACATGGTCCGAAGCTCTGGCCGGTGTGCCCCCCCAGCGGGGTCCTTCTCGGCTGCTACCAGAGCCGCGGACCACCAAAATTTTCTTGCAGACCACCGGTTGGAGACTGCTGCTTTAAACCATTATGGTTATTTAATGACTATGTGGTCATAATGCTTCCCTACATTCCAGTGATATTTAGTGTCTAAATAGAACCCTGATGTCAGCCCTGTATGCTCCAGGCATAGACTTAGATTTTGTCGACTTGGCTCCCAGAGATTAAACACCTCTGGGTTCATTCCAAGTAAAAGGAGATAAGTTGATAAGTGTCTAGGAAAAAAGAGCAACCATATTGTAGTTATTACATTCATTGTAGTTGAAAAGTACTACAGTTTGCTTTTATTGTAACCTTTTACTAATAAATGGTGGTAGATATGGAATACCAATTTATGGATAAATTTACTTTTATATTTGCTGTATATAATATTTTAATAATCTGTAAATGTTAACCAAAGACCAGCAAAAACGTGTAAAAAAACACACTCTTCGGATAGTTGCAACCTTTTTTTTCAACATATTTGAACAGGCAAAAACATTAGACACACTGTGCAAATTAAAATCTAATGTTCAATTAGTTTGGATAAAAACACCATGGTGTGTGCTTACATTTGTACATAACTGTATGAAATTAGAAAGAAAGTCATTATTTTTATCCTGTATAATAATAGCATAGTCTAAACCAGTGTTCCTCTAACAACGGTTCTTCCAAGGGTTGATATGGATTCCTTGAGCAATTTGTGACTCTCAGGTTAGTTTAGGTGACCCCAATGATCTTTTTAGCTATCTGTAAGGGTTATACTCTTCCCACTGGCCAGTAATGTAAGAGGCATTCTTCCTACTGACCACCTATCTAATGTACAGTGTGTTGTGGATATAGTAATTATAGAACAGGTTCCTTAAGACCTGCAAGTTGTTTCAGGGATTCCCTCAGGTTAAAAAGGTTAACTTTGGTCTAAACAATACATTTAACAATAAATAAAATATTTTGTGACTGGTTTGACATTCTGGGTCTAGAGATATGGATTGGAAGGCCATGGAAAGATAAAATATAGTGTTATCCATTGCATATAGGAACCCATTCAGTAGTTATATAAAAAGGAAATATAGTGGAACTTGGAATATATGGAGTAGAATGATAAACATGTTATAATCTCAATCCACCCATGGCGCAACACTTTACAATCGAGATCCCCTTTAGCTTTCAAGGTAATCATGTAAATGTAACATGCCTTTATTTATGTACTTGATGTTAATATAGGAACATTTTTTTTATGTTTATTTTATATAAAACCATAGAAACTGCACTGAACCGCAGCTTGATCATTTCAGCCTGAACTGTGTCATGTCCTTCAATATTTATCTCAAACAAGTTATAAAAGCAAAATCAATCGACAGAAAAGAGAATAAAAAGGGTTATCCCCTGGTCATGGTCAACTTCAGCTTTACCAATGAAACCTTGGAAGCCACATGTCCATTGGTTTACTATTTAGTTTTTACAACTAAGCTATTTCTTTGACTTATATTTTAATGTTTTTTTTTTCTTTTATTCAAACTCGAGATTGTGATTCAAGAAATTTTACTCATCATCATGTTATGCATTTAAGGTCAAGAGATTGAAGCCTGTTAGGATGGCATAACATTATTTTACTAGGATTGTTATACAGTGGGCTAGAGAAGGATACCTGGGCTTGAGAGAGTTAAAAAATAAGGTTAGTATACACATTGTGTTTGCAATTTCCTTGGTTAATATAATAATTTTTAACAGATATGAACTCTAGGGCTCAATTTAAAAAATCATGGACAGTCCCACAATTATCCCCCCAAGAGAATTAATTCCTGCCATTGAAACATATTTACATGGAAGATTTTTTTTTTATATAAATAGATAAATAAATAAATAGAGACCATTATTACTTTAGTCCTATTAACTACTATTGTAGGGGCATTGTATATGCCCAATAACCACCAGCATGGGCCTTTTTGCTTCCAATGATCACCTACTAAGTTAGTTATTTTATTGTTTTTGACCACTGATGCATTAGTATTTATTTTAATACCACATTGTTCTCAAATGATGGGGTGTTTTTTCTCCCACTGACCACCAATATAGGTTTTTTAATTTCTACTGTTGGCTCATTGGCCCAATGTAAGATCATTTTGCTTCCACTGACCCCCAGAGCTGCAACATGTTTTTTATTAACCGCAGGACATCTCCCAAACAATGGTGTGTATAGTGAATTTACCCATGCTTTAGAAAGTTTGGAGACCTCTCAAATGTCAAAATTAAATTAGATGTCTAAAAATTGATTTAAAATAATTACAGTAAAAAAAAAAACACCTAAAATATCACTATGCAGCAAATTCCTATTCAGAGTTACATAATCAGTTAAATGAAGGTCACGTGAGTAGTTAAGTAATTGTAGTATAAAACCATGTGTACCTGGAAGGCCCTGATTTCAGTAAGACATTGTCAAAGTATAACCTGTACCATGAAGACAAAGAAAAAACTGAATCATCTCAAGCAAAAGGTTGTTGTGATCATATGGGAGAAAATCCCTGGAAAAACAAAAGAATCATCAAGAAATGGAAAAAGAATGCTGGAGCTGGAAGCCTGAAAAGAACTAAAAGTGACTGCACAAGAAGGAGACCAATGTCAGAGTGCTTTCATGATCAGTAGAAATGGGACAGAGTCAAAAAGAATAAATAGGACTCATTGCATCTCCTAGATTGTAAGCTTTTCGGGGAGGGGTCCTCTCCTCCTGTGTCACTGTCTGTATCTGTCTGTCCGTTTGCAACCCCTATTTAATGTACAGCGCTGCTTAATATAGATCTTGTTTATTAATAATATTAATAATAATATTATTATAAATAATAATTTACAGTCTTCCAAAATCTATTTGTAAGACAAAAGGATCTAGTATTGTTCTATAGACTAACATTTGACATATGCCAAGCATCATCATAAATTCTCCATTTCTATTCAAAAGCATGGGGATAGCAGCATCATGCTGTGCTGGAGACACTGGAAGGGGGGAAAGCAGAATGAATACAGGGACAACCTGATGGTAAACATGGCACAGTCTTGCAATGATATCATACATAAAGCCAAAACTTGTCATCAATAGATTACACACAACAATGGTAATGTCCCAGGATGGCCACAGCCTAGGCCAAACCTTGAGAATTTGTGGCTGAACTTAATGAAATCAGGTTCACTCAGGATCCTAATATAACCCAACATAGCTGGAGCAGTCTTGCAAAGAAAATGGAGGAATTAGTTACACGTGCACTGTCCAGATTTGCAAAGCTAAAGCTACGTACACACGTCAGATTTTTATCGCCCGATAATCGGCATCGGCCAATTATCGGGCGAAAATCTGCCGTGTGTACAGTTGGTGTCGTCCATCGTCCGGACGACCGACCTGCCGGATCCACGGACGATGGACGACAGCCGATCGTAATGAAAGTGAAGGGGAGAGCGCGCAGCAGGGTGCCGCTCCGTCGCTCTCCCCCTCCCCTCTCCATAGAGCATGAACGGTGCTGTATGTACAGCACCGTTCATGCATCGTGCACTCCCTTGTCGTTGGAAAGGATCGTGAAAGATCCTTTCCAACGACAAAAATTGGCAGTGTGTACGCAGCTTAAGACTTATCCCTACAGATCCAAGGCTGTATATTACTGCCAGAATTACAGATACTGAACACTTACTAGAAGGGAGTATATACAGTTAGCCATTTCTGTTCTTTTATTGTACATAATGGAAATCATTTTGCAGGGATGTGTTTTCACTGTCATGAAACTCTAGTTCAAAGTAATTCAATGTTCTATGACAAAATAGTATAACTAGGGGGTAAATATTTTTTTAAATATACTACTGATATATATAAAAAAATATATATATGTATTCACACATACATCTTTTTTCAGTTTTTACATTATAGTTATTATACAGAGTACCTCAATACCCTGTACCTCAATATCACTGTTTATAACTATATTGTATAAGGTAATATTTACTGATCCTATTAACAAACTCTAGTTTCTGTGTAAAAACAACATTTTGTTGAACTGAATCCAGGAATTCATTTTCTTCTGAACCAGCCGCTCAGGAAAATATGTGCTACGGAAAATGTTAAGCTTTTTTGTATTTTTATGAGTTACTAAATAATAATCCAATCTCCACAATACCAGTGAATTTTATTTTGTGTGTACATCTGTGTGTAATCTCAGCCAAAAAGATATGCTCTATAATGTGTTTGTCAATGTGCCATTTTGATATCAAACTGTTAGATGAGAGATGTAAAACAAAGAGTAATTAGAGTGAGGTATATATGACAAACTTCTGTAGCTGATCCCAGATTTAGATGATATTACTAGTCAAGTGTAAAGCTCAGGCTGAGATAATTAGGCTTTGGGGTCAGCACAATTATACATGGCACACTGCGAAGGATGACTTGTGCCAAGGAAAGAGTTTTACATACATCAGAAGAAAAATAGACTGGCAGTCTGCAATTGTTGTTTTTTTGCACTCATGCTAACCCAGATTTAGATGGCCATTGAAAATAGAAGCCATAAGGATTGCTACTCATGATTTGGATTTGAAAATTGTGGGTTTACTGCGCAGTCTTGCATGATGTTGTGCATTGCACTCTGAAATTGATGCTCTTTTATCTTGATGATAAATGTAGTTAACTTGGCTAATAACATTTTCTCAAGATCTATTAGCTGGTGGTACAGAAATTCTGATAATCCAGTAGGCTCAGGCAATAATATTAGGTCTTTAGATTTACCCATTAAAGGGGATTTACATGACAAGTATAGGGTACCTCTAATTAGCTAATGCTTTGATTATTATTGCAGAATTGATTTTTGATTTGATATTCACAATTTAAAATGCTTGTCTTTAGTGGGAAAAAGATTAAAGAGACCTGTGTATTTGACTTAAAGTGTAACTAAGGTTAGGCTCAATAAAAAGATAGTCAAACCATACAGCAAAAGTAAAAAAAAACATACAATACAGTAAATAAATACAGATGTAATAAAAATTTTTTTTGTTAATAATGCAAGATAATATGTATTGAAATGATGTTATAACATCTCAACGTCCCCTAAAGGAGGCATACAGCGAAACACATCAAGAACTAAAACAAATTGTGCTTTACGAATAATAATTGATGGACTATGGTTTAGTCATTTTTGGGTAAGCTATTTGCTTGGATGCACTAGTAGATCTTCGTCTAGTTGAATTTTACAGTGACAACTTGTGAAGTTTGTAACTACCTATATAATTGAATGAGTAAACTTCTTGGTTATATGCCACAAAGAAAAACCTTCGTTCTCAGTTTCAGCCACACTCATGCTACATTGGGATTTGAAACTAATCTCCCTTCTTGTTATAAAATATTTGCTGGCAGTATATGTAGAAAATAAAAGACTATTTTTCAGGATCAACAGAAAATAAAAATATAGGGCTTATTTTTTAAAGTTTTCTAAGGCTGGAGAGGATACACTTTCATCAGTGAAGATGGGAGATCCAGCAATCCTGGAATGGATTTCTTCAAATTAAATTTCTATTTGCTGGAAAAGAAGAGTTTTTGAGTATTTGAAGAAAATAACAGTGGTTCTGTAGCTCATTGCCTATGTACTGTGGCCCGGGAGTAAGGTATCTTGGTGAGCCTTGAGGACCTAAAACTGACCTCCAGAAACAAGGATTTACAATGTCCTGGAGGGCTGTGTCCTCTTTGGAGACTGTGGTAGTGCTATTGACAGGCTGCATTATATGGACTTGGTAATGACACATTTTATCCTCATGTAAGCATAGCTGCCCCTTGCCACATTGCCGTTTGTCTTAGCAGTTGACGGGCACAAGCATTTGTTGAGACAGTGGTTTGTCAGGCTCCACAAGTAATGCATGAGAATCCACCACCTGTAACTGCTTATCATTGAAATGATGTTATTTGTTTAAGTAATAAGCAGTTGTGAAAAAAGTAGTAAGACATAAACATTTGTGTAGTGCTGCAGAATAGGAAACGGTTCATGTCAGAATTCAAAAAATAGTTCTATATATATATATATATATATATATATATTATATAAAATTACAGATTTCATATTAATCCACATTAAGCTGATCTGCACATGTAGTAGAGTAGAGAGCTTCAATAGGATGTATAATAACTACTTCCCACAATTTGTTTCACTACAAATTTTGCCCAGCCCTGAAGTGTAGCAAACATAGTACCATTTACACTATTACTAGAGTAAGCCATCAAAATGTCATGGAAAACAAAACCATTACTTAAAGAAACTGGTGGAGGCCTAAGGTAAGCTCTAAATTCTGTATGAATTAATGTTATACTGTTGACATATAAACTAATAGGGGCTACTTTAGACTTAGGGTTGACCACAGTTTTCTATAGCAGGCTCAACCACACTCCCGACCACTCCTGTTGAATTTGGAGCCATTTTCAACATGGATTTGCACACAGTTGCAGTTGCGGTTGATTTTCCTCCTTTTGTTGAAGAACTGGGCTGTAAAAACAAAGGGCAACACGTGTAAATACATTTATTTGCGGTGTGGTTTGGTTTTCATGGGCACATAGCAGCATATTGTTATGTGCCTGTGAACTGTTCACTGTGTGGTTTTCCACTGCAATTGTAAAGGTAGCCTAAGGTAGGGGAAAATTGTATTTAATTTTGCTTGTGTTTATCAGGTATTTACCAAAAGTAGAGAGCTCTCTGTCTGCAATGACCAAAAATGCATTTTTTATAGTATTACAGCGTGATGGAAATTTCTGAAACTAGTTTTGTTGTTATTTTCAGTAATCTTCTTTATTGTTCAGTTTCTCAGACTTTTCATTCCCTTAACACATTGTAATCTACTTGTTTTGCCATTTAAATCCCCATCATTGCTACTGTTTGTTCATTTATGCACAGAGACACGTACAGCCCAATCCCCACTTTGATGTCAGCTTTGTAAACCTCTAAAGAAAAACACTCAAGAGAGCCCTTGACCCAGATGTTGTCTCACCCATTTCTCAAAAGGATTGTAAGGAAATATGGTCCAGTCTCTTGCTCTGGTAGCATTACCTGGTACAGGCTGTGGGATAAAGCTAGTTTAGTGAATTTAACGGAGACATTGATTTAATATCAAAACAGTAATTTGTTATATGGAATTTCCTGACTGTGTACAATATATGAAGCTTCCTGGTATACATTGTATTCTTCCACATAGTATTACTATTTTTTTTTTTTGAACCTAGTTAGGACAGGGATGAAACAGTTTTAGCACAGAAACAAATCACAATATTAGAATAATTTACTATAAGGTTTTTGTAACTATGTGTCACCATATGGAAAACGTATCCATTACTTTTTACCAAAGTGTTGCTAGGATAGGAAACATGAACAGTCTCTGATATTTTTTTCCTTTTTTTGTAAAACGCTGCAGTTTTTCTTATTTGCATTTGATTTATGTCATGTGGCTAGATAAGACAAAAATATTGTTTGGTATAGTTCTTTAAACAAGCGTACAGAACAGTATATAAGCTAAGGTGATCTGTAGACCAGTGTGGCTATAGAAAATTTGTTTAAATTTTTAGGTTATGAAAGGTAATAAACAGAGCTTAGTTTAGTATGACTATACTACACTAATTCAAAAGTTATCCTAAAATATGTTTTTGTTATCTGTAACCTAAATACAATTCTCTATTATTCCAGTGCTTTTCCGTTAATTTTTGTATTGTATGCTATTTCTGCTTACAGCACTACAGAGCCACTGATTGTCTACCAGTGTAAGGTAATACTGGGAAATATCTGTAACAGAGGTATTCACACAAGGAAAAGAAGAGATGATTCTCCAGAGGCAACTCAGGTAAAAATAATGTGTGAAAACTGCATTAAAAATCAGTGGAAAGAATAGCAGATGTTACAGAAGCCATTGTTTTGTCATAGTCAGTGGGAGCATGTTAAAATCCTATTCGCATTACTTCCATCACCAGGTCTTAGGACTCATTTGACAAAATTTCTATTATCTTTGATAAGTTATTTTGTATAATAATAAGGTCTGGAAGACCCAACAGTGGCTAATGTTCATAAACCAAAGAAGGGGACAAAGATAGCAAGATAGAGCAACAGAAAAATAAGAGGAAGAAGGAGGCAGACAGAAACACCTCTTCTGATTAATTAAAAATCTTGACAGAAAGAGAGAAAATAAGCATAAACCTTCAGTTCCATGGTGACCTTCATTTAGGTCTTGTGGAAGACTCTGAAATTATTATTAACAGTGCATGGTATTTTTTGTCAATGATAATTATCAGGTTTAGTTTGAAATCCACTGAGTTTAGACTGAGTTTGGATGTCATCCAAAATTTGGCAATGGAGATGTGTGAGATATGTCTGTGAGGAAGAGCCAATCTTGTTAATCAAGGCATTTACAGATGTTTTGGAAAGACTGACCCAGGAATCAAAAAAAAAAAAAAAATAGGTTGTAGGTTCTCATCCAAAACCTGCGTATCTTAGTCCAAGTGACCACCAAACGTGTACATTTGACCACAATCTTGGCAGTATAGAAGGAAGCTGGTGGATTAAGTTTAGATACTCTTTCAGGTACCATGTACCAGGGTAAAATGTAATTAGATTTAATCAATGATGTGTAAGCAAGATAATGAATAAATTGTATGCTATTTCCTGCCAGCTGTTTGTGTGAGAAAAGCAAGTTGGCTTCCCATAAGTGTATATAGAAAGGTTCACCAGTGCTGAGGGTGATAAATATTGAAAAATTGAAAGCAGGTGTTTTCAAATGATGGCCCAATAAGAGAGGGCTCCCATTCTAATTTTGGCTCTAATAAATGATGAAATCTGACAATATTGAAAGAATTCCTCCAGGGAAATCTCCTGCTCAGGAGTCATCAACTTCCTTCTATCAAGGAAAATCTCCTATTCTTGAAAAATCCTTTTTTATCCACTATCAAAACTGGTCTAGGATTGTAACTTTAACAAAATTTAGGTGTCTGGTTTGCATATAACACATAAAGGAAATTATTAGGCCAAGGGATCAAGTCATTACTCTAGAAGTGAAAAAGTTTAACTGGATATAGGACTAGAACTCCCAGAAAAGTGTCTAATTAGGGCTGAGACAGCAGTGGGAGCAATTGTAAAGTGTACTGTAAAACTCTGTGGGTGTGGGTAAGTCTGTCTAGGGTTAATTTAATTTGGGAATTTCATGGAGCCTTAGTTTAGATTATCTAGTAAGAACATCCTTTACTTGTCTACCCATTAAAAAATCTGCAGCGGGCCAACCTGTAATAATTTTTGGCTTTAGTGAAGATTTAGTTCAGTGTGAAGCAACTCTTTGCATGGGAGAAGATCAAAATGAGGATTTGTTTTGTTCTAAATGAAGTTTATGATATTCTGGTAACTCTTAATAGGTTGCTTATGAATGCATTTAATACAAGAAGACATTTGGTTCAGGGTTTCCCTTATCATGGCTTTGGGCACTTTTAATGAGTGATGGGGAGGGAGTTTCCAGAGCATTGAATGACAAGGGATCCTGATTTTGACCAGCTACAGTATGTCTGAGCATATTAACTCATCCCCCAGCAAGGCCTCATTAAGCCACCACTAGACATATGTAGGCCACTCTCCCAATCCTCTGCATTGGGATCCTGACAGGGAGGGGGACAAAGGAGAAGGATATAAATGCATGATCTATTCTAGAATACTTGAATAAGTACTTAAAGGATAAGTGCAATCCTAAAAAGTTGTCACAGGGACAAATGTTCACATTGGAGAATTCTCTCTCGCCTCTATTATTTGGGTTTCCATTACTTTGTCTCCATAAAAATGATCACCAGGACAAAAAAAGTAATGAATCTCTCCAGGAGGGAGACAAACAGCATTAAAATTTAGCAAAGATTTTCCTACTCTATACTAAATGAATATTAATTAAAACATATTTAAAAATAACAAAATAATATTAACAAAAAAAGAAACATATTACTTTTACATACACTTTGAGTTACACAGTGCAGCTTGGTTATAATATAATTATATAGTGCAGGGAAACATGGCAGCACAGAGATTTACAAAGAGTAGAACAGCAGTTTAGACTTTTACTTGTAAATGCAATTTGGTATATTGCAGGTCTGGATAGGGTTAGGTTAGGTAAGTTACATTTGTGAAAGTTGGTAATTGCAATTTCACTGACTTTTAATTTGAGAATTGTTTTACCTACACACAATTTGAAACCTATGTAACTTTCAAGAAGACAAACCTTGGTTAAAGCAACCCTGTTGTTAGACAAAAAAAAATAATGTTCCCTTGTTTTGTTATAGTATAGGAGACACAGTAAATAAACCCTTCTAGTATGTTTGCAGATTACTGAAAAAGAATATAGTAAATGTATGTAGTAAAAACCAAATTAATGTTTTATTAAAGATCTCCCACCCCCCCCAAAAAAAAGACATGGTTTTAAAGACATGTCTTCTTGAAGTTGATATCGAGACCTTGCCACAATAAAGGCAATTATACAAATTTTTATACTGCATGTTCACATTCACAGCTCAGTATGAAGATTTAGTCTTATTTTTATATATTTGTATTAAACTACATTAATATATTTTTTTAACTTTTCAAGCTGTTCTGCCTTGCTTCTCAAGGCTGCAATGTTTTGCTTTCATGAGCTAGCACTCCAATGTACTCTAAATGCTCTCTGCTAATTTGAAATTTCAAAGCCTCAATGTTTGTAGTCTTTCATCAATTATTAGTTAATATCAAAATCCTTGGCTGTGTTTCAAAAAGTTTTCTTTTATGTGTATACTCAGAATGAAAGATTTAAATTTCTAGACTTAAAGTTTGCACTTTCATTGTTACCAAGGGGAAATACTGTCCTTCGTTTAAGTTATTTAGGCATTTAAAGTGCTCATTTAACTATTTTTGGAGCCAATAAAAGAAGTTTGACATAATATTAGGGTCTGTGCTTTTGGTTGCTTCTCTATCTATGGGAATGCAAATACAGATAAAGCAGGTCAAATGTACCTACAATTCTTCCTGAGTGATCTCAGAAGTATCTTAAACCCATGGCAAAAATGTGCGAGTCTGTCTAGAAGGGTCCTGGCAGATTGTCAAATTATTTAGGAGTTTTTATTTTACTTGTAAATATATTATTATTGTTTTAAAATACATGCTTCCTGTGGTTGTTATATAAAGTGTTGTATTATCCCTCTTTGGAGATTAAAGTATATTTACCTAAATTACTTTGTAACAACTCTTTTTCATTCTTGTGCCATGGGATTTTTTAGGGTCTTCAGCATCACTGGATTCTTCCTGTAGCTCATCTTTTTGACAGTGAATACCACTTCCGAGTGGCCACTCCGGTGAGTTTCACTAAATGCTTCAGAGTACAGCTATTAAAGAAAAAAGTTATCCATGTGTAGAGAGAAAGAAACAGGAAAGACCAAATGTGCCAAGTATTCCAAATATTACATTTAGAAATAGTTAGCCACTGGGGAACAAATGCCTTATTATTATGTGTATTTTTGTATGATTTAGGATTTTTAAGTAAATATTTGCTTAAATAGCTTGCTGTCAAGTTTTTTTTTTTTTTTTTTTGGTGTCTCTGCCCCTGCTGGGAAGATTCGCCCCTCTATTTGTGATTATTATTATTAATATTATTAATATAAATAAACAGGATTTATATGGCAGCAACATATTACACAGAGCTGTACATTAAATAGGGGTTGCAAATGACAGAAAGATACAGGCGCTACAAGACTTATCTCCCTGACCTACAGAAGGAATCTAAAAAGTTTCATCGATACATGGTTTTTACCTGTAAAGTCTGCCATAAAACTCAGCCCAGACACAGGGAATGGAGAACCAGTATTATTTTGATTTAAGATCTGTATCTTGGTGCACTTGAAGGTTTTTTTGGGCTGTACAATGTGTCAATGTGTATTACAGCGTATGTTAACATGTGTTGCAATAAGACAGTCTATTCATTATGTGTAATGCATTGCCATATATTGTGGAAATGCATGTTTAACATGGGTTTTCATTCTCTTAATAGGATTTTGCAAATTGCTCAACGGATCCAAACTTTGCCGGAATCCTTTACACAGACTATCATTTTTACTTTTATCGAGAATGCAAATAGAACTCCAAAACAACAGTTGTATACTGCTAAACAATTACAATAAATGATTACTGATGTTACATTATTATTATTTTTTAACTGATCAATGTAAAATGAAGCAAATAGAGTGAAGTGTAAATAGACAAGGTGCCTTTAGATTTCAGAATATTTCATTAGATACAGGGTCTCTTTTTGCTTTACACAAATTTAGATTTAGATTACATTTGAGTCTTGAAGATTGTACAGTACTTATGAATACAGTAAAGGTGGTGTAAAATATTGTATATGAAATTTTTGGTGACAAGTCACGTTATTTCTAATGTATCCTGCATGTTTCAGTTCAAATTCTCGAAAGTAATCTTGTTTTACAAAAGAAAAATCTATACTGCTTTAATTTCTAAACATAAAAGTGAGAATACAGTTTATTGCTTGTCAACTCACATGACAGATAGGTCACCAGCACTCAACCAAAAGAAATGCCAATCACAAACATTTCCTGATGGAAATCAAGTAGTGCCATTGAAACACAAGGACCTGGAAGAATCCCACATGGGAATGTCTATGTAATGTTCGAGTCCCTGTTTTATAAATAGAGCCCATGGATTTGGAAGATTCCCACAAGGGAATCTTTGAGGGAATGTCTGTTTTATAAAGATAGCCCGGAGAGTCTCATATGTTATGATTATAAAAATACTTGTTACTTTACATTCCACTATTTTTGGAGAAAATGACCCAAAACAAGCATTACTACTTACTATAAGACTTACTACAAGAAAAGTGAACTCCCGTCTGCCAGACAAGTAGAATTTTTAAGAGAAAAGGCAGCCCCAATATTGTTTTTTCGTACCTAGCTATTTATTTCACAGGCCAATACTTTTCCTATGTAACTGAAGTTTTATGTTAATTGTTGATCAGAGAACCTGGCTGGCCACATAGTGTAAAAAGAATTACTACAGAATATATATTATTACATCATTCTTTGATTTCAATTTACTATTACATTTTTTGTAATCATGTCAATAAAGGTAGGGGAGAGTCATTTTGTACATGATATAAAAACATCCATGTAACCATTACTTACTGTTCATGTAACTCAGCATTTATTCCTATTACTACACTATTACTGATCATTTGATTTCAAAAGTCAGATGACAAATCATTCTCCTATAGAATTATAGTGACTTGGATGCATGCATCAGTTTTCATAGAGGGAAAGCAGTCACAAATCTGTAATATTTTCTATTAAAATCCTTGCAATGTACATAATCGTTCTAGAAACAATTGTTTTGTTTTTGTGTAACTTTAGTTTAGGATTTAATTTATTACTTGCAGGCCTATTAGATGATGTTTGTGCTTAAGTTGTTTAAACAACTCTAAAAAAAATTGTCATCAATAAAACAAGAAATTATACACCTACATCAATGTTTCACTGATTTCAAGTATAAGGTAAATAGTTGTAAGGAAATGTACATGTTATGCTTTGGATATGTTGAAGTGTGGTGTGCTAGGTTGTGTTTTTTTTTCTATGAACCCTATGTGCATGAATGCCAAAATCAGGAAAACTAAGATAGCTAGTCAAAACAGGGAGATCTCCATTTTTCAGTATTAGATATAGGCATTGAGAGGAAATCTCTACAAAATGTTAATAAAACCCATAGACTACCTTTTCCTACCTTTTGACTACACATATATCTATGCTGGCTGCCTGTAGTAGGTAAACTGGGTATTACTTTCTAATATGTAGATGAAAGAACCCTGGTGTTCAAGATTTAGGTAGCTGGTCATGACCAGGGGAGGGAGACCTTCTAAACCACCTGTCTACATACTATGTTGTTTTAGTATCTCTACCCATGTTGTGATAACAATTACAACTTTCAGACATGTAGGATTGACTTCTGTGAAGACTTTCTGACACCAAGGATGGTTTCTAACTTACAACAACTTTCTGACACCAATTATGGTTACTTACAACTAACTCAGGGTGGTTACACAACTTTTACAACTGCCACCCTGTTCTGGGGCAATCATAATTTTCCTTATCACATTCCTTGGTAATATTATTAGGCTGACGTGCCATGTAGGTGGATATAACACTCAGAAGAACTGAAGAAGTGCCTTGAACAAGCCACAAAATATCTTCAGCATTACAAAAAAGGTCTAGTTGAATGTGATTTACTACTACTTCTAACTTTACATGTTGTGCATTTTAATTATGTTAGTGATTCAATCTTGTTTCTGTTTTAAAACCATAGGAGGGCCTGGGGCAGAGAGAGGTGTTTTGTTTAAGGGACTAATGCAAGCAATTGTTCTGTTATGGGGCCCAGGTTCGAATCTCTCCTCCAGGACACTATCTGCATGGAGTTTGCAGGTTCTCCCTGTGTCTGTGTGGCTTTCCTCCGGGTACTCCGGTTTCCTCCCACATTCCAAAAACATGCAGTTAGTTTAATTGACTTTCTTCTAAAAAAAAAAAATTGACCTTAGACTGTGGTAATGACCTATTACTATGGTAGGAACATTAGATTGTGAGCTCCTTTGTGGGACAGCTAGTCACATAATTATGGACTTTGTAAAGCACTGCATAATCTGTCAGCGCTATATAAATACTGTGTAATAATAATAATAATAATATGTAAGCTGGACGGTATTTAAAAGTGTATACAGTGACAGTTGTTTTTTTAGGCATAGTTGATGTGCACTTAAAAAAAATAAAAGTTAATAATAGAGAACTTGCTTACTGCCTTGCCCTAGTCTGCTGATTGAACAAATGAGCAGTATAACTATACTTTTTCAGGTTATCACTATGCTTACTTTCAAAACAAAGCTAGGTACACACTTGCAATAATTATCATTAGAAAACAAACGACTAACGATTATACACGATTATTTTGAATGATCGTATTGTGCACAATTCTGTACATGTAACAATATGATCGTTCAAATATAATCCATCAACAGTGTACACAAGCTAGATACGATCGTTTGAACGATGCAGGAAGTGAGATCTAAAAGAGAAAGTGTACCGCAGAACCATCCACAATCACTTAACGACCATACACACAATAGATTGTGAACGATCGTTGATCAATCAGATCCGCTGGGATGGTCGTTTGTTTCCAGCAACAATCCATGTTTGTCAGCGTTGTACACTTTTTTTGTTGACGATTATCGGACGATCGGTCGTTAGTCGTTTGTTTTCACCGATAATTATAGCTAGTGTGTACGCAGCTTTATACTGGGACCTCTGTGCAATACATTATGAACTAACTGGCTCACAGTGTTTGACTTCTCTCTTCTAGCTTGACCCTTAATGATTATAAAAAAGAAAAACAAACAAAAAGACCAATTTAATTTGTTTTCTTAATTTAACACATAACTTTCATTACCTGCCTGCAAATGAGATTTAGTTTAGAATTTGACTTTGTAACATTTAATGAATAGTCATGAAATGCAAAAAAACATACCTGCAGTGCTACCTCTAATGCATGTAATTTAGGATCGATAAGACCACACTAAAAGAATCCTGTCCCCAGGTACATGCACATTACATGCACATTAGTGAAATTACGGTGCAGCAAAGATGCCTTCTGACTGCAAATACATTTGCGGAAGGATTAAGACATTCGGATTCAAAAAACTTCTATAGATTTCACAACCTGTATCTGAAACTGTTTTAGAAAAATATGAATAATTTACTGTTTTACAGAAAAATAGTATAATACAGATCCCTGGAGTTGGCAGGATATACTTAGTAATGGTAATCCAAAAAAAAAAATCCTGGCATGCCTGTTGTATTTAACTGCAATCATGACCTTTATATTGCATTTTTTGTTACATTTCATTTTCATCTTGGTGATACACCTGGGTTACTGTAATTCACATTAAGTGTATTAGAAAATGACATTATTGCTCAGAGGCTTAAAGTCCTGAGCCGCAGCTGGCATTTCTGATGCTCCACTAAGCATTATGAGATGTGCATACTGTTTTAATCCGACTGACTGGCAAATCAGTTGCTGCTTTTTACCGCTGTGACACAATGTTGCCCTAAACGCTTGTATACCTGAAAGATGCTTTCATTTATTTTTATGGCAGGTTTCAGTATTCAGAATTAGTGACTAAAACACCAAAATAATATGAACGTTTTATACATGATGCTAATGATACAACAGTGATGTGACACTAACACGGACTGAAATAGAGAACATGTTTTCATATATATATATGGCTTTGGGGAATTTTAGATATGCATCATGGTTTAAGAACCTGACCCAAAGTGCCTTCCTAGTGTGAATAGGCCTATTGGAGTGCATCCTATTTACCTTTTGTTAGAAAATCTATACGTGATCCAGTTGACCCATTGCCCTAGGAAGAGAGAGTTAGTGAATATGAGGCATCATTTTTTCACATAGTAAATTATTATGAACATTAATATTCAAGGAGAGTTAGATGCATCCCTGCTGTGTAATCCTCCAATTTCCAAAGTCTGAGTTCTTCATGTTATCCTGCTCTGCACTCTGCATATCCTATATGTCAGCTCCCCAGATAAGTGTTCTTCAAACTGCTGAAGGATGTTTAGTTATGACTATGAGCACTGAAGCATTTGCTGTTATAGCTTCCCAAAGCAAAGTGGATAATATACAGAAGAACATAAATGAGAAACAAAAGTAAGCAGAGTGTATGAAGACTGAAAACACAGACTTACTGTAGTGATGATGCACCATATGAAAAGGGTAATAAAGTCAGGTTAGGGAGAGGAATAATTAAGTTTGCACAAAGAACTACATTTGCCTTTGAGTTTTTACATTTACAGGATATGAAATGGGGGTGGGTATATATGGCACCCTATATCTGTATCACAAAATAAAGGAAAACTTGTTTCTTATAGGCATCAATGAGAATGTGACTCATTCCATGACATTGCTGGACCAATTTGCGCTTTTATCAAGAAGGTCCACAGTTCTGTCTAAGCTGTTACTCAAAGCATGCACAAGACTTTTCTTTCACTTCTGGAAGTTTAAAGGAGTAGCATGGTAATAAAAGAAGGGTAAGTATATGAGTCTTTGGAGGTCTGCATTAAAGTTAACCTGGTATTTTGACCTACATTGGCATAGTACATGTTCACTTGAAATTGATCTAAATATTCAGATCTTTAAAAGGCAGAAGACAGGTCTCCAAAAATCTGCCAGTAGCTAAAAATAAGATGTTTAAGGGCATAAAATTATGTTCCTTGTTCAAGTTTCTAGGTCCTTCTTGCTCATTTGGCAGATGAGATAATGCTGATTTATTGTCTTATGGGCAGGAGGTGGGTTTTGCTGAATTTTGCAGTTTAAAACATCCTTTTTTTCAGATGTTGGTTAAGCTGATCATACCTATTACTCCATAAACTGTAAATGAGCTAACAGCTATTAATTTGTATCTAAACAGAAATGTGGGTGAGGGTAGGCACAGACTTCCCAAAATTCTTGGATTGCATTTCTTCATTTACTCACCTATGCTGCATCTAAATGATAGAAACATGCAAAAACTTTGTACACGAACAGTTCAAAGGTATTATTTAATGCCAAGCTGCTGCAGTATACAAGCTCTGTAATATTTTGGTAAACTTCCTGCTGATAATAATGTTATAAGAAAAGATTATCCTTGCAGCACTTGAAAACAAGCAAGAACAGCTGGCATTAAATTTGTCCTCCTATGTAAAAGTGATGTACTGCAACAAGAGGCCATACATCTGACCTACATAAGTGACAGGCACAACACACAACAGACAAAATCATTTCAGAAATTTGTTTTCTGGATTTATTGAGCAAAAAATAGTAAGGGCTAGTAATAAACAAATGATGGCTCTAGCAAAACTTAATGTGGGACCCCTTACGTACGCTGAAATATTAAACCAAAATAGCTCATCAGTATCCTGCTGCTAATGCTAGATTACATTTACCTAAGATAATACTATTTTTTTTTAACGAAAATGTATTTATTGAGGTTTCATTGGGAATAACACTAGGGAACAATTTTGAACAAACTTTTTTGTTCACTTAATTTTTAAGCTTATATACACTAAAATAGGTATACTAGTTATTGCCATAACATACCTGGTTTAATGTAGGAATTGGGAATTTCAATCTATAATTCAACTGAATGGCGACTATTCATCGACAGCTCAAAGCGGAGCTTAAAATGTGTCCTCCTTCACAATGGCAATATATGTAGGTCAGTCCCAATTGGCCATTCAGTTTCTATTTGTGAAGAATATGCAGACATAAAGAGAGTCTGTTAAGAAATGTCCAGCAATGTCATTTGCAGCAGCCAGGGAGAAATAAGATAGCAGCAGACTCTGCTTCCTTTTAGTTGAGCAACCCAATGTAAAATATTTTTGGCATCCCCAGCATACCTTGTTAGGCTGGGCACAGCTGAAGGGGATTCTAGATCCTAATCAGCTCCTGACTCAGTCCTGCACTCATTGGCTGCTGGGGCTTTATAGCCACTCTGCTCCCAATAACCACTGCCTGTTATAGCGTCTAGCTGGGTTTATCTGTGCTGGAGAGATTCTGAGTGTTTTTCTGTTGCTGACCTTTGCCTGTTCCTGACATTCTGCTTGAACTCAGCCTGGACCAACCTTTGCCTGTGACCCTGACTCTGCTTGTGCCTTTTTCTTTGTACCTCGTTTGGTGGACTGATCTCCTGTGTATGACTTTGGCTTTCTGGATTCCCTGGTAATTCTGTACTATGTAGCTGTGGGCTCCTGGTCAGCTGCCAGCCTATCCCCCAGACACCATCCCTTGCGCCTGTCCTGAGGGCAACCGAGTGCTGGGAGACTAACCAGTCTCCTGAGGCTGAGCGGGGGCTGCCATAGGTGAAGACTGCAGCGATGGTATGGTATAGATTCCAATGTCTTGGGGATACATATTCACATATTCTCTATGTGTTTCATAGCCATGCTACTTCTTTAGAAGACAACAACATAAAAGCTGAAAAATGACCAACTGTATGCATAAATATATGTTGCATAAATATATATTGCATAGCTTTAAAATATACCTAATCCATTTTTTATGTACTTACATATAGATGAACAGATGTGTACAAAATAGGTTACATGCAATAATGTGCGTTCCACCCACATACAGTGACAGAGAACAAGTATGAAAGATCCCTTACTAGCTGCGGAGGTATCTCCCAGTCCTGGCACCCCCTACATTATAATATAAACAGAAATTTGGAGAAATATAGCGATCAATGGTTATCTATGTCTTCTTTAGCAATACTCCCACTATCCTTGTTCTTGTTGTGTAGAAAAGAAATATACATGAAACAATTTGAGGGACAGTTAGTGATATGGCTATGGACTTTGTAAAGCACTGCATAATATGTTGGTGCTATATAAATACAAAAAAATAATAATGTACTGTGCAATCCAATACAAAACATACAACGACACAATTAAGGTATCCGCATCCAAGTATTTTACAATTTACGTTAATAGATTTTAAAATACAGATATGATTTATTTGCATCAAAATTTGTATTATGTTAAAAACCATTTAAAAGCAACATGGATAAGTCTAAGTTATTGTTTGTTCGACGCGTTCCGTAGACTCTTGTCCACTTCTTAAGGAACCGACTTGAGATTTGTAATGTGTCTTTATTTCTCATGTATAATTCTTCCTCAAACTGGGTACAAACACAGAGCGAGCCTTTCAGCCAACAGTTTTATCTCTTCACTTGCAGCCATGTAGCTTGACTTGGTTTAGCTTGGCTTGTTCCTTTACTGCCTCCAACCACACAGAAAGAAAGAAAGTGGTTGGAGGCAGTAAAGGAACAAGCCAAGAACTATATCATCCATTTTTGGGGACATTTTGTGTTGGTATGGACCAACACAAAATGTCCCAGGTTCTGTCCCTGGTAAATGGTTTGCACTCTACACCTCTGCAATAGACCTGTTCCCTGTTTACTGGACCATATGCTAATATGTAGTACAAATTGTATCAGCCACAATTCCAACAGCCATAATATTGCATGATATTAGGATTTTGGCATACTTGGATTTGTAGTAACTTCTTTACATGAATCTAAAATATCCAAAATCCTGGACTGTACTGTAGTTATGCTTGGTTAATGAAATTCTTTTTAAAGGTTGTTATCGGAATTGGTAATAAAATACACAATATGAATGAAAATAATAAAGTAAAATTCTAGAACCTGGAAATAAATAGTGATAGACAGTAACATGACAAAGTAGCATAAAATCACAGATGGAGATCCATCTGTCACACACTTTAAATAGGAGATACAAAAAAATCACTTGAAGACAACATTTAGATAATTACATTCAGCCAGATTACTGTTCTGGTACATGACCACAATTCTTTTATATATAGAAAGGAACATGCAATCCAAGATCAAAGAAAACTGGGAGCTTACCACTAGAGACAAGTGAAATGACCCAAATATCTGTATTTGGGCCACAGACAGTAAAAAGAACAAAAACAAAAACAGTGGTTTTGATAATCCTATAAAGTATCCAAAAACTAAATTCTAAAAAAATGGCTATATATATATATATATATATATATATATATATATATATATAAACAAACCTAACATTTTCATGTTCAATATCCTGAAGTTTTTTTTCCAGGTATCATGCAGCTGTTTATTGCACAAGATTAATATACGTATCTCATTACCTAACAAAATACAAGGCAATATTCATGATGCATGTCCAATTCTATTAAATAACTTGATTAGTCTTATTAGAAAAGAATATGCGTGGGAGGAAATTTATGCTAATGAAAATGTACACTGAAAACACAGCTAATGTTCTTTCATTATGCAGAATCAATTTAATACAGAGAAAGAGCAAAAGTTAAATGTTGGACTAAACAGTGTAATGCATTTCATACACCTAAATTCTTGTGGTATTTTAATAACCCCCCCTAATCCAAATCATGGACACAATAGCTCCTGATCTAAGTGATTGGCACCAGCAGTCCCCTCATGCCTTAAAATTTATATGCATCAACAGCAAATGATTATTGATGTAGTAAGTGATAAAGCAAGAGTGAAGTTATTGTGATCTCTATTTTTTTTGGAAGATATTTAAGCTCTGCCTTCTCTATTAATTGAAGTGCAATTTTACCTTAAGTCAAAAAAAAGCAGCTGTTAAAAAAGACAAAAAGTTAGCTCTGGGTTTATCCCCACATACCCTCCCTGTGATTCATTCATTACTCTTCTGATTAAATGACACCCAATGTAATTGAGCCTACTTCTTGTGATCTCAGAGTGTCATGTCTTTGCTCCCTGCCCTGGACTCACTAAAGAATGCCCGGAGCCCGGATTTCTCATAAGGCCACTTAGGTCATGGCCCAAAGTCCCATGGTAATGAAGAGGCAGCATTTGTTTAGCATGTTATACATAACTGCTTCCAATACTTTTCTCAGGAATGGGGATATGTAGATGAATAAAATTTTAGATGGAAGTAGGGTACACTTGTGGGTAACTCCCTCTAAAATGTCATCATTACGGCATACTTACAACATAAAAAACTCTACCCATCAAAAAGCACTGCCCTGTTACAGATAACTGTCCGCTTCCCTTCAATGAAACCCAATATCTGGGTTTTTACTTACTTTTAATTATTTTTCTAACCTTAATTTCTTATGAATGGGGAGATGTAGAGACCCGAAGATGAAGTACGAATAACATGCCCCCTTGGCTATCTGTCACATGAATTGCATTTCTCACCATTGAAGAGTTATGGGGGTTCAAAGAAGGTTAGTGGCTACCTATAACTTACAGGCGCATTGTATGGTGCATCTAGTTTCTGCTTCAGAAATGGTGAGCAGGGAGCAATATTTGAATTCCAGCAATATATAATTTAGTTTTGTATCTTTTATGTGACCGGAAAGGTAGGGGGGGAGCGAGCTTCTGGTCTAGGGAGAAAAAAGTATGAATGTGACCATGGCTGCAGATAGTGGCATCACCTCTCACCTCATTCTGTAGCATTCACCATTCATTTAAGTTTTGAGCAGGTAAGCAAACTATTGTCAAAAAAGGCATAATGCCCTCAGTGTTTTACAAATTAGCCATACTATGTTTTGGCAGTACTGCATTACTTAAAAGTTTATTTAAAAAAAACGTTACAACCACAATTCTACATTCACCAAACCACCTCTCATTACTGTACCCCATTTTCCCCAAATAATCAAAATATAGGTATATATTTGATTTAAAAAAATTGCCCAGCCAGGGAGCCCTTGAACAGGCAGCAATAGATAAAAAAGCAGCAAAAAATCAGAGTATATAATCTAAGAGACAATAACTAAATATGTTGTTAGAGAGTGATGATATCCATGACTTTAAGATGGGAATATATCAAAAACTCTAAAGCACAACACAAGATTTACTCTGATACAAACAATAAAAATTTTACAGTTGCAGCTGCTGAAAAATTGTGTGGCATCCTAACAGTGTCAAGATACCATAATGGGTACCTCTACGGTGCAGCACTGGAATAGGTCAGGAAAGTTGTGAGCAGCTGCTAATGGTGGCAGGTATTGATTTTTGTTTTTTTGGGGGGGTAAAACTAAAAAGTTTAATCTGTGACATCTATGTGCTCGAGGTTTTCACACAAAGTTCATTAGTACAAGGAAAGCCAAACCAGAAGCTGCAGTACATACTGCACATGCTCCAAAACGGGAATCCCCATTCTGCTTATTTGTTACTTTGATAGGCTTCCTCTAATTGTTCAACCCAGAATCTTCTTAATGAGGTCAGGAGCCACAATACCACTTTGGTAGACAAATTAACCCTTTCTATTCTTTCCAAATTTTTACAAAAGCTTTTGCCTTTATATACACAATAATTCTTCAATAAGTAGGATGGGCTTTTTGGTTTAGAAAAAGCTGCACCCATCATTTAAACCTTCTACTTTTTTAAGGGTATATCTTCACATATGTTCTTTTTTATCTGTTTCAATTTTAAATTTTGCATTATTTTATGTTAACCAATTCTAGCCAGCAGGTACTGAATACGAGTCTTGCATTGCAGGGTTTCAGGAAGATGGTTTACTATTATACTGTTCAGACTTGAACTATAGAATCTCAGGTTACACAGAAACTCACACTATGGAATGACTCTGAACCCCTCTATCTCTTAAAAAAGAAATTTGTTTGGATCCCTCAGAAAGCAAGGATTTATTGCTGGGCTTTCTGGTTAAACAGCCCAACATGCACTGCGCACACAAAGCATCACCATCTTTCCATATGTTAAAACAATAGCTGTGAGGATATCACAGATGCCACTCAGCAAAAGTCAAGGACTGGATGGAATGGATCCCAAGTCTGTGTATTTTGTGAATTACACAAGAAAAGAAACTGTAGAGTCTTCACCTATACATTATTGATTGGTAGCCAAGCATATAAGAAGCAGCAACACTGAGATACACAGTTAGACTCTCCAGTGGATCCAGATGAAAAGTACTAGAGACTCATCATGGATAATAAGAAGAAAACGGTGAGAATGGAGAAGGTAGGATGTCACTGAGTGAGGTCATTGTGTTATGTCCAAGAAGCTGCTGAGTACTGTTAAGTGTTCCTTTATTAGATACAGTGTTTTCTCAGGATGCTATGAGTGTGTGCTTTTGTATAAATGGTATAAAAGCACAAAGCTGTAACTGAGACTAGAAAACATAAACTACAAAGACAATTAGCTGATTTCACATTTCACATAAAATACCACAAGCTATTCTAAAGAGAAATCCATTTAAGTTCTAGTAGCAAGCAGAGTCAACATGTGTTAGCATTCTATACTGAAATCCTTACACTTATATCCTTATATAACCCTGCTCATACTAGAACATTTTATTCTGAGGCCAAATGACTAGCAGGTAGCTGCGCTTAACCAAGCAGAAATGTAATATATATAGTGTCAGTGCTGAAGATGCTGCTGTCACAGGTAGAATAGCTGCACCTGAGCCCCTGAAATAGAGAATATTGAAAGTTTTCACGTCTACATCAAAAGGTGTAGGTGAAAATACATGATGATGTACTTATAACCAACGTGGTGTCATGTGCGGTCACAGCGACAGAATTATAGAATGTAAGCAAATGATCTAAAAAATGTTTGATGAGAAAGTGAAAAAAGGAAATTAGGAGAAAGATTTTTAATGCAAAGGGGGGTACTATATACATCAGAGAGCAACTGGAGCCAACAAATGTCCATGCAAGTCAACAGCCAGGATTTGAAGACTTGCATGTTACATACATTCTGGTTAGTAGATGCTGATCATTTGAAGAGTACTGTAGCGTACAATATACATTAATATTTTAATTCATATTTTTATATTTTTGTTGTTGTTTTTATATAGTATTTAGGTAAGGCTGGGTACACACATGCGATAATTGTCACTGGAAAGGATCTTTCCAGCGACAAAAGACTGCACGATGCATGAACGAGCGCTGTACATACACCACTGTTCTGCTCTATGGAGAGGGGAGGGGGAGAACGATGGAGCAGAACCCTGCTGCGCTCTCTCCTTTTCACTTTTATTACAATCGTTCCTCGTTTGTTGTTTATGGATCCACCAGGACACCCTTTACACACACAATATTCTTGTCTGATATCAGCCCCGAGGCAATTATCGGACGAGAATCATCTTACATATGTATATAGCCTAAGATGAAAATGTGTTGTAATAAACAAAATGCAGGGCAGCCAGAGTGGCATGTACCAGACAAATCAGGCCACAAACCACAAAGGCATAATTGGCATTCGCTTTTCATTATTTAAGCATTCTAAAACAAATGCCAGTTCTGTAATATAACAGTGAGCACTCCACAATATAAACTAAAACATTCCCAATGTATCTGCGTTGGTTTGTTTTGTATTGTATCACAACAGCTATGTTTGGAAGGTATTTGGCAACTTTCATTGCCAAATTCTAGCTTGCCAAATGCTTCAATGATAGTAAATGACTTTGCACCCTTAGCACACCTTTGGCGATTGTAAGGCTTCCAGAAAACCTTTGCTTTTAATTTATTTTCTTTTAGAAATAAAAAAGCAGTTTAACACAGTCTGAAAACACTGATACTATAGATGTTCTACATGCTTTAATTAAATGTTTCATGAGAGTTGGCAATCTAGGTTATACTAGACAAGTAAGGCTCCAATTTCCCGGATGACCAGAGACACTTGAAAAATTGTGCTCTACATCATGAAGCCCTGCATGCTTAGTTGAAGTCACTAGGCCAGATGATACCCAAGAACAGTATTGAATCCTACTTAACATCTCAAAGGGAATATGGCCACTCCCCACATTGCCATGCAGTCCTCCTCCAAATTTCCCCTGCCTCTTGGTCCAGAGCCAAAGCCATCGATTCTTTTACTTACCTTTATCTGGGGAAATTAAAAGTACCTTTATCACAGTTCCTTTTCTGCCATCAGAAAGCAATAGGATATCCACATAGATAGGTGAAGCCAATAAACCCTCTTTACTTGTAATTTTTGGATCAGAAATCTGGCCCGCAGCTTGTAATAATAAGGGGGAGAATTCCTTTTGTGCCCTATAACAGTGCTCATTTTGTTCAGCTAGATATAATCCACTTAATTTCCCCAAATGACAGGGAATGAAGGTGGCCATGTTTGTAAGGTCCTTACATAGAAGAAACAAGACTCTTAAAAGAAAGACAATCTTTTTCCAAGGATCCTTCTCGTCTCTATTCCTGAAGGGATATTTTATCTGCTCTTACCCTGATATAAAAGAAGAACTGTACTAATATCCTTCCTACATAGCGGAGTGACAGTGACAATGGGAAGGGCAGCCCAGACCCCTATACTAACCTTACCCTTTTCCATTGTTCCTGTGACCCAGGGAACAAGTGAAAGTAAATATACCTGTATATAAATATTTATTCCCTCTGGGCAAAAACAAGTAATAAATCCTTGCAGTGTGGGGAACCCCACTGCAAAGGTCACTATACCCAAGAAATCCTGAGATTTCCTCATTGAAGACGGTACAGAAAATATTTTTGTATAGATAATTTAAACTTTGATTAATTTTATAAAATAGATTACCATAATAGTCTCAATGCATCTTTCTCAGTATTAAGCATAGGAGCGTCTCACTTCACTGACAACTCTAATGTAAGTAACTTCAAGCACTGAGCTGGAAATTCAAGAGTTCTATTACATAACATAGAATAGTAAATGAGAACAGATTGTATGACATATGACAGTGGCTGAAGTAGCAACCTGAACTGCTGCCTGAGAGTAATGCCTGTATAATGCATGATGCATTCCCAGCAATCACTATAAACACAGCAGGTATTCAGTGGGCATTAAATATCACAGATACTTTATTTTTATCTCTCCCTAGAGGAAAAAGCTGACAAATCTGGATTTTTTTTTTTTATCACCTAGTCTCTACATCACCTATTCTTCTGCATCCTCATTTAAAGCTGCTGTACTTCTGCTGTCAGATTTACAGTGTTGGCACTATTAGGTTGCATAGCTATCCAGTGTAACAGCGAAATAAAGATTTGTCAATGTAATTTCCTTTTTTACAAAGACAGCATGCTGCACTGACTTGGCCTGGTGCAAGAGGTATATTACCAGCTTCAGGATATACAATGCTTTATATGACATATCTCCCACTGGAGCAGTACATAGTTACAAGTTTACAAGTAAATAAGATTTATTTGATTAACAGAAGAAACAAAAAACTGTGAAGGTAAGTATACCTATAATTATATTGGTGAAAATAGGATAGTAAGCAGTCTTGAGCAGTGTCACTTGCGATTATGATTATTATTATTATTATTATTATTATTTTTTTTTGCTATAATTGGACTAAAAAGGGTCTATCATTTTATGGCAGTGTTTGCAAGCATTTTTTTACAAGTGATTTCAATAATTTCAACTAAAACCTGACGTATGACTTGCATGTAAGTGCAGACATCTGTATGCTACACAGGTCATGATTCCTGGGTGTTAGATAGCTATAAAGTCCATGGGTATTAGAATGCTGGACATAGCACACAGACTATGGGTTCTTGGTACCTGTATAGCAAAAAAGACCAGTTCACCATAAAACACCACTGGGGAATGCATTTAACTTACAATTTATCTTTACTGGGAATGTCGCATCTATCAAATGACTGCCACTGCAATACCCCATGATGACTATGTATTGATGATGTAAGAACCCGATGGGTAGGGCACTGCAGTGAGATGTTGGTGAGAAGCACCTAGAGAAGCCAACACAGGGGAGCAGTGCCTAAGATCCTTAAAATCCAACCATGTTCTACCATGTATGTACATTGGCAGGAGGCACTGTAAGGGATTCTGGTTACTAATAATCTCTTCAAAACAAGTTAATGATCATTATAAATCTGCTTTTTATACAGTAGTCCCTGGGTTACATACACAATAGGGACTGTAGGTTTGTTCTTAAGTTGAATTTGTATGTAAGTCGGGACAGGTACATTATTTTAATAAATGCAATTTGGACAGATGTTTGACTCAACATTTTATTAGGCAGCTTGGTGTCAGTTACTGTATAAAATCATCACTGTGAGTTAATCACAAACAAAGCAAAAAAAAAAAAAAAAAAAAACTTTATGGAGCCTAGATATTCATTAATTTCTGGAGCAAGCTGTGCTTTGATATGTAAAAAAAAAATGACTGCGGAGTTTGTTTTGGTCATTAAAGAGTTACAAGAGGCAGCAGAAAGAGCTCACCCCCCTAAGATCACCCACAACCTCAGCTGTGTTTAGAAAAACATTTCTTCTGCAAGTCATGCGAATTAGCCCCCTCCTCCCTTCAAGCCTCTGTCCTGCACATGAGCAAGCAGGGAAGCCCCGTTCATATCTAGGATATATATATACCATATACCATATATCCGATGCCTTTTCTTGGGGACCACCTGTATACATAAAAATCCAGAATATTGTGTTTTATTATTGAGGTATACATGTGTCAAGTGACTCGCTCCCAAATAAAAGCTTAAAAAAAAGAAAAATCTCAGCACTTGATTCTTTCCTTTGTAGACTCCCCTTTCCAGCATTGAAAGGTATGTATATGGGGAGGTAGTGGTTAGCAGAAACAATTCAGAGTGGTGATGACATATATTTTTGAGTTTAGTCAGTGCCCATCCATCTGTGTATTATAGCAGCCAGGCTGACATTCACAACAAGGTCATGGAAGGACTTGATCTGTTGCCAGCTATCTCTAGGCTGTGCACTTTTCCACATTTAATAGCAAACCAATTTGTAGTGGAACACGGTAAATTGATTTGGTAAGCAATGTTTTATTTGAGATATTACTCTTCACGAGGGATGCTCTATGGTGTCTGTTTTTCATGCTGAAAGGACAATTATAGATCTCAGCTAAAAATATCTAAAAAATATCATGGGCACTGTTAACAATTTCTCTAAAATAAAAAAAAAGTAAAAAATGCATTTCAAGCTCAATTTACAGGAGGAACAAAAAAAAAAAGAACAGAAATATGACTTAACAACCCAGTAAGATATGTACTGGAAAAAAGTAGTAAAGTATTTAAAGGCATATTGATTAACAGTCCATAAATCTGTCATCTGTAAAACCTGCAACTATTTTGTCTTTTAGAGGTGTATGCTTTCTTTCTATTAATATTAATGATATAATACTAATTATTTTGTAATAATGAGACCAATTGACATAATCATTTTTCAGTCTCCCAAAAACCATTATTTATATGCACAAGCATAATATTTACCATTTCATGTCAGCACAATACTTTATAGGAAATGCAATTGTACTTTGCATTATTTTTTATTGTCCCTTCTTTCACTGTATGGTTATCACAGCAAACATAATTTTTGGTTTGGCCATTTCCTAAATTATTTTTTGAAGGAGTGCAACTGGGATATATACAGAAAATAATTGCTTCCTACTTACAGCAAAAAATAAAAAAGTAGATCCAGCTTCTATACTCACCTGATCTTCAGCGTAGGCCCCCAAAGATCCCGCCATCCAGTGATGCAGTATTGCCCAATGTCATTCAACATCATTAAACCCTTCTTCTGAGTTCAGGGTCTCAAGGCTCCACACTTACCTCAAAGGGTAGTAGGTCATCATGTACTGACCTAGAGCTGCTCTTTGCAGCATTTAAGGTCTTCCCACTGCTGGAGTAGAAGGAGAGGACCCTGGACATCATCAGGCCTGACTCAAGATCTTTAGGAAATAAAAGTAGGAATAAAATACTTATTTTTTTAATATTTTCCCCTTTTTTACTCTTTTTAATATTTTGTCCTTCTGATATCCTTCTGGATGCAAATAGCAGATTTTTTATGTTTGGTAAGTTTTCATCCATTCATTCATTTTGATTCATACATAAAAGAATAATAGATATTTTATGAGTTTTATTGGACTGTTTCAGCTGACTGGTATCCCTTTGTTTTGCAGTGTTGTCACTGGCAGGACCAAAGACGAATGAAACTTGGTTCACATACAAGCATCCCACACAAGGAGATGAAAGAGGAGCCAGGAGAAGTACAAACAGGGCCAAAGTAATTGTTGTGTCTTGGTGTCCACACAGCTGTGATGGGAATAGAAATTGTAGTATTTAAATAATATTTTTCACATTTAGGGCGATATTCGTAATGTAATTTTTTTTTTTCAATTAAAAAAATGAGTTTGTTATTCAGTAGCTTTAAACCTCATTTATGCCTCAAATTATGCTGGTTAGGTTACTGAAGCTCACTACTGTCTGTTTGCCTTGATCTTAGGCACCACAGGCAAACACTGTATCTGCCCGGTATAAAGGTTCTCCACTTTTCTTATTGCAGACAATACAAGGTGAGAAAGGTAGAAGTTCAAGTCCCCAAAGTGGTTACAGCAGAATATTCTGTTATGTGGTGTGTGGTGGCTTGGGTCATTTAGCTCTAATATTCTCACTGACATTTCACACTCAATAACTAGCAAAATTAAAGCTGCTTTTTGACTTGTTTATTTTGTTTTATTAAAATTAGACAATATGACAAAATTAGTAAAGATAGACAAAAATATAAAATATTATGTAGAAAAAGGAGTCTGATTATGAATATTTTCACAAGATTTACCCACCTTACCTAAAATATATACATTTTTACTCTGAATTAAATTAGTAAAATGTATAAATCATGAGTGAATCATAGTTGATTCAAAGATTTTCCAATTGAATCCAATATAAAAAATGGGTAGATTGTAGGCAAATGTTGAATGAATCTTTGGTTGAAAACATTTATAAACAGACCACTAAAAGGATGGGTACATGGGACAAAAAATATTCTCTACCTGATAGTATTAACGCTTTAAAAAAATGGGGTGATCAAGTCAACAATGAAATCAGGGATTATATAAAGGCAGCACAGCCAAATCCCCTATTTTTACTACCTGGAGTTACATTTTTTTCCCTTCAGGTCATACCATAATATCTAGGTGACCAACTTCTAAAATAAAATGCTTCAAATTAAATAAGAAAACTGTTTTAGGAATGTTTGGGTTCCTAAGAGCATGCTTCTTAAAGGACTTTGAATCTCTTTATTCTAACATCCTCATGACAATGGATTAGAGAGTGTAAAGAAATTTAAAGTGCATTTAAAGTGGACCTAAAAGTGGAGCAAACTCACCTTTGAGTTCCAGCTCTGGGTGCCGCCATCTTTATTCTATTCTTCTGCTTCCAAATGATCTTCGGTAATCTTTAATTATTAGCCATGCCAGGATGACATAATCATATGTCAGCACACCCAAAGGAGAGCGAGGACTGCTGCCCCTGTTTTAGCTTTCCTTGTACATGATTTTGTATTCTTTTCACATTTGCTAAGTGAATTATCCCTTGCAGAATGATATTTCACCTTGAAAAGAGAACTGTTGGAAAGAAAAGTTCCTTTAGTAAATCAGCCCCAAATGTGTTTGGTAAAAGAACTTTCTCAGACTGATCACCAATCTACTTCACCCATGCACTAGAAAATGATGGCTGTATGTGTTCAAACCTAATTGTTTGGGGAAAAATGTCTGTGACAGCTCCTTCTAAAAACACTTTGATAAATGAGTGATGCATTCATATACAAATAAATTGAAACTTGAGTTACACAGTTATCTATTTTCAATGTTGCAGTGTCCCTCAACGCCTAACAAAACTTTCTCACAACCATAAATTATATTTTATGACTTTTCTTTCTAGGTCTAAGTATGTTTTAAAGTCAGCAGAGTTCAGCCAGACCAAAGAATCCCACAGCTTCCTAGAAGAGGTGAGGACAAATATTTTTTTAGACTGATAATATCCAATATAATAATGATCCAGACAAACATATCATTCACATAAAGCATACAATTCAAGTTTCATCAATCATCTTTTTGAACATTTCCCTTACTATATGTAAAAAAATGTTCAATTCAAACATCATGATTTAGTATAACTCACAATAGAAGGTACTATAAAGTAACTGTAACATATACTTCTATATGTAACACGTTAGAAGCACACAGGATCAAGAGTGATGTTAGTATAATTATTATGATTTTAATGGAATACCATTAATGGCCAATATAGTCTCTGACTGTTAATAAGTATTTGCTGGTATGGAGAAATGGATTATATCAGAATGGAGTTCTAGGCAATGCAGAAGCTTTGCACCTCCATTATGTAGACTGACATTAGTAGGAATTTACCGGGTATGGTCTCATTGAACACCAATTGCCTACAAGTGAATCTTACCTTGTGACCAATTGTCCGCTGGTTTACCGCAGGAGCATGTACTGTGGATTCTATCCTTGGACATTCACCAGTTCTTTTGCTTCTTTCTACTTTGCTTTATGGATGACGCGACTCTGCTGTAAACATCTATGGAATCTCAGTACTGTAACTTGAAATCCTACTATTACTGCAGTCCACATAGGAACAGTCATGTTTAGTTTCAATAAATGTGGCCAGAAAAGCATGCAATCTATAATGTAGAGCACTAGTTGTCCATTACTAGCCAGTAGCAGGTGTAGATGCTTTGTATGAGCAAAGGAGGACCTACAGTATATCAAAACCATAAATGGACCCTCTGCTTTTCTAACCACACATTAAAGGTCAATATTTTGGTGATATAGATGCTAGTTGCTTTCAGGGCAACCATGTAGAGGTTACTAATCTATACCAATACATTTGTATAGTTTCTTGCAAATATATTGTATTTATATTTATTTTATGCAAATATTTTTCCAGCTATTAATATATACGGTAAATCATTGCATAGCTAGAAAGTGCAGGGCTCCTTGTGCTTATGGATACTCTAGTAAATCTATGTTTAGATATGAAATTTTTTATGCACTTGCACATTAGGTTTTTGGATATCCAATGAATGCATTGCTTCTAAGTTTCCACTATCATGAGTGTGAGTACTGGTGGCTGCCTATTGCTAGAGCTAAATGATGTGCTCCTTTTATTTTACTGGCTGCAGACACAAAATGAAAGTATGAAATTATTTTGGCTGATATTCCACTGAGATAATGTAGAATACATAAAATAGATATAGGTGAATAGTAAGAATTTTGCCTTTGCAGCAATAGTGTTTCAGGTTGGAATCTTGGCCAGGATGCTATTTGCATAGTTTGTATGTTCTTGCCATGTTTGTGTGGGTTTTCTCCATGCACCCCATGTTCCTTCCACATTTCAAAAAGACATACAGTTAGGTTACTTGTCTTTCCTCTAGAAATTGGCAATAGATCAGTCTATCTTCCCTTCCCTGTCCCTTCGAGGGACAACTAGTAACATAACTATTGACTTTGTAATTGCATAAAACGTTGGCTGATATATTTATAAATAACAATATTATTATTATTATTATTATTATTATTAATAATAATAATAATAATAATAATAATAATATTAGGAAGAATATAAAAGGCAATCATGCTTTAATCAACCCAGCATACCTATATAGCATATTGCTAATGCCCATTTACAGTCATTCAAGTGAATGTCTTAGAATGAATGTCAACACAAGTGCATAATGAATCTATACACTTTATCTACCTCAAAGCCATAAAATTATATTTGTAGCCCCTCTATTCATTCCTTCGTTGTTAATTGGGCATGGCATATAGATAAGACAGTTTGAAAGAGCTACTTGCAATAGAGATGTCTAATGAGCTGAGTACTGAGATTAACAAATTAAGCAGTTTCCCTTTGAAAATCTTGTGAACATGGCTTGTTGGGAACTGAATAGACAGACCTTTGTTCCAGACAATTCTGACATGGCTGTTCTCTTTTTAGCTTGCTGTTTTTGAAGAACAGAGAAAAGAAAAGGAGAAAAAAGACCTTAAAGAAGAATATCTGAAGGAGGAGGAAAACAGACAGCAGTGGAAAAGTCTGCAATATATAACAATTAACCAATGTCTGAGCAAGTGAGTAAAAGCATTTTATTATTATTAATATTATTATTAATACTATTAATAAACAAGATTTATATAGCGCCAACATATTACGTAGCGCTGTACATTTCAAAAGCATTTATAGCAATATATAAAGGGACATTTTAGGGATTTAGCAATGTTCATTCGTAATGTTTAAATCCAAACAATGTTATTTAAAAAAGTCATAATACAGACTATACACAGTACAGCAGAAAGTCAATCTGAAAAATCTGGAGTACTAACTTTTCACTATCCCCTTGGTGGCTTGAAGTGATAAAACTGAAATGCGTATATGCAATCTGCAAAATCTTCATGGACCTGAATATTATAATTAAACACTACACATTCCCTTTAGAGCTGTGTTCCCATCAGGGAAGCCCCACAACAAACGTTTCCCCTACCACCCACTCAGAAATTACTGAAGAAATGAATATTAAATGTGGTTGTTCTGAGTCTCTTACTACAGAGTGAGGCATAGTAAAGTGTAGAGAACCCCTTTTTCTGTAAGGTAAAAATTCAGTTTGTTTTTTTTATGCACAGAGGGAGTCTTTTTGCTTAAAGAGAAACATTTGCCGATCCCACACATGCGCAGTGAGATCGGCAAATTCTTTTTTCATCCTATGTCACCCGATTTCGCGCCTGGGTCAGGTGACGTAGGATGAAGAAGCCAGAAAAGAAGACAAAGATGGTGGCGCCCAGATTTATTTTCTGAAGTGAGAATAGGGAGCACTGATTTAGGGACTCTTGGTATGCTACAAAAATAAATAAATCTACCACTGGCCTCACTAGACTTTTCCATGTGCATTCTCTGAAAAATCATTGGCAAATATCGATTGGCAAATACAGGAATCTAGTGAATGATTCCGCCTTCAATCCTATTTATAAAACTAAACTGTCATTCTGGGGTGGGCTTGTTCTTTAGGTAAGAATCTATTCAGATAACTACACCAGCTATTATTGTTTATTTATATGTTCAGTATGTTGGCTGACAGTTTTTAAAATGCAGCAAAGAAGCTTCCACCTGATTGAAGAATGTAAGCCAATCATACGCTACTACTAACCAGCAATTTAAATTCTTGCCCTGCTGCCAGATAGCTAAAATAAAACATCTGAAGTCATGACACAAATCCAGATATAAACCATTAATAAAATTAGTTTGCTGCAAAGCAAAGGACAAAATGCCTACTTTCAGCACCACAATGTAATGTAAAGCTGCAATGCACTGTGAATAGCAGTCTTTGCTTTTATATAATGGATATATGTCTCCTTAATTTGTGGCAATGCGATGCTGGCATGCAGCTTCATTAGGTATTTTTTCTCAGTCTGTTTCATTAGCGTTTAGTACAAAGTATAATTTTTGGCATAAAACAGAATGAATGGTAATTGCTTGTGTTTTGTTCTCTTCTTTTTCCCCCTAGGCCTTGGGTTTCAAGCTACTTTAGAAATATCCCACTGCGTATCTATTGCCTGCCTCTAGCTAACAGGCCACAGCTAAAGAAGAAAAAGAAAAAGAGATGACTGAAGCTTGGAGCTAGATATTAGATATCATTAGATATGTCTCATATGGATCATTTCATAAAAAAAAAGAATCATACAAAAAAAAATCATCTACATGTTCTATGGTACAACGTATATTACCACACTAACATATTACATATTTGTGCCCTCTCCGTAAATCATTCACTCATTTTAATCATACAATTAATGAGACCACAATTTGAGTTACCAATAGTTTTGCTTGGCCGCTGTCAACTTTAAGCAAATGCTTCCTTCCTTTATTCCTTGTGTGCCAGGGGTGAGAAATTCCCATCAGATTTCTGTCCATCTATTCCAGTCCCTGCAGATACAACTGATGGTTTCACACTTCCTTGATATATGTCAGTGTAACACATTTGTAATGACCTTGTTACAGATGGTACAGGCATAAAATGTGGGGAAATGTTACCTAGGGGGTCTACAAAACCAACGAACCAAGAGATTTTTTTTTACCTTTTAACAAACACAACTAATAGACCTTTATGTTAAGAAGTTTACAATTAGTAATTTGTTTTTAGTGTCACCAATTCACCAGCAAAAAAATGATCAAGCTGCTAAAAGATAAATGTTAAACATGTTTTTAATCAAAAGAACACTTTGTATTGTATTGTATTTCACCAAACTATTCTAAAAAGTTAAAAATATTCATTGGGGTTTATTTATTAAAGCGGGTTAGGCAGTTTACTTAGTAAAGTGAATTGGTACTATGTAAGTAATAAGCAGTAGTGAACATGGTGATAATTCAGTTTGCAAAGATTGACCAAGTAAATATCAAATATGTAATTTTTGCCTACACATGATTGGATGGCTGAACAATTTTTCTCTATTTTACTGTATGTTTTTTCAGAGATGTAAAAAAATGGTTATTTCTCTATATTCTCGAATATAGCTAAAGTTTGGGGAAAGAAAAAGACAATGATTCATATATAATTAAACAAACATCGTATATGACCACCAGCCCATTCAAGCTTCATGGGGTGGGGTTTGGCATACTATATATACAATTGCCTAGCTTCAGGAACTTTTTCTTACCTTTCTAGACATCTATAATATCCAGGTACTAATTTTCCGCATATTCTGGAATCTCCCCAATAGGAGTCTCCGATTATACTGTTCAAATTAAAGTAAGGAGAGTACACAAAAAGAAACCTATTTATTTTCACATACCTTCAGAGTTATTTTCTACTCCTCTACTGACCACTGTATGGTCATATTAGAAATACCAGTTTCACTTTTCTTCACCCAAGCATTTTATCATCAAATTTTCATGAATTGATTTCTCTGGCAACATACAAACCGTAAAAGTCATCACCATATACCCCTGAAGAAGCCCAAGTGGCGAAACGCGGCGGGTCCTAAAGACTTAAAACAGGTAAATGAATTACGTTTGGTGATTGTATGTATAGTATGCCAAACCCCACCCCATGAAGCTTGAATGGGCTGGTGGTCAGATATGATGTTTGTTTAATTATATATGAATCGTGGTATAAAATACATAAATATTTTTTCCTAAAAAAACTCTGGCCTCAAAACCCTGTCTTTTTCTTTCCAAAAATTTTAGCTATATTGTCAGAAATGTATATTGTATGTGTTGTGTTGAATTGTTTTGCATTGGGTTTTACATTTTCGGGATTTAATTTTAATGCTTTGAATAAAAAATAAGTAAATAAATAAATAAATAAAAATTGCTAATTCCTGCACCGAAAATGCACCATGCAAGACATTTTTTGTTCTACTGAAACCAATGTACCTTTTCTTGTACCACAAATGTGCCAGGAATAAAAAAAACATAGTTATCTCTCTATTTCTCATACCCATTCACCCTATAAAAGTATTCTCACTGATCCATACTTCCTCACTGCTTTCCAGCTATGGTAGTCCACCCTGAGTATGTTAAAGAGTTGGAGCTTACACAAAAGGATAAAAATACTGTCCTCCCATGTAATAGGCTTCTCAGACTCTAAAGAGTCCTCTTAATCATAGACTTGCAGTGAGGCAAGTAGGTGTTTCTGTCTTTGTGAAATTCTAGATCTAAATCATAAACTTCCTGCCTGGATGTCCAACCACACTTGAGTCAAAATACTCTAATACTTATTAATCTAGTGTAAACCTGCCAGCATCTTCTTGATTGAAAAAAAAAAATGAAATCTAAACTAAAATCCGGTAGCACTTGTTATAGTGTTCTCAAGGTGCTAAATAAACTGAATAAATAAGCAATGATATGGGTATAGTCACTAGACAGCTACTTTCTTTTGCTTTGCATACTATCCAGACCTTCTGCAGGTAGCAGTATATCCGGTAGAAGAATATTCAGGCTGTTTCATACAGACTCACAGAATCATGCTTAACATTAATTTTACTAAAAAAAAATCACCCCTAAATCTAAACTCCAGCCTTTTCTACAGTCATGCTCAGTTGTACAGGCTCCGCTACCGAGTTAAATTACTTTGCCTTACCTTGATTTCACTGCACAGTGTGAGCATCTCACTGTGTTCATTAGAAGATGCAGCCAGATAGAGTTCACCCCATGTTCTAGTTAGGGGTTAACCATCACTATTTAGTCCTTTGCTCCCCAGCCACTCTTCTTTGTCTGCCCCTTTCATTCCTTTTCTTCATACAGGCTCAGCATCATAAATAAAGTCAGGGCATTTGCGCAGTCTGCATATCCACCCCTTCAGTTTGAGATACACACATCAAACTATTCTGAGATTTACATAACTCATGCTATGAGCCACTTAACTGCTTAAATCAGGGCCAAGGGCTCCTGAAAGGAATACTGAGGAAGGGTGCTGTGATGGTTTCAGGAAGCTGCATACAGCACCTTGACAGCCTCTACCACCAATAATGAGCTGGCTTTATTGATAAGAAAAGCACTGCGATCCAATATTGAAATCAAGTCTAAAATCTAAAAAAAGGTACTTCATTGAATCCCACTTCCACTTTATGGAACTGTAAAGGTGTATTTAAAAATTTCATTACCTTGTAGATGAGAGAGGAGGAGGACGGAATAAGAGAGGCTAAATAAAAACAGATTCAGCTTCAACATTGCCAAGTACTGGCCTTGAAGGTTATGGCCTAGTATAAGTTTGCTTACATCAAATACTGCTTGGCATACATAAATAGATAGATAGATAGATAGATAGATAGATAGATAGATAGATAGATAGATAGATAGATAGATAGATAGATGAATTTTCAAGTCACCAGAACTCCATTTAAATGTTTTTCACATCATTTATTTTTACAGTATCACATACATTTATTGATTCTTCAAAATGTTGCCTTGAGGAAGGAACCCTTCCTCGAGATGACAACTATAGAGTGAACCTGTCACCTACACTATGCTATTGTAATAATGAAAATTGTCTACAATTGTCTACAAAAAATGTAGTTGAAAATAATTACATAATTGAATTCAGGTAATAAAAAATATTTTAAAAATATCAAACAGACCTAATTCGTAAGTCTTAATTTTTTCGCAGTTGCTTTGCAGTGTTACATGCAGTTTTAATGTTTGACATATTAGGTATCTTTTTATTCATCCTTTAAATTTTGGTTAAAAAAAAAAGATTATTGCATCGGGACTATATGCACTAAAATTATTTTTGTGTGTTCTTTTACAGAACATTTAGCTTTGAAAAACAGTTTCACATATTGTATGACAGATATACAACTATCAATACATTCCACACTATTCCTTTTTTTATACTATTCTTTATTTAAAGGCAAACAAAGAAACAACAATGAAAACAATCCCAACATGGTAATTATAAGTATAGAGGACATTGAGCGCAAACAAAGTTACATTCTAACACACAGCCACTTTCAATCCAGAGGTATTGCAATAAATAGTATTTATACAAACTAACATTAGATAGGGTCCAGGTAGAGTCTGTACTCTGACGTCTCCAAAAACTGTTGCCAAGGAAACCAGATTTGTAAGAATTTGTTCTGGGTACAAGCTAAAGATGACATCTTCCATCAGCACAATCTCACAAACCTTAAAAACCAAATATGAATAGAGAAAACATGGAGACTTTTTCAGAACAGAACAATTAATAACTTGGCAATAGTCACCAAGTGTTTTACACAGAATTACAAAAGGTTTTTATGGGCTATTTTCAGTTTTTTTGCTTTAGAAAATATGTTCAGTTTTAGGATTGTAAGTAAGTTTTCATGCCTAAAATTGTTTTTTTTTTAAACTTAGTTTTTTAAACTTTTACAAACACCTTAAGAAAGCCAGCCTTTTCCGCTTACAAGGCCATTAGGTATAACTGATAGAGAGAGAAATGGCCCCTGTGACAATAGATTTTAGATGGCATTGGCCCTCTAATAAACCACAGCCAGAACCCAAATCTCTTCCCTAAAAAGTGTCTTCAAAAATTTGTGGATGGTACTTGTAAAGAAGTTATCACTGCACCATTCACATCAACGTGATGAATGGAAGTTTGTGATTAACTTGTAGGAAGAACAGATCCACATCTGGTTTGATCTTGCAGTGGACAATGCCCTTAAATGCCTTCAGGGGTAGGACCCAGTTGCTGGTGTCCAGATGTAGCCTAAACAGATAATTCTCCTGGATATTTTAGGATCCTGGATTCTCTCTTCTGTCACTATAAGCTGTTTATCATCATAGGGGTGACACAAAATGCTTGACTTAGATCCTACTTTTTTTCACATTTCCCAGTCAGGGCAACTATTACTCTCACTGATAGAACATAAGGGAAGTCATTGACATTGAAGGCTCGGGATATCCCTTCTGATTACTAGTATTTTGTCTTGGGAAAAAAAATGGTGTCCTGGTAGCATTTATGTAAGCCCCTAATGAAATTTTGAGTGAGATTGACATGGCCTTTCTCCACTAAAAGGTGGAGGAAACATACCATAGGTTGTAACCATAGCTGAAACGGTATGTAGACCTGTATGCTGCTGTACAGGTGAAGGCTTGAGTTTTGCCACAACAAATGATTCTTGCAGTAGTTGTTTCATAAATTGGACCACCTAACTATCTGCTTCTCTATTGTTAGTAGCATCCAGAAAACAATTTGAACACACTGACATAAATAGTAGGGAAAGATACAGCAACCATGAATGATGGTCCCTAATATATGACCTGGAAAGGGAATATCAGTGTTTTGAAGGTGATCTTGAGCTACTTTTTCTGTAGTGCTGAGTGATATATTTTCTTGAAAGACCCTTAGCCACAATAAAATGTCTGGTCTGTCTGTGCAAGTGCGATAATTTTTGATCTTTGCGTTGCTTTGTACTTGGATTTGTCTAGAGAAGTGCAATCCATCCATCCTGCAAATATAACTCCTAGAATGCTCAGAGAACACAGAGAACAAATATAAAAAATGATGCCCTTAAACACCACAGAAAGGAAGGAGAAAGTAAGCGCCATAGAACACATTTTTAAAAAAGAATCAATCGGGTTGTGAAGGCTTCCTTTCACATTTGCTCAGAAAAAGATCTCTCTGGTCTTGCATCAAATGTTTGGGATGTTGGTTCTGCACGGAATGTACTGTGTGCTTTCTAACAGACCTGGCACCATCTTCTAGGAACAAGGCCAAATACATGGCTAACAGAAGCATAAACAGGGAGATTGAAGTAAACACTAAACAGAAATATACCAGCTAGAGCATAAGAAAACAGATTTTTCTCCAACAAAAACATCTACTTTTAGGGGATAATAAATCTGGATCCTAATGCCCAAGTATGGAACTTCCCAAGAGGCTTATTTTAGAGGTATATTATTATTACTACACAGTATGATTTTAGCACCGACATATTACGCAACGCTGTACAAAGTCTACAGTCATATCACTAACTGTCCCTCAAACGGGCTCACAAATTATTGTCCCTACCTCTATATGTCTTTAATACAGTCTAAGGCCAGTTTGGGGGGGAAGCCAATTAACCTAACTGCATGTTTTTGGAAAGGTCTATAAGGAAGAATGGATGGGCAGTTGTGAACTCATAACTACCAGATTGGTGACATTGCATACATCCTTTAGATATCGATAAAGGAGGACAAAAAGGAACACTTCTTGGAACACACCTTGCTATGGGAAGTTGAGGAGGATGCTGTCTGCTAATGTGCATTCCAAATAGTCTCTATGGAATCCTGCAAACTCTTTTTTATTAAGTTGATCATGCACTTAAGGTTTCCATATTTACTGTGACCTCCCTCCCCCTTTGTTAAAACCTTGCAATTACTACTTAACTCACAAAGGAAATGTGTGAAAACCCACAAAAAGCGAGACTTTAACAGGACCAAGGTTTGAAAAATTTGTACTAGTTATAAAATACCAGCAAATTTTTAATTCATTCATTAATTCACATAAAGTTTGTTTTTAAAACCATTAGTCATTGGCACATTTCTGTTCAAACAGGTCTCTAATCAACGCGTTTCAGATATATATTCTGCTTCCTCAGCCAGACGGAACTGCACCGACATATCCCTGGAGGTTTTTTCTACTTAGTCACAGAAATTTTTGCCAATTTTTCAATTAGGTTGATTACAATAATTTTGGACCTCGTTGGGTTCTAGTTTGCTTTCCACTCCTGCTGATTCGCAGATGTTGTTACCCTGTACTTACCATCAGGAAGGGAACATATTCTTTCCAGGTTCCAGGTCTGGATGGCATTAAGAAAACTGCATGGCCTCAAATGTAAGTCCTGAGGAAGCAGAACATATATCTGCGAAACACGTCAACTGCAAGTAAATGATTTGAGACCTGTTCAAACAGTAATGTACTAATGACTAATGGTTTTAACAACAAACTTTATGTATGAATTCAGTTTTGCTGGTATTTTATAAACAATACCATTTATTGGTTCCCCAACATTTCTTTTTTTTTTTTTTATCAGTTTAAAGATTTGTTTTTAACAAAGTAGTGCACACTAATTATAGCAGAACTAAACTCTGCAATACTCATCTGTCCCATTCCCTAGCAGGGCACATCCATCTTCTTCCTGACTGCAATTGTTGGCTAACTTGATTGGCCAGTATGATGTAACTCCTAGGAATTATTTTCGACACCAACAGGGGACCCTGGGAATGCAAATGTGCAGCTTAAGTGTGATCAGGCAGGTAAGAAGAATTCTTGCCAAAGTGGCACTGCCTGTCCCTTTCTGTAACAATGACCTCCCTAGATGCCTCTGCAGCTGTCTACCAAACGGTCCCACGTTGTCCTGGTTTCTTGCTTTGTCCTGGTGTGGAGGAAGCGCCAGGTGCTGCCATCTTTTTCCTTCTTTTTCTGTCTTCTGGTCACCCGCATTGGGCAGGCGCGAGATCAGGTGAAGTAGCCTGCTGTAGTTGTAAAAAAAATGCCGATTTCACTGAGCATGTATGAGATCGGCACTGTTTTTTTTTTCAATGACTGAAAAGCTTCTTATGTACATGCTTAGTGTTTGTGCATGTGCAGTAGGAGCAGCCTGAAGCCTCCTGGGATTTGTGAGGCCTTTACCGTCATGGCTGTAAAGACAGAAGGGGAGGGGCTTATCTTTTTTTAAATAATGAAAAAAAAGACATTTTTACCTTATATAGAGGGCTTATCTATCCTTCTATATTAAGTAAGAATTGTAAGCTCTTCTGGGCAGGGTCTTCTCCTCCTACTGTATCACTGTCTGTATCTGTCATTTGGAACCCCTATTTTATGTACAGCGCTGTGTAATATGTTGGCGCTTTATAAATACTGTTTATTAATAATAATAAAAATAATATTTGTGGTGATAGGTTTGCTTTAAAGGGCAACTAAACCTAATACAAAAATAATATAGAGTGCTCTTTACCAGTCCTTTAATAACATGAATGCATTTGTTTCCTTTATTTATCTTTCTGTCCCTTTATGTCCACAGTTTAGCTCACAGGAAGTGACAAGGACACTGGAAAGATTCACAAGTGTTTTCCTATTCTTGCAATAAATGTAATGCAGCCACAACATCTACGGGCCTATTCCTATTAGATATATGCGGTTTACAAATACACACTTTGCAATGAATATGCACAGCAGCCAATTTATTAGAAGGGCTGCCCAGCTTGGCACATCACACAAAAATATATTGCATGCAGCATTTGTAATGCACAGGTGAGGGCACAGAATGGCATCCCAGCACCCCAATGTATGTGGAGTACATTGCAATATTACGTGTATTATTGTACTGTATTAGTGGACAGAAGGCCTTAGTGCTGGTAAACAGAAATGTGTTACATTTATGTATATAGGGATACTTTAAATTCACTTTGCTCCCTAGGAAATGGTTGGTAACCTGTGGGGGGAAAACATTTGCCCTTACACATGCTACTTCCTGCTTGGCAGATTACTCAGGAAGCTGGGAATGGAAATGGAAGTAGACGGTGCCGGACACATATCTTGACGTTTGCTTAAAGGTATGGAAATAAGTTTGTTTATTCAGATTTATTGTGTTTTAGTAAACAGGTGAAGTTATTAAAGGGATGATAGAACAAAAAACCGTAATATAATGGCAGAGGGGAAGAGAGCGACAGCCTGTACATATTATCACACAGCGAGCCGAGTTTCCACCCTTCGGCCTGTGAATGAAGCCGCCAAAACAGCAGCTTCCTCCTCCTCCTCCCGCCGCACTCACACAGGGGAGGGGAATCCCCGAGCACCGGAGAGGAGGAGGCGCTCAGCCCTGACAAGCAGGCCGCTAGGCCCCTGACCGCTTCCTGGTTACCAGCTGCCGTTGTCAGGGAGGGAGGAGAAGGAGAAAGAGGGTCACGGCGGAGGGTCAAAGGGGAAAGGTCAGCCACCCAGCATCCTCCGGGTTGGAAACACAGCCATCTTGCTTCTGCGAGACAAGAAAATTCATGCGGTGAGTGTTTTTATTTATATCCCCCGTCACCTAGAATCCTCTTCCCGGTCGCCCTGAGCCGCTTCTCCACAGGGGAAAGTCTGGGAGGAAAAAAATGGAGTTTCGGCGGCCGGAAGAGGGGATAGGCCTGAGCGCCCGCCGCCGCGGCTTTTGTCTGCCTCTGGCCGGGGAGCGAGTTGAGATTGGCTGTAGGAGGAGAGGCGAGCAGCGGGGTGATGCAGGGAGGGCGATGTGCTGAGGCTGGAGGAGCCGGGGGCGCCATTAGTCCAGAGCGCAGGCTCGGTGTAGGCCTAGCGGTGCAGGATCAGACGCCGGCCTTTCCTGGGATGTTCAGGTGCAGCCATGGGGGGTCTCCCTGCATCCTCAGCTGTCATCTCCTGTGTGTGGGCTGATGGGTCAGGCCATGCATGCATTATATCAGCCAAAGATGGGAGCTGTGGCCTGGTGTGTCATTTCTATTCAGATATTCCCATGTTGTGTGATGGAAGGCAATTATCATAATATGGCCATTACAGGCTCATCTAATATCCATGGCTATATAGTCACCATGATTATATCACATTCATATTGTCTGATCTCCCATCTCTACATGGCCTGATCAGCACACCGGGAACTTGATATTCTTGTACATAATATGCCGGAAATACATTGTATTCACCAAAGCACAGGGTGCCCTCAACTATTCTCCTTTATTCTAAGCCACTTATTGTCCTGATGATCTCCTGCAGCCACTTTGTGTCTGTATGTACGCACTCCATCTATCCCTGCATGCCATTCCTCAGGTTGGCCCATGCCTGCATTGTGTGTATTGTACCTCTGTTGTCACCACTCAGCTCCCTATAACAGGAAGTGCCCAAAGAAGGGCTTTCCGTGCAGGATCTTCTTTCAGTAAAAGAAGGTTTAAAACACAGAAAATGAATGTTGAAATATGACGTGTAGGCATTTGGGTATTTTACAGATAAATGATACAGATATATAAACATTAAACACACTTTTCTGCTGATCTTTGCTTTTTGTGTAAATACAAGGGGGGTGCCGTGTTCTTTTTATATAAGCATTCATAGCAGACCAAAGTATATCTGCGTTTAGTAAGTGCTGCAAGCATATTTTCATAAATCACATTGCTGCTGATCATGTGATATAAGATAGCCAATGTTACTCGTTATACAAGCTGTCTGTGTTTTAGAACTTGAGTATTTATTTTTTTCTTATTCCCAATATATGTTTAGTCTACAAGTTATTGTTTACTGAACACATTTTGACTTTTTAATATTTTATCATTTAATGGAGTAACAAATGCATTGTCATTTTTTAGAACTTCAGAGATTGGAGAGATTGGTGACACTCAAGTCCATGTGTAGAGGTAAATAAGGCAGATTCATTATTTTGAGAATTTGTTTAGCTTTTGTGTACAGTACTATGTACATGTCAGGCGACCTCCATAACAAGTGGTACCCAGCACCACCACCAGGAGATAGCTATGGAGGGCATCTGCAAAATGTCCAATCCATAACACACCACAGGAACATTTTTCTTACAAAATGCTTTCCACCTGCACACATTGTGTAAATTGTTTGGTGACTTAAAGTGGACCACTCGTCTCCATGACTGCATATTAAAATAGTCTCCCAACCCCATTCCAAGTTTCTGGATGAAACTGTAAAAATAAAATGAAAATATGCTTCCCATTTCCTGCCTCCCTCCCCCTAATGCCTGAGACTTTGAGGAATGTTGTGCAGCAGATATCCCACAAGAACATGGTTCTGTAGTGTATCTTCTAGCCAGATTTAGGCTGCTCATCATTTATCTTGTTGCAGGAGGATAATGTCATGTGCTGCACTATGAAAGTCAAAGTATCTAACTCGCCCCTACCCCAGGTACTTTTATGGAGTGTATTAGGAAGGGGGAGAGATGCCACACTGAGTTAGTGCACCTTACCTGCATTGGAAGCTCTGCCATGTTTCTATCCCTCAGCATATAGAAACATTTAGCCAAATGATCATAATGAAATCACAGTCGTGTGATTTACACATCTGTATTGCACAGATAGAGGGTGATGCATAGCTTGATTTTGATTTCAGCAGCCCAATTGGGAAAAAATGGTGAGGCTGATTTAGTAAATAAGTGAATGTTTAACTCTGTTATTTAATCATGTGAAAAGCAGATTCTTGATTCTCTATTTTATGCGACATGAATAATAGAAGTGAAAATTTACACAGCTTATTTTGTTGAGATTAATTCATTTAATAACTCTGATTTCCTGAATGCAGGTAACTAGACATTAGCTTTCAAATAAAGTTATTTGTTATGGACGTGATCTTTGCGGTCGCTCAGCTTTCCATAATTTAATCCTTAGTTCTTACACATTTATTTTTTCAGTTGAAGCTTCTTTTCAGGTTTTAGAGATCTCTACCAGTCATTTATTAGCAAAGAGTTTAGGGGATGAGATGAAAAAAGGCTGCAATCGGGTATTACAATATGAAAGTCCAAGGCATCGCTTGAAATAAATTTCTAGCTTTCTGTGCAGGTTGTTGGGTGGAAATGAGCAAGTGGTTGTAGAAGTATGACAGTCAGCAAAGTCCAGTCTTTTACTGAACATATTAGAGAAAATTATATGTAAAGCTAGCTTAAAAATGTTATTTGATTTAAAGGGAAAAGATGTAAGCACTTAAAATACTTTATACCTAGTGTGTGTTCATTTCTTCAAATAGGACAATATCTACTTCAACATGAAGCAACATATAGAAATGTTATGACAAAACAGCTAAACTGCTCCCCAGTTGGCAATGGCCAGCTTTAAAGCCTGCACTGGGTGCAGGTTTGACTGAAGGGACCAGTCTGCTTTGTGCATCGATGCTTGTTCTGCCTTAAGGCCAGATTAAGATTGTATTAGTACAATGCATGCAGTACAGAGCCATTCATTCTGAATTTAGCCCAATGCATGAATGGTAACTGACCTGCCAGTTAGTAAGGATACACAGTTTTTTGTTGCTTTTAATCCAGAACAGAAAATACTCTTCAATCTGCCTGACTAAAGAAGCCTAACGCATCTGTTTTGCAAGGATCTCCTACTGTGCAGTGTTGCGCTTCTTCATAAACCATTTCTAACAGCTAGCAGATACACCTCATATAATATGCAGGCAGGTTGCAAAGGGGAATCGTGGAAAAACTGGGCATCTCCTACTGGTATTATTGCAACCAAAACAATTTCTTTTGACCGTTCTCTTGCTCCTTAAAAAAGAACTAAGTTGAAGATAACAAAATATGTTAATGAACATTGCTCAGATATAGTGCGGCTCTGTGCACATTTTCCATACTATGTGAAATGGAAACTATACTTGGCCCTTCTGCGATAATGAGCTGATCATTTTTTTCCTATTTAAGTTTATTTGACTTTAAGGGACATCTTCTCTTATAGCACATCTCTGTGCACTACGCTCAGGGCCAAGGGCTTCCCTGGAATGGGCCCGTTAGATGCACAGGGGGCACGGGTCAGACGTACCTAAACAGATGGATCCATCACATGGCACAGGATTGTACTGGTCACTGGAAGCATTGGGTAATAAGTGAGAGGTCAATTATACTTTTTGTTTTAGCATGCACCTTTTCTTTAAAGTTATAAAACCTGATTTTATTACCAGTACTACTAAGTAACTTTTTATTTCTTTAATTTAATAAGAAGTAAATTATAAATGCCCTGTAAAATTCTCATGCATTTATTAACTGCATTCTGAAAACAAAAAGTATATTTATCGAGACATTTGAAAGAATGATCAAATTACAAGGCAGTAAATGAGTTTTAGTTCTGAATTTTTTAAACAGATAACATTTTCAAATGTCTCCTGAGCTCCCAGATCTGTATACCTACCCGAGAGTTATGAAGGTCTGCTACTCTCCTTGGCAGCTTAAAGTGTGACTGTGGGCAAAAATAAATTACATATATCATGTGATCTGTCATTAGCATACAAATAGCAGTTTTGGGTTTTCTTTGCCCCATGGTAAAATGTTTACCTGCTGATCCTGCCAGAAAACCTGTTGTACTTTGCAGTGAGTAACAGTTACAGATGTTGGAACAAACACATTGGAGGGCTGTATAGCAGTCATCATTTATTCATATGATGTAAACAGTTTATTCTAAAAGGTGAAAAAATAGTTACTAGAACTGCTGAAATTAAGCTTTGATGTGTTTCTCTTGATGTGTATCTAAAACCAACATTACTATTTTGTCCTGACACACACACACACACACACACACACACACACACACACACACACACACACACACACACACACACACTTTTCGCTGCCAGAAGCAATAGTATTAGTACATATTGTGAGAATGAATCTTTCCAATAAGGGCACAGACAGCATTAAAAGGCTAATAAAGCTTTTCACCCATCCTCATTCTACCCAAAACATACAAATGTGCTTTGACTGTTATTGACGGACTGCATGTAGGTGTAATTTTGGATGTGGCCCATAGTTTCATATAGGAAGCTGCCAGGATGGGCTGACTACATTTTTTATTGTACATAAGTGCATCAACACTTCTGCTATGCATTCAAGAAAACACATAAAGGCAGATATTGAAGACCTTTTCAACAGAAAATGCTTTTTGTCTGGCTGTCAAAGCTATTGCCACAGGCTTTGCAAAGAACGACTTCTAACTTTATCTGCATAACTCTCCTTGGTGGCTAATTCTGAAACAATTGTGTAAGCACTCTGGCAGACTTCAATGCACATCAGCAGTGGCTTGCTCAATATTTTTCTCAGGACAGATCAACTTTGAATTGTTTCACATTTAAGTGATTAAAGTTGGGTTATCAAGAAATGAACAATCCTGTCCAGGCCCTCTCCAGTGTATGTGAACACCAGGTCATCCTTGTTTCCATGCTTATTGTGTTGCTAATCTGGAAAAATATTGCATATTCCATGTCCTGATACCTGATATGGACATGTTCCAGGTCATGATTAGTGAAAGAAGGATAAATATGACAGGAATGGAGTCTGCTAGCTCCCATATTTTTGTTCTGACAGGTCCTTTGTAAGCAACCCAAGAGTATTGTGTTCACACTGCCATTGTGCTTTATGTCTATAAAAACCCTGCATCTTTATTCACAGTGCTGATGTGTGCAGTGTCTATGTACACAATGTGTAACGTGCCGTAGTGGTTCAGAAATAGATGCATATTTTACACTTTTTTAGACACCTATTATAAGATTAAGAAAGACAAAACGCAGTAGATTGCTATAAATGTTTAAATATATTATAAAACATTTTTTTTAGCTGTTAAGATTTTTTTCCTAGAGCTAATTCCATTACTGCTATAATTGTCCTTATGTAATTTGTGGCTCCTGCTTTGAAAAGTGAAGAAAACAAAAAACTGCACACAGTTGGTGTATGCATAGCATCAAAGTTGGTTCATGTATGTATCATGATCACAAGGGGTGCAGGTTTTCTCTTCTGTGGTGTGAAGATGGGAAAACACTTTGGAATGTTCGATGCTGAACTCCAGTCTTACCTGCAGTGTTGCATTTTACTTTGGGAGAGTTGTTGTTTTTTTTTAGATCCGCAGTGGAATGTTAATGAAAGAGCTTTTCTTTTGTTAGCAGGTTCCTCACTTCTTTACCAATCACCACATTCACAGTTTAAAGATTTCTCCAGTGGTGACTAGCCTGCCTGCTACTTAATGTTAATGTCTGTCACTTTATTATTTATTGTTTGTAATTATGGCCTGCAATGAAGATTGGGCTGTTTGAAATCAGTTTTTGATGCCTAGGGGAGAGTTCTGGATCAGTAGGATCTGACCTGCTAGCAACTTCACCTTCCAGAAATTTTACAAGCCTGGTTATAATGTCACAAGGGGTAATACATGAGTTGGTAGGGCAGGGGATGTAAAAGTTTTGAGGGTAAAATCAGTTGTGCCTTAAACAATTTAACAATGTCAGGTCTTCTTTATTAATATTACGGGCTCCTTTCCCAAATGTGTTACAAACAGCTGTACAAATTTATGTGAATAATAAAACAAAGCTTGAATTGTACCTTGGTGCACATAAATACAGTTGGTTGGTCTTGCCAGGGTGGTACATTTTATGAATAGCTTCCAGGTCTCGGCATTCATGTCTGTAAAATGGAACTTATGTCCCCAGTAAATCCCCAGTGATATGTGCTAGCTCTTCATTTATGCTTTTTGTCTGGTACTGAAGTTAGCAACCAACCTTCCAAACTTTGATTGTGCTTCATATCCATTTTTCTTTATTGAATTTGTATAGTTACATTAAGGGTTTTGCTGCAGAATGTTTGGTTCTTTCTAACATAATAGCCCCATTTCCCCCTAATTACCTAATTATTTCTTTAAAACCAGTGTGAAAAACTGCATTGCCTGCATCAGCTTCTCCCAGGTCACTGGATGATGCTGCATGTTGAAGTGGAACTCCGTCCAGAGTGGGGAAGGTTTAGAAAATCTTGTCACTTTTCTCTGACTATGTGTCCATGTTACAGGTAAAACTGAGGCAGTTGTGATCTTTCCAGAAGTTTCTGTCCAAGATTCCTGTATACAGAACAGCAAATCCATTCTGACTTTATTTCTGTTTGAAATGTAAATGTTAAATCAAGAACATATCTGGATCATAAAGAATTGGTTTACCTTGTATGAAGAAATCCTGTTTTGTAAATTCCATATGGCCGTGTTAAACAAGGCCAACATTCTCTTAAGCCAGATTTGTGTTTTATACTTTGCCCTTTGAATCTCTGTGCCGTGTATCTCGCATGCTCTGATGTGGACTAGTAGTCTTGAACATTTTCCCATAAGAATGGCTTGTGTTTATTTTGTAGGTTTACAGAAGAACCTAGAATGTTTGTGTGGGCACTGACCATTTGTTTAGTTTAAAGCTCTGTAAGTGTACGTGGGTCTTTATTTTTCATTCTGTAGTATACACGGGTCATAAATTCTCCATGCATATGCAGTGAAAAGTGAAAAGGATATGGCCTGAACCCATGTAGATGTTGTGGAATTTAGACACTGGTGCTGCAAATTTTTATTGGGGTCCTTAAATGTATGGGGTCCAGTTTAATTTTCTAAATGTCACATGGAACGTTAAAGCAGGTACCTGGTTGTTAGGAGTAAGCCTTAGTTTTTTATTCTTCCTTTTTAAAAATAAATGACCAATATTTTTTGCACTCACAAGTTTTATTTTGTCACTTGAAATGCTTTTTTTTACAGTTAGTTTTTCATTGGAAAAAAGGGCTTAGGCCTAGTTTTCTTGTGTATGAAGGTAAGACATTGTTATGGCCATACATTTATGGCTGTGTCTGGCTGTGTTTTAGACGCAAGCAGCCTACCAAAATACTGGAATAAGTCAGCCACTGTGTAAATGATCTCCTGCTTGTTCTTACCTAAAAAAAAAAAAGCATTTTTTTAAATCCCCCCCCCCTTTCCTCATTTACAGCCGGATACATTTACCTTCCTTTTAATATGTTTCTGGTATGTTAATTGTGACCAGCAGCTGTGGTTTCATGTTGCAGTTTTATGGATAGCGTTGTGGTGTATTTGGTGGGCCTTTATACTGTCCAGGAATGTGTAATTTGTGCAGACATATATAGTGCCTTATATTGTGTATTGTTTCAAATAAAAGTTTATAGGTACTCAACATATAAACCCCTCAAACTCATTGTCTCATTGGCAATATTTTCAGAAAAATGTTGGGGAAGGCTAGAACAAAAAGCGTAGCAAGGACTAGCACTTTAATCTATGATAGTTCTACCTGCAGGGATGGATTTGCAGTCCAAGTTAACTGTGGAAATGTTAACATTTACTGATTTGTTTATCAAGACCATTCATTTGTCATCTGTTTTTACACTGGTTTAAGATCACTGAATACATACTCCAGCCACACAATACATCATAGTGATGGTGACATACTTATTTATTTTTTATTCTGCATTTGGCTAGATGATGGGGACTTCATTAACAGTGGTTTTACAGAGAGTTTGTGGTTTTCTATACTTGTGCCTCTGGTATATTTTGTGGTCATGTTACATGCCAATAGTGCCCTTTTGAGTTGTTCCCTAGAATGTAGTAAATAATGTGGGGTACACTTTACATTCCATCATTTTTAATAAATCTAACCCTTAATGCAGCAGTATGATAAATAACATCTGCTGTGTATGATTTTATTTCAGTAGTGTTCATGGAAATATGCACAGGTCCTGGCTAGGACAGAGATTCTTTTATGTAATATTCAGCAGAGTTTTCCATGTTGACAAAATATTGTAGCCAGTACTATTTTCCAGGCATAATCTCTTTTATATGTTCTGTTTTAAATCCTTTTAGTCATGGTTTTCTGGTAAAGGTGTGATAAATGTGTCTGGCTGGAGACAAAAAACAATTCGAATGGTGTATGTGCCAGCTAAAGGACCACACTGCCATGATGGGAATATTGGGCTGTGACATTGAAGTATTATTTGGTCTTACATATACCACTATCTTCCATTATATGTACACAAATGTGTTTTCTTTTTCTTCTTAGTAGTATGTAACAGTTGCACTGACTACCCAAGGCACAAATGTGTTTTAGCATGCATAAGCGTGCATCCTCTGTCTGTTTATACGTTGGCTGAAAAGGACCATTGACATACCAAAATGCAAGTCTATGTACCTATATTGACTGACTGCATAATTAGTTTTTTTCCCAACTAATATTATTGGGCTTTAATAAAATAATGGATATTCTGACATTTAGGAATGATCACTTTAATTAAAAAGGCAGAAAGACAACTCTAATGTGAATAAGTTCTTTTATTACATAAAAATGTGTTGTTAGTGTGTTTGCTGGTCTTCTAATAGCGGAAGGTACCCATCCTCTCAAAGTTTACTTTGTAGGGCTCCATTTATAAAACGGGGAATCCTTCAGGTCCATGTGTTTCAATAGCAGTAGTAGATTACCACCAGGGAATGTCAGATTTGTATATATTATGAAAATTGTGCTATTGCATACTTTTGTGCGTTTGGTTCTTACATTGCTGTGTTTTCCTTTAGATTATCTGTGGAGGTGCTTGTTGGGTTTTTGTGTTGTGTTAATCAAATTCTGTTTATTAAACATGCTAGGAAGTGGACTTCACTCTTTATTATTTGAATGGATTGCTTCTGCATAATCTTTGTGCTAACATTATTGTTGTGGGAAGATTGAATTGTAATATTGTTTTAGTAGCCGGGAATGGTGTGTACCGTGTGCCCAGTATAGATGGTGGGTTTAGAAACATTTTGGAACACAACTTTTGACTCCAAGGCATATTTTAAAGTTTCATATCATTTTGCACCTCGGTGTATAAAATAAAAGTGGGGAAGGCAACAAGACAGATCAGGAGGTGTCCATTTTGATTTATTATACGTAGGAAGAAAAAGGGTGAGCTAATGTTGTATACATGGTGATGGTGCATCATGGAACCGATTTGATTCTTTTCCCGGATTGTGCTATACCTTGTACTTCTAAGTGGCTCTTAATAGACCCCTAGTTTTTAACTAGTAATTTCCCAATAATTTTACTCCAGCATTGTTTACCTGTCACATGTGCTCCTTGTGAAGACTATAGGCGAATACAACCATTCTGACACACACTGTGGAGATGTACAATGTTGTTTCCATCAGGAAAGCAATTTAAAGCAATGATGTGTTGCACAAAACAGGAAGTTGGTGGAAAACACTGGAGAGTATCAGCAACATTGAGATGTCAAAACTGTAAAAAGATAAAAGAATGTTAGCTGGTAAGCAAACAAATGTAATTTGGGTAGGGTTTAAAATTGATAAACTTATAAGGTTCTCTAAGGTTTACAGAAACGTGGAGATAAAATAATTTACATCTCATACTACCTATCATTAGAAATATTGTCCTGCATTCTATTAATGTGGTCTCTACATCTAATGAAGAAAGAGTTACTATAACTTTCATTCCATAAGTGTACAGTTAGGTCCATAAATATTTAGACACAGTTTTCCTAATTTTGATTCTTTAGATCACCACAATGGAATCGAAATAAAACAACTGAGATGCAGCTGGAGTGCAGATTTTTGACTTTTATGGGTTGAATAAAAATATTGTAAAAAAAAAATGTTAGTAATTTTTATACACATCTCCTCATATCAGGGGCTCAAATGTAATTGGACAAATTAATATAGTTAAAAATCTTTTCCAGGCAATGACTTCCAGAACTCTTGAACCCATTGACATCACCAGACACTCAGTTTTCTCTTTTGAAATGCTTTGCTTAGTCTTTACTGCAGCGGCTTTTAGTTGCTGTTTTTGGGTCTTTCTGTCTGAAGTTTGGACTCAGGAAGTGAAATGTGTGCTTGATTGAACTGAGGTCAGGTGACTGGCTAGGTCATTGGAGAATATTCTGTTGCTTTGCTTTAATAAACTCTTGGGATGCTTTCGCTGTATGTTTTGGGTCTTCATTCATCTGTATTGTGAAGCGTGGCCCCATTCAACTTGGCTGGATTTGAGCAGACAATTTGTCTCTGTACATCTCAGATTTTATACATATCAGAGTTTACATATCAGTAAACTTTAGTGACCCAGTACCACTGAAATCTTTGCACGCCCAGGCCATCACACTGCCTCCCCTGTGATTTACAGATGATGTGGTATGCTTTGGATCATGATCTGTTCAAAGCCTTCTCCAAACATTTTTCTTGCCATCATTCTGGTAGAGGTTGGCTTTGGTTTAATCTGGCCAAAGAATTTTTTTCCAGAACTGTGCTGGCATTTTTAGATTCTTGTGTGAGTGTCCAAATATTTGTGGATCTACCTGTATATAATCTCTATAAAACCTATTGTGTTTTTACAACTAAATCCACATACACTTCCTTTTGTCATCCTGTATGGTCAGTCAAGTTTTGTTTGTATAATATTGTATGTTCTGTATCATGTAAACACAATCCATTAAGGAAGTTTCAAACTGCAATATGTTGATTTTCAGGTGACATACAGCATGTTTGGTGCTTCAAGAAAGAAGTTTGTAGAAGGAGTCGAAAGTGACTACCATGACGAGAATATGTATTATAGCCAGTCATCAATGTTTCCGCATCGGCCGGATAAAGATGTAAGTTTTTCCTTTCTTCCCTGTTCTTTCAGTTCCTTGTTTTATTTTCAATAAACTATAAACGCCAAATATTTATTAGTATTTAGTAATGTGCATGTCAGTATTTTAGAGAATTGTTTACACTGATCTGTGTTTTTTTCCCTCCTCTTTTCTTGCTTACAGATACTGGCATCTCCATCACCATCAGCGTCGGGTCAACTGTCCCAATTTGGGGCTAGTTTATACGGGCAACAAAGTAAGTTTCGTTTCTTAAAGCAAACTCCAATGAAACTTACATAGCAAATTTTAATATCCGTCAGGTTGATAAATGAATTAACGGTTAAAAGAACCAAAGTGGTTTACTGACTGATTATTTTTTTTTTTTATTTTTTTATGATCCATCAGAGTACCTTATTTCCTCTCATCACTAAAATTAGGGGTCAAAGGTATTAGCATAGGTCAAACATATGTGAACATGGGACACTCAAAGTAAAACAAGCAGGAGTTAGTTATAAACAAATGTAAGACCTCAGTCTGTTGGCAGAAAAATGCATGTAAGGTCTATGTAGATAGGTGCACAGCTGCAGCGAAACATAGATACACAATTTAATTTTTTATTTTGTTAAGTTTCCAAAAGGTAATATCTTTTAACTTAAATTCTTCAACATGATTTCTTTGAAAATTTGCTTATCCAATTTTGGGATTAGTTGGGCTTCAACCTCAGTTTTTGCTTTGTCATTTATCAACTAGATAATTGCTTCTCAATAAAAACTGGACATGTGTCAGAACTACTTTTCTTAACCTCCAAAAGTGGAGGCATCTTTATGACTACATATGGCTTCAGATGTCTTCCTCAGCATCCTGTAAGGTTTGAATCTTAGGTGTATGCAAATACCAACATGTTAGCAGTAGCAAAGGCTGCCCTACCCCCACCTATACATTTTCTAATAACCTATAAGGTTATTCTTCTGCCAATATGATGCTGGAAGATAGGACAAACCATCCCGACACTATTAGGAACAGTTTGTTCAGGGTGCCATGGGATTTAGTTTCCGGATTGTGAAGAAAACCTCTGGAGATGTGTAGGCACAGCCTAGTGCCCATGTTTTAATCTTGGGACTACCCAAACTGTAGTAGATTTCATGATTATTGTATATCTTCTGTAGGCCTTTTTTAGGTCAGTGGTTGTATCTCTGGAGCATGAAATAGCATTTTTACCTTTTTTGTTAGTGTAATTGCCAGCTCTTAGCTGAGGACCACATGTGTATAATTAATTGTATGATGTCCTGCCCCTTTTCCCTTAGTTTCTGCCCAAGACATAAAGGAAGAAAAGATCTGAGGCAGATATAAGCGGCATAGTGACATGACTATGCACTTTGTAAAGTGCTGCGTAATATGTTGGCGCTATATTAATACTGTATAATTATATGTATGAAAGTGCCTAGTTCAGGACTAAAGTAGTGAATCAATTATTTATGCCCCTTTTACATTAATTTGAAGCGTTGTGTGATAATTCTTTGGTCTTTGTATGTTGGACACCCTCATCTACAAATTCTTCCTGACCAAATAAATCTATGGTCTTGGCTAACCCATTACCTAGTTTTGGTTTTCAATATGATGTCTTTGTAGAAACAGATCCTATGTTTTTTGCTACTACTCTCACTTCCCCACTGTATCATGTTTTTGTCTATTTTCTGTTTCTGCTTTCCTGTTGTTTCATTTCCCTAAATAGATAAAATCATTTTTGTTTTTACAATCTTGTTATACCCCCCTACCTTAAATTACAATTACTATTGTCAAAACCCTAATGACTCCTTCACATCACTCCCTTTTCTTCTGTTAAAAATTCTTAAAACTAGATGAGTGTAGACTTTTTTTTCTAGATATGTAAATGAGCCTTAATAATGAACTTACAAAAACATCTAGAGGGTTTATTCCTACCCCAACAAAAAAATTGTTACCAATTATATGGAATATGTATATACCAGGACAAGAATTGTTAGGTTTTAACATTAAACTCCATTCTTCATTAGGCATTGTATATAGAAGTAGTATGACATTTTTTGTTGACATGTTTGGATATTTTTTATCAGTTCTTATGGGATGCCCTGAAGTCTATTTCTGTTGGCAGAATTTTGCAGACTAGTTATGACCCACTATTTTCTTTTCTGTTAATGTTTAATAATACCAAAGAAAAATACAAACATAAAGTTGTTTCTTCATGTGTGATAGAAACTAAAATTCTTTTAAAGGGTCTTATCATATCTTAAACTTGAACATATCTTAAACTTTAACAGAGAATTTAGTTCAAATTTCTTTTAAATTTTTCTACGTGTAGATACATCCAAATACTTACGTGATAGTTTTTTTTTATACCATCTAACAAGACTTTTCTATCCAGAATTTCTCATCAGCTTCTCACATGTGGTTCAGAGTTCTCTATAACCATAAATCCCATTAAAAAAAACCCAACCATATTACTTTGCTGTTTAGGAGACATTGTCCATTAGGCCATTAAAACAATCTTGCAAGCCCACCTCATTAGACACACTTTGTTTTACTACACTTTGAACTTTTCTATAGTTTTAAATTGTTGCCACTGATTTGTAATTTGTCATCTGGTATGGTACAAAATATTGTCTTGTTTACAGTACCCTTTATGTCAAATTGATAAGCTGATATGGGTAGGGTCCTCTCACTGTTATGTTGTAATAAAGTTTATGCACTGTTCTTTGGGAGCCTCTACCAACCATTCCACCCCCTCCCCTGTGTTCCACTGGGTATTTTCTTTTTTTAACGTAACTTACTTTATATGCTCCACACTCATCCTTGTTATTATCCTTCTCATCCTTGTGCATATAGTAATTATGATGATATGTAGGAATAGCCTAATGCATATATGTATTGACTTAGAAACCATATATTAGTAGTGTTTATTTGAATCATGTTCCTTTTTGTTTTATTTATAGGTGCACTAGGCCTTCCAATGAGGGGGATGAGCAACAATACTCCTCAGCTAAATCGCAGCTTATCACAAGGCACTCAGTTACCAAACCATGTAACGCCAACCACAGGGGTACCAACAATGTCACTTCATACGCCACCATCTCCGAGCAGGTAATAGTGGTAAAATGTTGTATTGTCTGATTGAGTAGAACAATTATTATTTGTCATCTGTTTATTTTACCGGTACTTAAAAAAAAAAAAAAATGTTTTTATATTTATAATGTGTAAATATTATATTTGCAGGCAAAATTAGAATCAAAAGATCCATGTATATATGTGAGCTTTTTTCTTGATCATCATTTACTTCTGAATACAATACCAAGCTAGTAAATTCTGTATATGTAATTTTGAATAGTTATTGTTCTATATTCCTGTATATAAGAATGGAGCATGTAATCATGTAAGAACTGGTGTTTTTCAGGGGCATTTTGCCGATGAATCCCAGGAATATGATGAACCACTCCCAGGTTGGACAGGGCATTGGAATGCCAAGCAGGACAAATAATATGAGCAGTTCAGGGTTAGGCAGTCCAAACAGAAGCTCACCCAGCATAATATGTATGCCAAAGCAACCGCCATCCCGACAACCTTTTACTGTGAACAGGTAAGCATGTTTTGGGGGGTAACTGTGCCTAAAAAAAAAAAAAAAAACACACAATCCTAAATATCTCTTTAGGTGCATGTTTTATGGAGAAATATAATCTGCATTTATTTTAGCAAGTATGAGGAAATGTATAGGGATATACTGTAAGTTACTGAATTTTAAGAGGGGAAGATATTTTCTAAAAATAGCCACTTTTACCTGTTTACCTGATGCACGCTGTTGCAGTTAATTGAAGTGAAACTAAATTTCTGTCCCTTCGCCCCATCTTTGGCAATGACCTGGTCTTCTGGCTTTGGGTCTTCAACTACCTTTATTGGCCTGGCCAGAATGACTTAACTCCTGCATGTGCCTGTGGGAGGTAAATTATTCCTGGCAGTGCTCAACCCAGAATTTTTTTTAAGCCGGGTGGGAAGAAATTGTAGGTGGGTGGCAGCCCCTGTATTGTGACCAAACTCTTTAGTAACCACCCAAAAACAGCCGGGTGGGTGCTGAAAAGTGCCGGGTGGTGCGCCCAGCTAAAAGGCCCTGGGGAGAACCCTGCCTGGCACTTGAGTGAGTATGGACACAGCTGCACACGGTGCAGTTCAGTGTCCATTCAACAGAAGATTGCAAACAGGTGGGTTTTATTGTAGAAGAGACATTGGCTGTCCCTTTTCCAAACGAGCGCTGCCTGTTTGCAATTGTTTTTTTTTTTATTTTAAAATAGTTCCACTCTCCGTGCCAGGTCTCTGCAATCCAAACTACAAACGTTTAATCTGTCTGATTTGCAAACCTTTGCAATAAAATAGAAAATAAGTTGCTCTTTAAGCTCCCAGTTTAAGAACCGGTCCCACTGTATAGAATCACACTTTTTGTTGCTTTTGATCAAATGTTTGTGTTTTATTTGCTTTACAATATTTTAAAGCTCAATTCTGGGATAAAATATTGGTGTCTAAATACAAAAAAGAATTTGGTGTGCTTAATGCATTTCCTACAGATCTTTGCAATAATCCTTTATAGAACAATCCTTCAACTTGAAAGGATTGTTCAGTTTGAGTTTAATCATTGTTCCTTGTGAAAGGTGACTGACCTGGTATATCTCCCCCCTATAGCTCTCTTCAGGCAGCAGGTAGTGGGAGGGTGTGTTGGGTTGCCCCCACAGTTTTCTTTACAAGATTTTATCTAGGATTGTAAAGACATGTGGTGCTCACAAAGTAGATTTACAACCTTTCTGGGTATTGATATGTCTTTATAAACATTTTTGTACCCAGAGTTCCTCTTGTTTTTTGTTTTTAATAATTGGCTTTCTTTCTTTGACCACACAGTATGTCTGGGTTTGGTATGAACAGAAATCAGGCGTTCGGTCTGAACAATTCTTTATCGAGTAACATTTTTAATGGGACAGGTAAGACGTTTTTTGGATTTGTTTTAACCAAAACCTCTAATTGTTCTTTTAGGTTTTTTTTTTCTGATTATTGTAGAAATCCAAATTTAAATATCGTTTACCCACAGTGATGGTTAAAATAATATATTAATAAAAACATTAAATTAATCTGTAGATTAAGCCTGACATAGTTATGAAGAGAATAGATGTATCTTCCATCTTAGGTAGCAACTAATTTAATTATAGCCATAATTTGTCTAAGTTTGTAATTGAAAATCTGAGAAGCTAAATAAAATCAATCAATCTCTAGTGAATCGGGTGATAATTCCATTATTGTTTAATAAAGGGCTTAACAATTTAAGTCCAGACAAGCCTGCTATTGAATTATCTCCTAAGATTTAGAATTCATCATGCTGTAGAAAAAAACATTCATTTTCTAATTTTGGGTACATCAATTATGTAAAGGCTAGCTTTTAAAGCAGACGAAAACTTGTTGGAGTAAACCTGTGCCATAATCTGCACCAAATACTCATAGATTATGTTAGACACCTACATTTAGTTGTGCGACATGTCCTCTAGCAATAAGTTCAGTATTCTGCAACATCTCCCTATGCTGCCAATTCTCATGAGCCCTTCAGCTGCTTGGGCACAGGAGTTTCTAGCTCCATTCTTAAAAATGCATCCAGGCTTTACCCTGTACAGTGCAAAAAAGACCACAGTCAGGAAAAGTTTCAATCAAGCTTACAGGGTGGGGCTATAGTGTTCATGGTGTCAGAAATTTGTGATATTGGAATTTTTCCAATGATTGGTGATCTCCATATACCTAGGTTGTATCAGAACATATAGACTATATGGTATGCTTTAGGTCTTGTAAATATTAGTGTGAATACATGCAGGAAATGATCCTTAGGTCAAGGGTCATCCTTTTTTTTTCCCATGTGATGAAGTTTGAATACACAAATATGGACAAAGGGGTAAAAAAAAATAGCACAACTTGTACACAGTTATATCATATTTCCTAAGTTCATTGACCATTTATTTTGCTAAACAGTCCCCTAATTTATTAAATAAACTCCATGTTGTCTCATCAATGGGCTATTGGGGCATTAGGCAGTATTTTGTAAAAAGTACAGTAACTGATTGCTGGTGCATGATATGGTTTTGTCTTTTGTATGTTGAAGACACTGGGCTCCTTTGTTACGGTGTTAATTGTAATATTTTAAGAATTTTTAGTAGAAGGTGACATTGTATATAGTCAATTGGTAATCCTACTTTTGTGAACAGTTTGTTTGTGGCATTGTTATACCTTTGTGGGTAAATGAGCTCTCACATTAAGGCTTTGTTAACACTAGTGGCTTTTAAAAGCAGTTCTCCCGCTTTAAACATCTTGCAACAAATGGTTGACATTGAAATGAATGGGTACTTTTTTTCAGGCTTTTGCTTGCAGTAGCATTGTTGCAGTGTCAGACATTTGCAACCAACCATCTCCATAGACCCGAGTCTTGAAGTCCCAGGTGGGGAACTGTAAAAAAAGCTGAACAAAAAGTAATAACAATTGGTTTCCATTCAAGTCTGTGTGGAGAATTTAGGAAACATGTATACACAATTCAGCTGTGCCAGTTTCCTTTTTACTATCCCTTTAAAATTATTTGTTGTGTTTTGGTTTCTAATACATTTTAGTCTTCTTTGTTAATGATTCATTTACCTTTTATTTTTTAGATGGAAGTGAAAATGTGACAGGCTTGGACCTTTCGGATTTCCCAGCACTAGCGGATCGAAATAGAAGGGAAGGAAGTGGTAATCCAACTCCTTTAATAAACCCTTTGGCTGGAAGGGCTCCTTATGGTAAGCCATTACTTTTTTTTCTCTGTGTCCTGTATTGCTGGAATTGGAAACAAAAAAAATCTTTGGATTTTCTGCTGGCATTACTTTTAGTTAATGGTTTAGTATTGTTGGTATTGTTGACCATTAAACCTTGTACCCAGCTTCGTATCAAACTTTTTATGCAAAGCTAGTTCGGACAATTGGCAAGCATACAGAACGCTTTATAAGTCTCTTAAAACTCTTTAAGCCTTTGCCTGATGCCATGTCTTGTAATAAAATAAAATGCAGTATCCCTTGGCATCCAAAGGCCTGTTTTGTGTGATTAGGTTACACAATGTATTAGGTCAATGCAATGTAATGTTATCTGTTTATATATTCGCTAGTTCCATATTCATAAAACCTTTATTGTATTTATATATTTCTTTTTCTTTTCTTGTAAACTAATGAACATTCACTGTATTCCTTTAAATGTTTAAAAGTTAAAACTGTCATCATGTAGGTGTTTTGTTGTTTTTTGAGCATTCACTCATTTATTTGCACAGCTGAGACAAATGATTAACAATTTAAGATTACTTTAGCAGTAAATATTGTAACTTTATTATTCTCCTATCTGTAGTTGGCATGGTAACAAAACCAGCAAATGAGCAGTCTCAGGACTTCTCAATACACAACGAGGATTTCCCTGCGTTACCAGGCTCCAGCTATAAAGATCCCACATCGAGTAATGATGACAACAAATCTGTAAGTCGTTTAACAGTGATGTTTGTGTAAGATCTTACAAAAAAAAAAAAAAAACTTCCTTTTTGCATATATTTTTGTACTGATCATGGAAATGTAAGACCACAACAGGTGAAATTCCATTAGCAAAACCGTAGTATTTTAAATAGTTATTGGAAGATTAGCTTCACCAAGCTTCTGATGCAAAAACCAAGGTATGGGTTCAGCATCAGATTATTTAAATTTCTACCTAAAAATAACAGACCCCACCAGTAAGCATATTCCTACACCAAGAGTGTGCTGAGGGTGAGTTGTCAGTTGCTTGTGCATTAATCATTTCAGCAATCTGAAAGCCGTAAAGCAAAGTAATACTTTTCTTAGCATTTTTATTTGATTCTTTTTGGCAGGGACAAATTTTTAAATGGTAGGGTACACTGTTGTAATTTATTATCAGATTCTTATTTTCTTGCATAAAGTTTCTTTCTTTCTGGTAACCTTTGTTAATTATGTTAACTATTTCTGTAACGTTATGTGATTTGAATAACCTTGACTTTAGGTTAAACTCCTACCACCAGAAAGGGCAAAAGATAACATGTTCCTAGTCAGATGGTGACCAAAGGTAGTGGAGTCATGACCCCAAACTGTCAAGTTTCTTTGACATGAATATCATTGATAATTATTGATACACAAAGATATCATATATTGTGAAAGTTAAAAATCTCATATTTAAATAGGTAAATTTTTACACAATTTTCTCCTTAATCCACTCTAATTTTATTTGTTTATATCCAGAATTTAAATACGCCAGGAAAGACTGCCTCAAACACAGATGGACCCAAATTTCCAGGAGATAAAAGCTCCACAACGCAAAACAATAACCAGCAGAAAAAAGGGATTCAGGTTTTACCTGATGGTAATGTATTTGTAATCATTGCTGTAAAGAAAACATATTAAATGATGATGTGAGCTGTTTGAATAGTTAGAACTTTTATTTAACGATAACCCGTAATATATTGCCTGTCCCAAAAACATGCAGTTAGGTTAACTGGCTTCTCCCTAACAATTGACCTTAGACTATAATAATCACATATGACTATGGTAGGGACATTAGATTGTGAGCTCCTTTGAGGGACAGTTAGTGACATGACTATGGACTATGTACAGCGCTGCGTAATATGATGGCGCTATATAAATACTGTATAATAATAATAATAGCAGAGTCTCCATAGAGCTGTAATTTGTTACAGTATTTTGTACTACAAGGGTCTAGGAGAAAGTGTGCAAGGTCAGGCAATTCATAAACATTGCAACTGTCAGACTTCAGGTGACCTCTGATTCTTGATAAAATAAGCTAAAAAAAGGGATCTTTTACCTTTCAGAAATCCATTTCTCTCATTAGAAAGCTAACGTTATATATAAATTATAATTTTAAGATTGAATATTCATAGCCTTTTTAAAAAAACAAAGCGGTAACTAATTTTCCTTAACCAACCATGTTAGTTATAGTATATAAAGCCCCTATAGAACAGCGGTCGCCAACCGGTGGTGAGAAAAATTTCGGTGCAATGCGCGGTCTGGAGCCGGTAAATTTACTGGTCCATCGGTCCGAAAAGGTTGGCAACCACTGCTATAGAACACCTTGGTACCAGCTTTTAATGAGGCAGTTTGTTTTTGTTTTTTCAATTTGTTTTTTTTTTTTCTGTAAATCTTACAAACCTTGATTTGTTGCTTTTTATTGGAGACCTCAAGGACTTTTGGTAATAGTTTCTAATGGTGACTGTTATGTCTTGTCCAGGCCGAGTTACCAACATTCCTCAAGGTATGGTGACGGATCAGTTTGGCATGATTGGCTTGTTAACATTCATCAGGGCAGCTGAAACAGATCCAGGGATGGTACATCTTGCATTAGGAAGTGACTTGACAACACTAGGCCTCAATCTCAACTCTCCAGAGTAAGTTCATTGGTTTCTATTTCCCCTCCCTAATAATGCCTGCATACCGAGAGAGTGGGTTGTCAGTCTGACAATTGTGTGGGGACATTATTACTTTGCCTTGAAAAGGTACTTGTGTAGTGCCTGATTTTACAATGTAAAAAGCTTATAACTGTATAAAAATAGCATTCGCCTTGAATTTTTAAGGCCCGACTTGACCTCAAAGTTTTTAGTTTTAGCAAAAGTGAAGTATTTTACTATGGTATTGGGACAAATCTATGTTAAATGGCCATGTATATTAAGATAGAGTTTTGTTTTGTAAAAACTTTGATGAGAATTATTTACCTTTACTACAATGGCTGAACATTTTTTGCATTACTGTGTGTGAAAAGCCCTTTAAATCTTTTTCTATAAATTTTTCAGATTTATAGAAAAAAGGTGATAATCTTTTCTAATAGAAATACTATATTAAACATCTTTGTGTTTGGTATAACAGTTTCTAGAAACCTAGAGATTCAATCTGCTGACAACTTTCTATAAAGGAACCAATGTCGGTGAATTGTAATACCAGGGCTTTTGTTAACAGAAAAAACTGAGGCTGTATGCTTTTTCAAATGCTATCCAATAATTTGTGCTTACAGCGGCTTTTTATTAAAAAAAAAAAAAAAAGTTGCATTTTACTTAACAGCTAGCTCTTCAGCACCCAAATACAAATTGCTTAAAGTCAAAGTTATCTCTTCAACGTCCCACTGAAATGCTTTCCTTATCTCACCTGCAGCAGTCCAATAGAGAATGAACGGGGGCAGTAATGATTACTTCAGTACTGCTTACTGCCTGCCGTCTGCTGCCAACCCTGCAAGCACTGGTTCTTCATGAACCAGCACAGTGGTTGTGTGGGCAGCAATAAATGTTTCATCTTTTAAGATGAAATTCATTTATTCACCCCAATTTGTGAAAACTCATGTGGTTTTAAGTTTAAATATACATGCATGCCAGGAATTAATAAAAACAAGTTGCCTTTCCTGGGCTAATGTATTTACCCAAACTAAATATTGGAGTTTTTTTAGGTACTCCATTATTCAGATTTTCCCCAAATTAATATATTATATATATTAAAAGTAATAAAATAAACTTTAATTCTGCTTAACACTTAATTCCAACTCTAGCACTGTACCACAAAACTACAACAACATAACAACCTAAAATTAAAGTTGCTATAGCTGATCCCTGTATTTACACTATGGAAAACAATGGTTCCATTTTTTCCATTTAATTTATACAATTCTGTTTTTTTAATAAGTACTTGTTTTGTTTATAAACCCAGGAATCTATACCCAAAATTTGCATCACCGTGGGCATCCTCGCCTTGTCGACCACAAGATATTGGTATGAATTTTTAAAGTTTATGTTTAAAAGACTGTCCTTGATATAGACAGTCAGATCATTTTATATTTTAGATAATCTGTTTAAACTTTATTATATTATAATTTTTACATATACAAGAAGTTCCTCAGATGATAGAATCAATTGTTTTCCAATTTTTTGGTTTTTTTTTTTCATCCTCCTCTGTTTCCCCCTAGATTTCCATGTTCCTTCTGAGTACTTAACAAACATTCACATTAGAGATAAGGTGAGTCCTTTTCAGATTTTAGAAGTATATATTACTGCAGAGCTGTATGAAGTAATTTGGTTGTGTTAGTAAGCTTGCCAGGAGAGATTTTTCCCCTTTAGTGACCAAACTAATTGGCAGAATTTTAAGGGTGTAATTGTTCTTTTTCTTCAGGAATAGTGCATTTTTATTCACTTGTATCAGCATCTAAACATTCTTGTACAGAGCACAGTAGCATTATCTGGTAAATTTATAATCAAGCCCTTGCAATGGCTTCCTTGTTGGATAAATTTTAGGTTCATACCTAAAGCAATGGTCTAATAACTGAGCACCAGAACTGTTACATGTCACAAGTTGCATTCAGTTCTATATCTAAAAGTTTTAGAAGTTTAAATGCTAAGACATTAAAGAAAACCTTTTGCTTTGCCCTCAAAGGCACCATCATTAGGAAAAAGCAACAGTGTCCCTGACTATCCCACCACTGATCATATGCTTTACTCGCCACACTAGTACACCCCTACTACTCCTTGCTTTGAATCTGGTACTTCAAGCTACTTTCTAGTACAGGAGTATTTGGCTCATTTAACCATTTAATCTCTGTTAAATTGCTTATCCACACAACCTTATTTATAAGCATGAGCACTGTCTTGTGTAGGAAAAGGCCAATGCAGCCACTGAGCTCCAGTACATTATATTTGGGAAGAGGGGGCCTTCTGGAGAGTATAAATCATCTAGGGAGTGGGCTTTATATAAACATTGTTTTTTTTTGTCCCAAATCAGAAGGGTCTGGGCCCATTTTAATTTTTGCTGCTGGTTGTTTACTGTTTAGATTTAGCCCAATGTTCCTTCCTATTAGATAGTTCCAGTATAATTACATTACTGGAGTAACCTCTGGCAATACTCGTGTTTTTTTAACATTGCAAATCTTTTACCAGTCTAAACAACGAATTCTAGAGTCTTCACTGTAAATCCTTTATTTGTACAATTCATTTAGCAGGCACTTCTTTTCAAGACTAGCAACATGTTGTAATACGACATATTGCAAAAAAAAAAATGTTCAATATGTCTCATTTACTTGTCACATTTATGAGATATTGTGAGACTGGTAAATGTGTTGCTCATATTGATTTCTATTTTATTATTAAATGAATATCCTTAAAAAAAAAATTATAAGAAAATGTAGTGGTAAAGAAGGTAAAAGGTTCCAAATTTCCAATTTCCAGATGATCTTTTGCATTTGTTTATTTATATATTTTGTTGTTTTTTACAGTACTGACCTAACTGTTTTTTCCTTTTTGTAGTTGGCTGCAATAAAACTTGGCCGATACGGGGAAGATCTTCTTTTCTATCTCTACTACATGAATGGAGGGGATGTTTTACAGCTTTTAGCCGCAGTTGAGCTGTATGTATAATGATTTTGTAGTTTTTCTCTTTCTGTAGACAATAGAAAGTTTTCTAAAAGAAATTTATAGTGGTTACCACATACTTCCTTCCTTACTTCCTTATGGCCGGAGGAAAAAAACAAAAAAACTAGAAAGACAGAGAGCGACACAGCACTTCTGACCTTACTGTCATTTACTTTACAGACACAAATCACTTCAATTAACACTACATTGGTGCACATGACCTTACTTTGCACAGAGTCAGAAACAAAATGTGCATGGGGCTTTATTAGGGCTTGTTCATATTATCATGTTACCCCACTAGCAAAATGCAAGATGATGAAAAGTGTTTTACATTTGCACTGCCTTGAGATGTAAAAAATAATACCTGTTTAACTTAAGCTCTCTGATAGTGGGGTAACATTCATGATAGTAGAATGGGGGCCTTTGTTTTTTATTTTTTAGTATATGTGAAACAGCATTGCAGCATGCATCATCATAGGCATGTTTTAAGTAGAAATATCACCGCTTCACAAGATACAACGCTGGTGCCCATCTGCTATCTTTAGTTAACCTAACTAAGAAGGAAAACACATTGGATCATTTGCTGTATGCCAGAATTTAGATAACTCACCCAAGCTTTGAACACATACTAAATGATTGCATTGAAGTGTTTATAGAATCTGTACACTTCCCGACAGCTCTTGCTCTGTGATTGAGTTCTATGCACCAAATGTGTCAAAGGAGACGCCTAGGTGTATTATCTGTGTAAAACTCATACATAAGTTTACTAATCTACAAACCTGATAATATGCTTGGTTTGTTAAAATTGTGTAAACCAATTTGGTCCATACTGAATTTCTTTTTAGACCTTTTAAACTTTTAAAAATTGTCTACCAACTAAGTCTTATTATGCATTAGTGACATTGGTGCAAAATATAACACTAAAAAAATAGTTCTGAATTTAGTTTCAACAGAGACTGGAGATACCACAAAGAAGAGCGGGTATGGATAACCAGGGCACCTGGAATGGAACCAACAATGAAAACGAACACCTACGAGAGAGGAACATATTACTTCTTTGACTGTCTTAACTGGAGGAAAGTTGCAAAGGTACAGTGCATTCTATCTTATGTGTGCTGTAAAGATATTCAAAAGCACAAATACTTTACCTTGTTTGGCACCTGTAATGCTTACTCATGTGGAGAGACCTTGTCCCCCATGGTAGGTGTTTGTGTCATGCTAGATGTACTATCCTCCTTGAGTAGATAAGCATTCATTGTGTTATATGTAAAATTGTTGTAACAACATACTAAGACTTACAGGTCCCCCTGGCATCTGTGGAGGTTCATTGGATGTTTTGTAAAGTTTACCTGAAAGTAATTTTTGTAGGGTATTGATGAGGGCATTTTCAGATTTCTCTTTTAATAGCAGTGTGTATTGCTACCAACATATTTAGTACCCATTTAGTACTTGCATTGCAATAAAAGCCTTAATAAACAATGAACTGCTTATAAACAAAAAACAAACGATATCCTAAGGAAAAAGAGGCCAAGGCTGCAACTTTTTGTAACGTAGAGAACGTTGGAGAGAAGCAACGGATAAGCAAGTTATTTGATCCTGCACAACTATATAGCACATGAACTCTGAACTCTTGATCATTCTGCTTGTTTTGGATTAGGGACACTATTGGTTTTATTATTTTTATCCCTTGTTATACTGTTTTTATGTAAAGGCTAAGAAAGCTACTATTTTTATATTGTGTTTATGTAGGCTCTTAAAAACAAGTATTTATTCAAATACAATGGGCCTGGCTTTTAAAGTTCTCCAAGGCTGTAGAAGATACTTTCATCAGTGAACCTGGATGATCTAGCAAACCTGGAATCAAATTCCAAAAAGTCATTTGCAACTTATTAGCAAATGTTTTCAAGCCTGGACCAGATCCATTTCATGTTTGCTGTATCACCCAGCTTCAGTGATAAATGTACTCTCCAGCCTTGGAGAGCTTTAATAAATCGGGCCCAATGTGCTCAGCCTTGGGTTTCCATTTTTTTCTCTGTGCATGAAATTGGTGAAATAGGCCAATTTAAGTCCGTAAAAGCAAAAGGGGGTCAGAAGGCAGTTTTTTTTTTGGGTGTGAATTCTTTGAATCAAGTAAACTGCTGCAAGAAAAGTTGAACTCTCTTGTTCTTAAATAGGCATACTTCAGGTGCCTGTAGAAGCACAAGAAGACACAAGAAGTAATGTGTCTAAAGCCTCTAACCTAAATAGGCAATAGTATATAGTATGGGTTATTCCATGTATGATTTCATGTGCTTACACATGATTTCCTAGAATAGTCATGCATGATATTTTTCTTAGACGCATCGGAAATTAAAAGAATATGCAATAAAAGCATATGAAGTACTAGGTAATGTGTTATGTGCTACATTCCACTTCAGTGTCCCCACTTAATGAGTGCTAATACAAAGAATAGGATGCGCTCTAATTTTTTTTCTCTCATTGTACTGCAATGCAGTACACTTGATCTACACTGACATGTATTTCTGTGATTAAAAAACTTGTGTTATACTGCAGGGAGTGTGCAGATGAGAAAAGGCTTTTACAACTATAGTTAAAATATTTAGTGTGTTCTTTGAAGAATCAGTAGAGCACATTTATATTTTATTGGTATTGACCATAGAAATTTGTCAGAATACAGATATAATTTTTAATTGTAGGTAAAACCGTGAACCCAAATAAAAGACCAAAAATTCTTTCTACTCTGAACTCTTCCATACCCAGAAACCCATGCAGCAAACATTGTGTCATCTTATTGGAAGACCTACATAAATAAACTATTACATGTGGGTTTTGATTACTCCTTGTGACATCATATATATTTCTACCTGTCCCCGAGATGTGAGTAAATATCTCTAAAAGATTGCACAATTGTAGTGGAGTTGCATTGTTCTACAAGTGCATTTGCTAAAACCATAGAACAATCTCCTTTTACTCTCTCTCCTTGCTGTAGTGGTCAGCTGGTTAATTGGTACAGTTACCAAAATTATGTTACCATTTTGCACTTTGTGGACCAATTATTGCCGTGCTGTGCTGCACCTTTTTTTTCTTTATGGGTGTTAAAAAACAAAAAATATACACATGCCATTAATAGATAATGGTGATTTCCTTTGAAATGAGACATGCTCCAATCAGTCAAGCTACGGACGGACCACTAGTTCCTAATGGGGTCATGAAAATTGTATCCTAAAATGATAAATGTTAAAGAACTTTCAGCAACTTTGTATTTAATATCACTAGCTAAGAACGTTCAGCACAGACAAAGCCAGTAAACGTGTATTTTCAAGGGGGAATTAGAAGAAATATAAATAAAACACAATTGTGCAGTGTGATTCTCAAAAAAGAACTGGTAGCGCTCCATTGGTAGAGACCATAGCTATTGCTGGTTTTATTTATTTGAAAACCAATGTTGGTCCATTTAAACGATGATTGCTTTTGTTTAGGATTTCAATTGTTAGTTTTGAGCAATTGTTATGCCATAAATAACGAAATGCTTTAGCTCAGTGATACAGTAATTTAAATTACCTTGATACAGCTTCCTCAATTAGTTGTACAAATCAAATAAGTATAATTATGGAGGAGCCTGATTCTGTGTAATCAAATAGAAATAGAAAATATATCATTTAATAAGGTAAACATTTTACTCTGAAAAATAGTACACAGTAAGAAATGACTGCAATGCAAGACTGGTCTAAGACATCTGGGAGCTATATTTATATTACTAAAACCTGCACTGTCAAATTGTTAGAGTCCTAAAGAGCTTACAATCTAGTAGGTGGGGGAAATATATGGGACTTTATAAGCACCATCAATAATAACATCCAATTTTTATATAAGCATAGTTTATTTAGGATTGGTCACATACAGCATCATTAAAAATAGATTTACTAAGGCCCATCTATAGTTTTTGATGCGTTTCTCAGCCTCTTCTGCTTCCTCAGAAGTACCCTTTGATAGGAGAGCTTTTAACACAACTAAGAACAATAACAATGACTCAATAAAAGAAATATATAAACATATGCAACATTTAAAAAAAAATAAAAGTTTTTTTGCACTTCTAATTTCTGAAATCCAGTCAACATTTCAATCAGTCTGTATGTTGAGCCCCCAAACAGTCTGTATTTAAATCCCCCATCCCTCCCCTTCCCAGAAAAAAAACTCATAACATGATAATAGATAATTTGTCTGTCTTGTTTCATCTGGATAAATGTGTTTTCCTTTTAATCAGATCTACATTTTTATTTTCACCCTTTTAGGAGTTCCACTTGGAATATGACAAGCTAGAAGAAAGGCCTCATCTGCCATCCACCTTCAATTACAATCCTGCTCAGCAAGCCTTCTAAAGACTTCCCTGTTCATGGGGTATGGCTGTCTCAGCACAATACTCAACTGCAGAACTGATGTGGCTCAGGCATCCTGGTTTTAATTCCTTGAGGATCTGGCAATTGTCTCATGCAAAGGGATCATCACTTGAGGTCCTGCCTTACTAATTATGTGCTGCCCAACAACTAGAATTGTCATTTGTTTCTTTAGTTTGAGCAGGTTCTGTTTTTTTCCTCTTGTTATTTTTGTTTTTGTTTTTTTTTCATTTTATACCAGCAGACAGACCTAGGGTCTGTTCACCACACACCAGTACAGTACACTGACAAAGTTTACCACTTTTCCAAAATGTACAAAGGAGGAGCGATAGAGAGAGAGCGAGAGAGAGAGGAAAAAAAATAATTAGACAGAAAAGTTTGAATTGTTCATTGTAGCACTATTGGTAATAAAAGAAACACATGTTTGTGCATTTTTATGTGAAGATCCTTCTCGTATTTCATTTGGAAAGATGGGCAAGGTCAGCTTCCTTCATTTTACTCCCGTTCTGTTTCGAAAGGCGATTTTTAAGCCGTGTTCAGCCCCTTCCCGGCCAATGGGGTTTGTGTTTCATTGCAGCGCAAAGGCCTACAGGCCCCCATGACAGGGAATGTGCAAACAAGAATTCACTATTTAGAAGAAAACGAGATTGCCGCAACCCTTGGACAATTTCCAGAGTTGTGTAATACTGAGCTTCATCTTTCCAGAATGAGCAAAACACTGTCCAGTCTTTGTTACGATTTTGTAATAAATGTGTACATTTTTTTTAAATTTTTGGACATCACATGAATAAAGGTATGTATGTACGAATGTGTATATATTATATATATGACACCTATTTTGGAAATGTTTGCCCTGCTGTACCTCATTTTTAGGAGGTGTGCATGGATGCAATATATGAAAATGGGACATTCTGGAACTGCTGGTCAGGGGACTCCATTGTCGCCCTGTGCACTAAAGGGCCAGATTTTCAGCAGCCAAGGACATCCATACCCAAGTGAACGTGATGGGACTTAAAGAAGTGAACTGAGACAATTCACTCTGGCTGTTTGAACAGCAGCGTTTCATAGGAAGAAAAAGATCAATCTTGTATTTTCTGACCACAAAAAGGCTTCTTCTCTTTGTAATAAAGTAGAAAAGCTCTCCTCACTGCAGTGTTGGCTTTGATTTGAGAATGTGAAATAATTTGTGCAATTATGACAAAGGTTTCTTTTATTATTAAAAAAAAAAAATGGTGCAAGTGGTGAATATGGTAAGCCTCCTCCTGTGTCCTAATTAATCCCATGGCCCTCAGGTTTCCCAATTGCTAGGTATAAATTGTGTTTTGAATTCTTCTGTATGCTCTATATACAGTTAGGACCAATATTTGGATAGAGACAACCTTTTTTTTCTAATTACCACAATTAATTTTAAATGAAACAACTCAGATGCAGTTGAACTGCAGACTTTCAGCTTTAATTCAGTGGGTTGAGCAAAAAGATTGCATAAAAATGTGAGGAACTAAAGACTTTTTTTTTTTTTTACACTTCAACATGTGTGGTCAAAGGATCCAAGTCTACCATAAAGAGAAGACTGCATGAAAGTAAATACAGAGGGTGCACTGCAAGGTGCAAGCCACTCATAAGCCTCAAGAATAGAAAGGCTAGATTGGACTTTGCTCGAAAACATCTTAAAAAGCCAGCACAGTTCTGGAAAAACATTCTTTGGACAGATGAAACCAAGATCAACCTTTACCAGAATGATGGCAACAAAAAACTTTGGAGAAGGTGTGGAACAGCTCATGATCCAAAGCATACCACATCATCTGTAAAACATGGAGGAAGCAGTGTGATGGCTTGGGCGTGCATGGCTGCCAGTGGCACTGGGACACTAGTGGTTATCCATAATGTGACACAGGACAGAAATTGTGACACAGCAGCCAAATAAATTCTGAGGTGTTCAGAGACATACTGTCTGCTCAAATCCAGCTAAATGCAGTGCATTTCACTTGTTGAAGACTAAACTTCGGACAGAAAGGCTCACAAACAAACAGCAACTGAAAGCCGCTGCAGTAAAGGCCTGGCAGAACAATAAAAAGGAGGAAACCCAGCATCCGGTGATGCCCATGAGTTCAAGACTACAGGCTGTCACTGCCAGCAAAGGGTTTTCAACCAAATATTAGAAATTATTTTATTTTCAGCTTTTTAATTTGTGCAATTTTTTTGTTCAACCCACTGAATTAAAGCTGAAAGTCTGCAGTTCAACTTCATCAGAGTTGTTTTATTTAAAATGAATTGTGGTTATGTACAGAACCAAAATTAGAAATGAAGTTGTCTGTCCAAATATTTATCGACTTAAGTGTGTGTGTGTGTGTGTGTGTATATATAAAACAAAAGATGACCTCACTCATCAGTCCTGTTAAGTAAGATGATACAGGAACAGTTGCCATGTTTCATTAGAAATTGTTTTTCTAGCTTCTGATATTAAAGTGGATTTTTGTGGAGCATCTGTTCTGTGAATATAGATACATATCGTAAAAAATTACTATCACAAGAGTATGTTCCAGCAGAATGCATACAGTCTCAACTTAAAAGTAAGCCCTTTAAGAGAAAATGAGGAGTTGCAGTTGCTGGCTTAAAGCTCTTTACCTTTACCCACTTTGCTTATTTGCTATTTTTTTAGGAACTAAACATATAGTTAAAAAAAAGTTGGTTTTAAAAACCAATGAATGGTTTCTTAAAGATTCTTGAATAGCTGAGGCTGGAACAGATGGTGTATGAATATGTTCCCATAGATAGATTTTCTACTATGTATATTACAATGCTTCCACTGTATGTTACACTCAGTAAACTCTGAACAGAAGAAAAGAAGGTGACTTGAAGGCTTGGGCAAAACACATTACTGAACTGTATTGAAAGGTAAGTGTATGTGTGATTTGTGTTATATATTTGTTGTAAAGTCACCAGCACTCCTCAAAATTAAACTTTACAACTTCTTTGTGATTGTTGTGTCATGAGCCCAATGTTTTGGGCCACATAAGGTACCTTAATCAAGGCACATAATAAAGGGACCCTGCATGGCCCATACTGTTGACTTGTCCTACATTACTGATGCCACCTTCACAATAAAGGTGCTGAGTTTCATTTTGAGAATGTTGGTGATTTTACAAATGTCTTTAAATGTTATGTGCGTGGATGCATGGTACCATCCATTGTTGCAAACACCCATCTTTTATTAGTCTTTAGCTGTCAGGAGATCTGTCCATCTTATCAAAGCTAATTTAACCATGGTGTATATTATTATTCCTGCCAATGCTGATTCCTGAAAATATATTTTAATAAAAGATGCTGTTTCTCAGGCTGATATTTAAGACCGAGGTCTACAAATTTTAGTACTACCCATTATTTGGCTTTTCTTTTTATTCAAAAACCAAATTTCAGTTTGCAGGAAAATGTTATTTATTAAAACAGCTATAGACAATCTAAATCCCTTTCTGATGAATACTGCCATTATCTGGGTCAGTAAAACACATATTGTGTGTTATTGCGGCTAAGGCAAGTCACATTATCTTCAGTAGAGAAAAGTTTCTAGAAAACACTTGGTTTAGTTTGGTGATTTAATTCTAAGGTGCACTAGCAAAAGTTTTCTTCGTTGAATAGGCTGGGGGTTAGGGGGTGATGTCTAGGTGTAGTGTAGTGGTTCTTGTAACTGTTGTAACTCCGGATGCAATCCCCCATTCTTCAACATAAATCAGGCAGGGGATTGGATGATGTGACCTGCCTGTTGCAGCAGAGCCCAGTATGTAGAGAGGTGGTATAAACAGACTGGCCCACAAAATGATGTCCCATTGCAACATATCTATATGGGTGTGGGTGTTGTGAATGGAGCTACTCTACATTTAAATGTCTGCTACTGTGAATGTATAGAAAAAAAAGGAATGTTACTTTACTGCACAAGTGCCACGTATTTCTGCCATTTGGCTTCTCATGTTTTTCGCATGATGATCATTTAAACAAAAGTATTCACACTATATGTGTTGCTGTGCAGTTTATTGGGATGTGTATAGTGTGTAATATTCAAGGACACCTGACATTTCATGGAAAGTAATGTCTGATGTCCCCACTAATGTGATGCACTGTTAACATTTCTGTCTATGTATACCATCTGTCAATGTGCACCATCAGTACACTCAGCAGTGCAAGTAGCTGTGTGTTGTTGTATAATATATGGCAACCACATGCCTAATTCCTCATAGTCCATACATCACATGCAATACAGAGCAAACTATCAAGCTTACCTATACAATATCCTGTTCTAATGCCATGTGCTATTGCTTACACATTAACCTTTTTGTATTAAGGCAGTCATTTGAGTCATGGCAACAAGGAGAAAAAAAATTGCCCCAATCCTGATGCCCTCTCTTACACACCTTCAGACAATGCTAGCCTCCATTTAGGCTTACAAGTAGATAGCTTTTGGATTTTGCCATTTGAATAACCAAGTACCCCTGGCACTGTGGATCTTTTAGAAAAGCAGAAGCAAATATTGCCTGTCTGCTTTTCTAAATTCATGCCCCTACTGTTATGACTTGTGCTCATTTTAAATCTTCAACCCTTTGGTGGCCATACGTTATTCAGAATTTTTAGTTCATTGGAAGTTAGATTTGATAGAGACAAGGCAACCAACATTTATTAAAAACTCAATCTCAGTCCATACCTAACTGACATCAATTAGGCATTGTTCATAAGTTCTTTTTTTGAGGGATATCACTCCTGGACAACCGCCAGCCAGTAAGAGTCCTCCATGCTGTATAGCGAGCTAGATGGAATATTTAAATTCCCTAATTCCCTCTACTTGCTGTTGATTGTCAGGGGTTGGTGACTTACCGTTTTATTCTTTATTAAACAGCAGAGCCGTAAAGTGCTTTGATTGTCTAATGAATGTCAACAAGACCTGAATTTGAATTTAGACAGCAATAATCAAATATGATGTTGGTTTGTGCTCGGCTGAATAGCTCAATTTAGATATGATGCTGCTTGTCTGCTGTCACTGCTAAACATATTCTGTGCCTTCACTGCCAGATGCCCACCTTTCTAGGCCTGCAGAACCTTAACCTTCACTGGCATTGATGAGGACCCTTCTCCCACTAGCAACTTTCACAAACATTTTCATTCAATACACATTTGTATGCTGCTTCATTCAAATACAAAAAAATTAAAAGTTTAAGGTGCATTTCAAAAAAACTGTTTATGGCCACCTTTAGGTGATTGGAATTCTACTTTATACTCCTGCACCAAAAATGCTTTCCATCCAATAATGACTAGTGTCAGTCTGGCCTAGCCAATCAAGATAGCTAAAGACCCAAACCCAGAAGTAGACCAGGTGAAGATTGAAGCTCTTTATTAGAAACAACCTCAACCAAATGTTTTTGTCGGTGTTGATCAGACTTCTAATTGTTTGAAACACAGAAAGAGTAAAGTGATTCAGAAATGTCTGATCAGCAGTCATCCATTGATATGACTTGACTCAGGGATTGAAATACATTTCACCATCCTAGAGGTTCATGCATTCTTCACCATCAGTTGCTCTGAGGATTTCTAACATCTGTTTATTAATGATATGTAAACTTTTTTTCTGTACAAAATAAGAAAATATTGTACTTTATGAAGTATTCATCAAAAATCCATAAAATCTCACTTCACATGGGTTGAAGGAGTATACTCCATTTAGAAGGCTTTGAAGTACACTTTATATAACAGGGCTGATTGGTATCCAGAGTCGGATAGAGAGGAGGGGGCCACATTTGAGCAGTAGCTTTCTATTCAATATATTGCTTGTTGTCTGGATGAGTAGTGGAATACAGGTAGATTATCTTCTGTATCTAGTGCTTGTTTATGCTTCCCTAGTAGATCCATGTGGTAATTCTGCTTTTTAAAGCAAAAAAAATTGTTTAGCTGTTGTGGGTAAAATAAACCTAATTAAAATACATGGGCTCCCATTCACACACAACAAAAGTGTTTCTTCAGCAGTTACAGTTTATTATCCAGAGAACATATAGGTGTTTAGCATGGTCTGGGATCAGGACAAAGATTTATTCTAATGCCATTAGTGATCTATATACAGTAGTGATATACAGGACTCTACATAATAGGCATGTTTTTATATTTGCATGATGCCAAATGGAGCTTTGTATATACGCATGATACTCACAAGGTCAACACTGTCTTTTTAAATTCAGATGTTAGCCTGTGTTTGTAAATGTTTTTGCAGAATTAGGCCTTATTTAGATGTGTGGTTTCAAACCACATGGTTAGCTGTTCTATGATGCCCCTATTTGCCCTCACTTGGAGCAGAGAAGACCACTGCATCTGTTCTTATGTTTGGAGAGCAGTCTTTTGTAAAAAAAAACTTTTATCCCAATCACTTTTGTGATGAAACTGCATATTAGATAAAATGTCCACATCTATCTGAAAACAGAAATTAGAAAGCCTGGTAATTTCATGTTACTTGCCCAAATGCAGAAACATGTAGGAAGACCATAAGGTAAAATCAGACAAAAGCTTGAGAGCTCCAATTATTATATCTGAGTCGTTTATACTATATAGGATCATTAAAATGACAATGTTTGAACGTCAGCACGTAAAATCTTCAGTGACATAACTGAGATAAGAGCAGTAATGTTCGTCACAGCTGTGTTATACTATGACGTGCTGCTTAAAGTGGAACTAAACCCAGTTTTTTCTCGCCTGTCCCCTTTCAGTCGTGAATGTCACATTTTCCTTCTCTTCCTTGTTTTAATAGTTAGTCATCTTGATTGGCCAGGGCTGGATGATGTAACTTGTGCATGTTCAGCTCAGTGATTTTGACAAATGAAGAGGTAGGTAAGAATGCCTATTGCAGAAGGTACATCGCCTGTCCTTTTTTGTAATAAAGTCTGCCTGGTTGCAAATGTTTAGAGTGGAATCCTAAAGAAAACCTCTTCTGCTAACCTCTTCTAAAATGTTAGTTGTCTGCCTGCCATTCTGCCAGGTACTGAGTAGCTGAGTCTAAAGTGGAAGTAAAGTAAAAAAAAAACACTCGCCTTTACTTTGGCAGATCTGTCGATTCTCCGAAGATTTCCTGAATCGGGTCCTGCGTCATCCTGGAATTCTCATTCACCCAGGTGCGGAGGAAGTGCCAGGTGCCGCCATCTTCATTTCCCTTCTTCTGCCTTCTGCCTGGCGATATCTCGGGCATGCACAGGAGAGGAGCACCTAGGAGCCTCCTGGGATGCATATGCCACACATGCCATTCTGTTTTTAACCCCCCCCCCCCTCAAAAAAAGTTACGGTTGTCTACACTCCTGCTAGTCAGGGCTGTGTGATGTGGAAAAACAACTCAGGTAGGCAAGTAATTAATTTCTCATATTGGAAATAAACTTAAGCAAGTAATTACATAAATACACCTTGACTTTGAATGGTGCTATGTTGCAAAGTCCACTTTTTCCTTTACCAGACTTGCAGTTGAGTACACATGTCTGGCCCTACTTGGCTCTAATCATCTGTTGTTATTACCTAACCAAGGTTCTTCAAGGTTGCAAGATTCTTTCCTAAAAGGATTTTTCATAAAAACTAAAACCATAATTATGCTGATGCATGACGTATCTCATCAAAAGAATAGAATGCAAATGTCATCAGAGAAAAAGATGTGACATGTTAATTTCTACTTTTGTTCTTCTTGCCTCTCATTCAGTGTTAAGAACAATGCTCCCGCAATCAGCTCAGAGCATTCCACGAAGAAGTACTGTCTGAATGCAATCACTGCTGCTGCTTCTTTGTCTTGTGAAGAATAGCTTACAAGGATGTTGGCTTAATGACATCTTTTCAGATCTTTAGGAGACTGACACTCACAGCTGTTGAGAATAAGTTAAGCATGATGGTCACATTTTAGCCAAAAGAAAAGTACGGTATTAAAAGTGCATAGTAAGCATCATCTGCAAAATGCCCTTTTATGATGCTGGGCAAGTTAATACATACAAAAAACTCAAGGAACAAGAAACTCTTTTTGATGGTGTGTCATTTCTCTTACCGCCATCTTCTTCCTCCTCCTCCTCATTCTGATCTTCAGCCATCTTGATAGGCCAGGCTGGGATGATGTCTCCCTGTCAGGGGTGCAGAAGTTCATTTAGTCTCAGCAAGTGCAGGGGAATGCATGTGATGTGCTAGGTATCCTGTCAATCCACACTGAGCTGCCCATACACAGCTCTGAGTATTTCACTTGGTCCAAGTTTACTTTAATGGTACAAGTTGACATTCAAAAATCCGGCCAGGGATAATCCGATTCCTTCAGATTTCCAGCATTGACGTCGGAGCGCATTTTCTAATTTACACTGTTCTGGAGGCGCCGTTGCACGTACTGTTCTGGAGGTCTTGCTTGCACGTACTTTCCTGCTCATTCCTTGTCATTTATTTGCTGCTGTATACCCCTATTATGGATTCAGCATCCACTTAAAGGACTGTGCAGGTAGTCATTTTCTGTTAAATATATACAGCATATATAAACGTAAACATTTTAGATTTCCAACTGATAAAAGCACAAAGGGTTTTGCATTCAAACACTACTCTCTGGGTGCCCCAATTCCCTTTTAGGGCATGCTTTGAATTTTCACAATCCCATTATTTCAACCTTGTTTCAGAAAAAATATTCTTACAGTATATGGAAATTCCAAATATTTTTTGGAACGTTTTGAAGTATGTTTGGCATTATGGTACAGTGTGTGCAGCTCTCCTGCATTCTAAGTATACCAGTGTTCCAATTAGAATCGGTGTTGTTAACCTGTCCATTGGCTTTTGTATGCGTGCTGCCCACAGAAACCAGTTACATATCACTCTGCAGATGGAGCTTGATTAGTTACAGTGAATTTCTAATGTATGAACTTTAAATGAATGATATTGAAATTTCTAAAATAGCATTCAAATGGTGAGGACTGATGATATATGGGGTCTATCTTCACAAAGTTGTATGTAGTCTATTGGAGAATATAGGAGTAGCATAAAATAGTACCAATTTGTAGTGATATATATACACACACCCAGTGGTACCTTGGTATAAGTCCTTAATCCTTTCCAGATCCTTGCACTTATACCAATTAGGATTTATACCAAACAAAAATGTTCCATAGGAAATAAAAGAAAATGATTAATCATGAAAAAAAATCCTATTGTTATTGCCATATTATACATTGATGGGGTTGTATGAAATAATATAAACACTGTTTAATACTAAAATACATAAATACAAAAGCAATTAGATGAAATAAATAAAAATTTAACATCGCTTTATCTTGCTGAGAAGAGTTAAGTGCCTACTAGAATTGTGCTAAGAAGGGAGGAGGAGGAGATGTTATGTAATTCACAGAACGTTATAGCGTACTTTGTTCACTGAATGGTAGCAAACTGACGTACTGACGTTTGTGGCCAGTCGTGGCTTTGTCTCGAGAGAGGTAAATAAGGGTAGTGCGCGGTGTTATGACTCATTTTGACCCATACAAGTCCTGTTTCCAAACAGGACTTTTACCAAGTTGGACTTTTATCCAAAGCGGACTTATACAGAGGTACCACTGTGTATATATATATATATATATATATATATATATATATATTTATTATGTCTGCCAAGAAAAGACAACACATTTTAAATAAAAATGAGAGGAATACATCTGGACACAGATATTGTGGCCCATGTCTGCACAATATCTGTCAGCTTTGCTTTTTGGTAGTTCCAACAGGTGTGCAAATGACATGATAATGCAGGACAGGTAAAAACAGTAACAACTAAAAGTAGGCATTAAACTGAAAAATTTATATTATTAAGGTGTTGCTCAGGCCCCATTCTAAGAAATCCAAGGTTAGGAAAACAAACACAAATCTACCTGTGATTTCATTTTAACAAATTACAGAATTATGTCTGCATATAAAGATGGTTGTATTGAAGCTTACAAAAAACAACTAGCACTCCAAATAGAAGGGAAGATAAGACACAGTAATCTTCAGAAATATCTAAATAAAGTGACTAGTCAACTCCTTCTGGAATCACTATGGCAACTTGCAAGAGCTTCACTTACAATCACTTAAAGAAGCAATTTGAAGGTAAGAGCATAACACAATGTCTAGGTCAGTTTCTAGAGAAGGAGCACATGCAGTGAATGTTACATTTCTGGTTTACAAACAAATGAGATAAAGCTTTATTTCCCTTGCACCTCTGCAAGAATCACAATAATAAAAATAGTTTTGATGGATAGAATTTTCATACAGTCTCACATTTGTTTTATTCAAACTTTTAATCAGTTCATAAGCTAAAGCAATCATTCATGCAAACCATGATATATTTATTTACAAGTAATCACTTCTATAACAGATTAATTTTTATTTACAATACAGACATTTGATTTGTTAATCTGGTAATGTAATTTTGCATCTAGTTTGCTAGAAGAGAACAGTCTGTACCTGGTAAATATTGATTTATGCTGTTGTAGGGCATTTTTCATAAATTCACACCTTTAATGCCATTTTTAGGATGGATTACAGCAGTTATATACTTAAACATTTACCCCATACTCCACTGCAGATGCAAATTACCTATATTCTTCCCTTCCTGCTGGGAATAAATAATCCAGAGGGATATAAATATAATGAATAAAGTTATGTAGACAGGGACTGCATTTGTATACATAGATTTGCTTAGACATGGTGCCTACACACACGGCACAATTGGACCCTGAGACAAACCTTGGATGGCCCAATCTTGGTCCCCAATGCCCAGTTGTGTCCTTTCTTCTGATACCCAGCAAATGTATTTTGTGGACACCAGTCCATATTTATGCCTGATAATCCCATTAACAACCCTTTCACTGTAACACAGGCCATCCAACCTAATACATATAGCAGAAAAACATGACACTTTTTTTTTTGTTACACAACCAAATTGGTGGTTTATTATTAGAGCATTATAAGAGAACAATACAATACCGATCCTCCTACACTGCTACACTGTATCTGATTCATTACAAAAGTTTTTACCTAAAAGAAGCCACTGCCTTCAGTTATACTATGTTCAGAAAAAAATGTTATTTTATTAGCATTTACAACTTCTTCTTAGCATTCCTAATGACCTGTAGTCATTGTCCTTGGCTTGTAAGGTTTATTTTTTACATTAGCAGCAGAAAGTTTCTGGGTGGCAAATGAAGAAGGAATCTTTTTGGATTTTTTTAGCGTGACCCATTGACATCAACTCTAGCTCCCCCATATTCAACAGAAAAATGTACAGCTGATCAGATGCTGTTGATCTAAACTCTATTTACTCCAATGCTAAATTTGAGAACATACACTCAGTGTATGCAAACTTCATAAGTTCCAGTCCAAACAAGGACCCTCCTCCATAGGCTACAACACATGAAAGCTGCTTCATCCCTCTTAACAAGCTGCTGCGCACACCACTAAATCTGTTTATTAGATCAAAGTTGATGCCAGAGATGATAGGGGGATCCACAAATGTTAAATAAATGTTTAACCTAATGTTATTATGTTTAATATTCACAAAGCAGCAAAAAGGTATAAACTGAAATACTGCAGAGCATTTATTGAATGGTACTGGTTACCTTGAAGTGTCATGATTCACCATGAACTTCTTACATGAGTGCCCTAAAGTGAATGCAGATCTGCATAAGGGGCCCACATGCTAATGTAATGACTATGATGAATCCAACCTATTTATTTGAAGATAAAATTACCCTTGATCAAATGTTGAGGATATTTCATGGTAAAGCATTCACAGAAAAATGGTATGCTGGAAGAAATATCAACTTGAGTATGTGATGAAACTTTGGTAACAATTTTAACTCTTTTGGGTTAAGCCCTTTCATGTGTTATTACAGACTTGTTACATTGGGATTTCACTGATGTTAAGTTACTGTGTTTTGAGTTAGGTGAATGGTATACATTCTCAAAGATTTGAGCCTGGGGCAGCAATTTAGATGCTGCTCTGGTAATGGTTTTTCTTTAATGTAATTTACTTTGAAACTGATTAAATGTTCCTCATGTAATATGAGTTACAAGAATATTATTGAACCAGTGTAATTGTTCACTTTAAATGCTGCACTAAATGAATTTCATCTTTTATTATCACTATCATATTGTGGATCATGTGTCCCGTATACTGAAACCTGAGCTGTGAGTTAATACCTTGCTCTGCTTTAAGATAAATGTCTATGCAGTCCCAGGCAGAAAACAATGATCAATAGGACAGAACATCACAGCACAATAAATAATGATTCCCTCACTAAAATCTAGGCCATTACTTATACTGAGGCCTGGATTAGACTTCTCCTAAACGAGACTATGAGTTCAGTTATCAGTTTGATGTATTACTGGAATTTTGACTTATTTAGCAACTAAACTACAGTGGAACCAAATCACACATCCCTCTAGATGCCCCTTACCTAATGTTTCTTTGTCTAATATACTTTACTGTTGTTTATTTACTATCTTTAATGACTAATGTAATGTTTAGCTTACCATAATGAGTAAGTAATGTCTGTATACACCAAGGGACTTTGTTCATAAAAGTTTCTTCCCAATAATGAGCACAAAAGGCCTCAATTATGGAAACAAGCCACCACTTGCCAAAGATAACATTACAAGATACATTTTCTAGAGAAGAGCCTTGACTATTTGTGCTATATGCATATGTTTTGTTAATGATTGGTTTAGTCAAAGACTCCTTTTTTTATCCTATATATTATGAAGTGCTTTTAAGATAATGCTTGCTTTAGTTCCGGCACCCAAAGGAGCTTACTGGACTAATGTTATCATCATACGTAGCACAAATTAGCTTTCTTAGAACAGAAGTCTTATTCTATCATATATACTACAAATGAGAAGATTATTCCTCATTTCAGCACGGTGGGTAGAGCAAAATAAATCATTTCTTTATGTCCTAATGGACAACTGCACCTTCAGGTCTACTGGTATAAAGTAGTAGAGCTTGAATAGTTTCCATTAAAGTTGATTATGGCTCGGTCAGAACTAATCTGACCACAGATCAGAAGCCAAAATCTGAGCACTCAATGAAATGTATAGAAGGCTACCTGATGATGACAGCTTCCATAGTCAATTTGTCATTGCCTGGTTTCCAGATTGACTAAGCCATACTATACGTGTCATTGACAGATATAGCAGGCCGTTGGATGATGACAGCGGACATTGGCCAGATTGGCTGATCCATACTATACCTAATATTGAGAGGTATGGTATGGCTCCTTAAAAAATTATAAATTGCAAAATTAGATTTCTGGACCAGTCTGACCAGACTCGATTTGTGTCGGAAGTTTTGTGTTCTGTGCACCTCCAGTGTTTAGTACAGAGACAGCTTATTATTACAGAGCAAGTTTTACCAAACTGAAGACAGCTGTTTTGGGCTTGTTGGTCATAAGTGTAATGCATAGAAACAAAACTATCTATGCAATAGGGCTTGGGGACCAATAAGAAAGTATGACAGTTTTGTCCTATACGGTATATGGTATAGTTCATCTTCATGCATATAAATACTTCTGGAAGTCTTCCAGAACCAGACTTAGGTCTATGAAATAATACCACCACAGCAATAAAATGAGCAGAAACCCACTCACATGTTGTAAATACACTTATCCTAAAAACAATTTCACATAGAAAAGATTTTTGGTTTCTAATTACTTCTCTTGATTTAAACCTCTTGATTTAAACTTTTCTGCTGGATCAAGCAATGATCTAATATCTATTCAGCAGAACACAATAGGCCTGAACCAGAGGAATAAAATAATAGCGCAGGTTAGAAAAGCTTGCCTGATCACCATTGTTTCCCTTTGCACTGCTGCTACATGCATAGAGCTGCTGTTTTCTCCTTGAAATATGTCTATCAATACAATTTGATTTTCCATATGTACTGCACTTGAAGAAAACCTGCACAGATGGAAATATAAAGAGGAACATTGATAAGATATTTTTCAGCTAAAGTAATGCTTTTACTTTGAAACCTGGAAGAATAGGGCAGATCAGGTGCTTTGACCTTGGTTTGGGTCGGTGTCTTGGAAAGTATTGAAGCAAGTGAATCAACAAAGCAATAGGGAAAGTAAGATTTTTTTTAAATCATGCCAAGGATGGCAGCCTAAGTACTTCTTAGGTATCTGCATAGGTACTGACTGTAATTTTTATATGATTAAATTTCATGTGGCGGTGTATAAATTGACAGCTGAATTAGTATAGATGACCTTATATACTGTACTTCTCTCTAGTAGGTTACTAAAATTCAGTAAAATGAAAATACTATATTTCCCCAAATCTTGGTTTTCAGTTCTAAGCCTTACCAATTTCCGTGCAAGCAGTGGGTTGAAAGTGGATCATGCTAAACAATGAGGCATGGGGAGTTAGGGTATGGTGCTCTGAATTCTATGTACAGCTTTTGAACTGCCACTGTCCATTGGTTTCTGTAGGACCTGTTGAAGGAATAGTCTAACCGCAGACAGAACACCTGTAAAAAAAATAAACATTTCATTGTATGTTCTTTTGCATGTGTAAATGAGACCCTATAGCAAACACTTGATGTTGACACTTGATGATTACAAAATGAATAACAGAATATGAAGCACAATCTCATAGTTATCATATTTTAAGCTATTACACCTGATTTAAATAATAAAATTTGTTTTATGATTATATCCAAGGAAAGATTATGATTACAAATGATCATTACGAGCAGAAGTTACTGCCTACTGATTGCAGTCCATCCCATTTACCTACTTGTTGTGCTGTGTGTCAAATGCATATAGAGAAAAAAATATTCTATGAACAGGAGCACTAAGAGTCAATGTCAATGCAAAAAAAAAAAAAAGCATTACCGTATTTTTCGGACCATAAGACGCACTTTTTTTCCCCCTAAAGTGGGGTGCGTCTTATGGTCCGAATGCATATTTTTTTACTTACCTGTATACCCGCCGGTCCCCGCAGCCAGTGTCCTCCTCTGTGTTCCTGTGTCCCAGCGTGCGGCACTTGTGCCTGCCCACGAAGGCGGCGCCGATTGGTTTGGAGCGTCTAATGGTCCGAAAAATACGGTAATTAATTTTTGAAATACAAGGCATAGTCATGAGGCTCAGGTTTAACACATCAAAGTTTTTTTGTGCTGCTGCCACATGTAGAAATAAAGCCACCAATTACTCTATCCCAATGTTCTTCCACCTTTTTAACATAGGAAACCCCTTGAGGTCATTTTCAGGACTTCAGGGAACCCCAGCTATAGTTTTTATATTCACAACTCACCGAATGATTTATTAGTGTGGTGGTCAGTAAGAAGAATTCCTCTTACATTGCTGGTCAGTGGGAACAATGTCACCCTTACGGATAGTCACAAAATGCTTATTTGTTAAGGAACCCCTAGCAACATCTCGAGAAAACCTAGTTGGGAAACACTAGTCTATCCTATTTGTGGACTATTTCTGTATATGCATATTGAAATGATAATGTAAAAAAAACCCATGTAAAGTAAGACATTTTAAGAAGATTATTATCAGAAAACAGTTTTTTGAAAGGAAAACAATGACTGATTGCTATAGGGTATTTGCACTTGGTACTTTTTATTTCTTTATTGATTAAACCTGAAAAGCATAAATGACATTTTGCAGTATAGACACTGAAGTACTTTCTAAAGAAGCATCGGAAAGTGAATAAAATACCCTGGAAACAGGTTAAAACCGACATTGTCACTGGGATGAGGAACAGCTGACTCAGAACTGGTTGTCTATTGAAGTCAGAGCTGCGTGACTGCAAGATGCCGTGCAGACATTATGCCGGTAATTATATTGGTGATCCGCCAGCTTGTAGGTAATTTATTTTTGTAGCCTATAAAATATTTGTGTTCATATTTGTCTGATTTTTACTTTACAAAGTGCATAATGGACTGATTTTATCGCTTTTGGTGACTGCTCTAATAAATAATCTATTGTGCATTTTAAATTTCCTTATAAAACCAAAAATTAAGCACATTTTAGAAGCATTAGTTGTCTATAGTCATATTATTCATCAAATTCAAAAAGCACTTGGTGGTATTATTCAATTAATCACTGATTGTACTGTTCAGGCAGCAGTAGGTTCAGGTAGTTTTTTTAAACGTGGTCATCAGAAGAAGTGAATCAACATGGAGTCAATTGTCCTGATTTATTTAAGCTCTCCAATTTCATCCGTGAAGCTGGGTGATCCAGCAAACCTGGAATGGCTTTTCCAAAAGTAATTTGCTAGCAAATGCTTCCAATCCTGGATCACATCCATTCCAGGTTTGTTGGATCACCCAGCTTCACGGATGAAAGTATATCCTCTCTAGCCTTGGAGAGCTTTATTAAATCAGGCCCAATGTATCACTCTTTTTACCAAAGATTCACAACGCTTTCAGCCAAGATTCACACATCACCAGTCAAATTGTACATCACCACCCTCTCTACTATATGAAAAAGGCAAATAATCAAAATATTAGGGTGGATCATGGGACTATGCAGGACATTCAGAGGGGCCATGGGGGTACTAAAACAATTCTGTTGTTTAAAATCACTTGTGGCCTTCCATGCCATTAAATATTCTGAATGTGATCAGCTATGATAGCCTTTGCATGGTGCCAAGAACATATATACAGAACATATACACACTGCAAAAAACTGGTATGTGATGAGTCAGAATTAATTAGAAAGAATATACCACATCAAAAGATCCAATTCCAAATCCTTTAGAAAGGCTTCACAAGCTCATGTCAGAAGCAAACACTAATTCGTGTGAATGCTGACCCTTATGTATGATCTCATTACTGGCAGGGGCCATGAATTGAAAACAGCTCAGGCCCATTATGCAGCTGATCCACAGCGGCACAGAATGATGGGATTTTTAATAATAAGAAGGACTGCAATTATTTCTATATGGCAAAATATAAAGCAGGATGTATCAAAAGATCAGCCTTTTCTAATAAAAAGGTATTGTCAAAGCAATATCTGTCATAGGCAATATAAACAAAACATACATTGAAGTTCTTACAGTTTATTATGAATTGTCACTGAAAAAGTCTTTTGTATGGAAACAGAATAAATTAACAGAATAACACAGAAAGCAAATAAAAAAGGAATAAGAAGTAAGAGAGATAGGAAGAAATAATGCTACTGCTGAGTCACTGACCTTGAACAAGTAGGTAACCCAAAGAATTCTGAACTTCTCCAACTTCAGTTTGTTAAATACCAGTTCCATGGTTTAAAAGTAGTGCAAAAAATGCAATAGCTCAAATACATTAGTAATAAAGTAGTGAAATTATAAACATTAAAAAAAACATTTTTAGAAGCCCAGAATGGCAGCCACCACACTTCACACATGACAGGTAAACATGACAGTGGCTGCATGGAGCCAGGGGGAGTTAAAGGGAATCTGTGGCTTTGAAATGTATGTCAAGCCAAATGTTTTGTTTTAGATAGCGTGGGGAAAAATTAGAACTGCTGTCTAAACATTTCCTGTGCTATCCAAAACTAAGAAATCAATGTTTTGGTTGGATAGACATTGTCAATTCAAAAAAAATCAATCACTAGGTAGATTTGTCTTAATAAATATGGTAAAAAACAGCGGTCGCCAACCGGTGGTGCCCAAGAAAATATTGGGGGATCATGTCCCCTGTGCAGTTTCCAGGCTTGGGGAAGTAGGCGGGCTGTGTCCCTGAACATAACCCGCCCACTCTCCTATTGCAGGCTTCAATCAGCGTTGGGAGAGTGGGCGGGGTTATGTCATAATGACGTCACTCTGTGTGGTCAGGAGTCGGTGATTTTATTGGTCTGCGGAACCGAAAAGTTCGGCAACCACTGGTATAAACTACAGATATTGTAGTTATATATCAGAATATATATAGGAGTAATTCTTTGGATCTTTTCCTAATTATTATTGTACCTGATATCCAACTGTGCCAATACCTTATTTATTTGCTGTTATAAAGTATTCCAGTATCAAAATCTCTAAAAAAATGAAGAATGGCTCTTTTTAATTTTTATATGAGAATATTTCTGTTACTTTGAGTGAAAAACAACACAGATGCTTGCTGGTGAGTTATAGCATACGTATTAACCAAGTTGGCAATCCCTGAATGAGCTACCACAGCCAATCTTAGGGCAAGCAAGAATGATGCTCTTATTATCTGGGAAGTGGTAAAAACTAGACCCTGGGGTTTGAGTAGCGCTTACATGGAGTGCCAGCTAGGAATAATACATGCATTATAATGCACAAGCAGGTGTGGTTTGGCATTCATAGTCATTCACTTGCAAACAAAACCCATCTAATCAGTTCTAAATAAGCTGGGTTGGGACTATTGCTAATGTTTTCCTGGTGCATGCCACCAACTATTGTCTGTAAAAAGGACATTCAGCAAACAACACAGTGCTTATGTTTTACAGTAAACCTAAAGAATCTCTTTGCATTACCTTAAAATATAAGCAGTAATGGTGGGGGCAGCACAGTGACTCAGTGGTTAGCACTCTGGCCTTTGCAGCACTAGGTCCCAGGGTCGAATCTCGGACCAGGAGTTTGCAGGTTCTCCCCATGTTTGTGTTGTTTTCCTCCGGGTACTCAGGTTTCCTCCCGCAATCCAAAAACATACAGTTCGGTTAATTGGCTTGCCCCCCAAAAAATGTCCTTTGTATTAATGACATATGACTTATGAGTTAGGGACATTAGATTGTGAACCCCTTTGAGGGACAGTTAGTGACATGACTATGGACTTTGTACAGCGCTGTTTTTTCAATTCTAAATCCAAACTAAACATTCTATACAGGCACGAGAAACCTAAATGGTATGGGAAAGAGACACATTAAAACTTGAATTTTCAAAGAATTCAAAGTATATCAACTAAAAAATGAGAAGGTGTGTTTGCCATTTTCACAGTTCTTTTTACCCAATTTATAAAAGTATGCCTGATGCTTGTTCACCAGGGAAATTTGTCCACTTATTCTTTTTCAATTTTACCATTTTCTAACAAATGTGCAACAATTTTTAGAAGTTTTTGGTTGTATTTTATTAAAAGGCATTAAATGATTTAAGCTCCATATATATAGATCTTCATTACTGGAAATGATTATTTGTAATCATCTTGGATAAAAATCTAGTTTCAGTATAAGTGTTCCATAATGGTGTTAAGCATTATTCTGTGCCAGATTACTAAGGACTTTTTCAGATTCAATTGTGGTCCCAAATACTTTAATATAATTTTGTGGAAACCATTTTTTTGCATGTGATTTCAAGCAGCTCTGGCAGATGGCGGTGTTATTCCCAAAAGTCACTTTTGGCTATGTGGGTATGGTTGGAAAATTCGGGCCAAGGCTACAGCCGTGTACAAATGTGGTTATCTGCACCTGTGGCCAGCCATGCAGTTTTCCATCCAAGATTTGAAAGAGCCATAAATGAACTGAACTAATCACTAACAATCATTTTGAGAGGCAAATCTTGAGCAGATGTAATGACAGTGATGAAAATATCTGGTTTTAATACATGTTGAAATTTGATCATGTTTTTCCTTTTATGTTGTCAGGTGTTTTCCCAGATAAGTTTTTTTTTTTGTTACCAAAAACTGTAAAAATGTGAATTTTGTTAAAAGACCAACATTTTACTAGTGGAGCAGTTAGCTATTTATTCGTTTGTAAACGTGATGGAAACAGCTGCTGTAAAGGCACCCAAGGTGTATAAATGTCAGTATGGCACTTAATGTAAATAGACCCCAGTGGCTCCTTGTAAAGTAATAACCTAACATTACACACATTCCTTGAACAAACAGCTTAAAAAATAATGTCTATTACAATGATATCTTCTTATTCCTGGATTATCTTTTGCACCGCACATCACACCACAGTGTTTACAAGACATCTGGGCATGTGTGGACAAGGACTCTAATTCTTAGCGTGGTCACATGGGGAAAACGTGTGTCTCTTGCCTGAAGCAAGTGTTAAATCTGATTTAGCAGCAAGAACTGAATAGGAAAGGTCACAGCATAAAAGATTATTCTGTGGAAAACATCATGTAAAACTGCCAAGAATATCCTCAATTTTAAAAGATTTCAGAAATTATGTACTTTTACAAAGTTTCTAAAATGTGGACAAATCTTAGTCATAAAAACTTATATAGCAGATAAAACACACATTCCATTGTCAGTTTTTATCAATCAAATGGTTTAGGAATTAAAGTCCTGAATGGAAATAGTAAGATAAGCTCTAGGATACGGACTTCTTGCAGAGACAGTAAAGCTACGTACACACTTCCAATTATTATCGTTGGAAAACGAACGACGAACGATCCTGCACGATATCTGCGAACGATCGTATAGCACCGATCCTGTACATACAGATAACGACACGATCGTTCGTAGATATTGTACACACAATAGATACGATCGTTTGAGCGATAGAGGAACTATGTGCACGACAGGAAGTGAACGAACGTTCGTTCATTACGCATGCTCAGACCATGGACGATCAACGAACGATCGTACACACGAACGATGGTCAACGATCGTCGTCCAATCCGATCCGCCGGTCCGGTCGTTCGTTTCCAACGACTTTCCTCGTTCGTCGGTGTCGTTGGTTACTTTTTTTACGAACGATTTTTGCCCAATCGATCGTTCGTCGTTCGTTCGTCGTTCATTTTGAACGATAAAAATTGGAAGTGTGTACGCACCTTTAGTGGATTCAGGTATTTTAATCAATGTGAAAAGATTTATCAATGTAACCTGGCCTTTAAAACGTCACAGCTGGTTACTGACAGAGTATGCACTTCTTAATGAAGAATAGTTCATGTTAATTGTGTTTTGCTCAAAAGAAACCTCAGAAGAACTATCCCTCTCCTATTGTGTGTAAATTCCCCTACCTACTAGATTGTAAGCTCTTTGGGGCAGGGTCCTCTTCTCCTGGGTCACTGTCTGTATTCGTCTGTCATTTGCAACCCCTATTTAATGTACAGCGCTGCATAATATGTTGGCGCTATATAAATCCTGTTTATTATTATTAATAATAATAATAATAATAATAATAACTAAGAAAACAAAACTAGAAAAGACTTCAAAAGTATCTAAAGGTGTACTTCTTACTCTACATAGAGGAAATATAGTACTGATGGTGCTCTACCTATTGGTGGGGATCCTGCAAAGGTTACAGCTAAAGCATAGCAAAATTGTGCATGCTGTGTTGGTAACCACTGTAACTTTTTAAAGTTTAGCTTGTATCTCTGTAAAGTTTTTTCCATTTTTCCACTAAGCCACCATCCAGCCAGCCAGTAATTGCCACTGATGTCGCAGACATTTCAAGCTGCTTGCAGAAGCCTTTTCCTATAAAATGAAAAGAAAAGAAAAGCAGAAAGTATCCTCTTTAAATTAGACATTTAGCATGTAAATAGAGAAAAGTATTCAGCTTGCATTGTATTAAGCATGCATTGTTTAATACAATGTATTAAGCATGCATTGTTGTTTGGTATCATTGTGTGTCCCACACTGAACATAGACCAGAGAGAGCAAAGGATAGAGAACAATATTAAAATAAAACTTATAGGGAATCATTGTACAGGAAAAGGCTACCTTCTGCAAGCAGCTTTATGTGTCTGGGACAACAGTAGCAAATATTGGCTGGATGTCTCAGTGGGAAAATTGAAAAAACTTTCCAAAGAGATACAAGCTGAACTCCAAAGCCAGGGTCTATGAGTGTCTGATCACTGAGAAGAAAATGACACAAATGGTTAAGGCTCGGTTATGTATGGGCTGCTTTACTGCATCTGGGTGCCTTGAGTCTGTTTAAGGAAATTTCAAGATAATAAAGACATTCTGGGATGAATGCACTGCCCAATATCAAATAGTTCGGTCTTGGTTGCAGGTCATGTATCCTCCAACAAGATAAATACCCATAACAGATAGGTAATATCATCCAAGGATGGCTAAGAACAAAATGCTAGTGGCCTTCTATGAGCCCTGATTTGAACCCCATTGGACATCTATTAAAGGAATTAAAACATGAAGCCTGGAGAATGAATCCTTCAAACTTGAGTGGCCAGTTTTTATTAACACAGACTGCATCATATAGTATGTTATTTTTATTTTGCCAATTTTTATTACAATGCCCTCTTCGAGTCTGTTCTATCTTGGTAAAACTCAAATCTCCAAAAGATTATTATCACTAATGGGCATTTTTTCCTAATTAAATAACACCAACAAAACACTTGCGGAAATGCGGCTATGATGGTGTTAATATCATTACCCTTCATTAATCTGAAAACAGTGTCATGCCAAGATCTAACATTCAGTTGACATGTCATTTGCTAAAGCTCTAAGCTCCCAATGACATTGCCTTCAAGAAGGTGGAAGCTAATGCTATAAAATGTATATTATATTTAGCAATGCAATCTTCTCAGTACAAAAATCCAAATGATTAGCAATGCCCTGTATTTCATTTGTGATTTTCAACTGTATTTTTAGCACAAGGGCACTTATGCATACCATTTCTGTAAGGGGGATTTAGTGATTTCCTCCCTCTTTTGTGCAATTAATCAGAAATAGCAATCAAGATGATCCTGGAGAGATGCTGCATGGGGAGGGGGTTGTGATAATCCTGGGGCAAGCTGTGCATGTGCATTCCCATACAAAGCTAGCCTAGGAGGGATAAGCATCGGACACCTGCCATCATCAGCACCACTCTCACCTGTGGATTATTGGGTCTCTTCTTAACCCTTAACCTTCTGACCACTGGTAAACTGCAAATAAATAGGTTAAACATCACTAGATTATCGAAAATTGAATGAACGTGTTCCTTTACAATGTTTTCCGTGGTGTATTACTTTCATTGCATGTTCACGTGTTCCACACTAAAAGCAAAATGTACATGTTCTGCCTTTTTTTGTTCCTATCCTTTATTTTGTGGATATTTGCAAATTATTATTTGTATATATTTTTTTTAATAAAAAAAATGTAAAAAAATCAATAAAAATTATTGAAAATAAAAGAGTGCTAATGTACAAAGAGATTCAGACCACCCAAAAGTGATGTTTTACTTACACGCAGCTCCTGATGGAGTCTGCCACTGGCCTCCTATATGTATTGGAAAATGTACATGCTCCTAATAATGTAGTTGGCACTCTCACATAGGCTATGTCTGGCTGCATTACAGGGGGATGAGAAAATGTTTAGGGGGCTTTCACAAGCCAGTTTCTTGTCAATCAGGACATGGGCACATCCAGCTCTACCCACTGTTTGTAATTGTTTTTCCAAAACTGAACTGTATACTGTATTCCTGAAACTGTTCCATTGTAAGCTGCAGTGTCTGGGAGGGGAGTGTGTGAGGGAAAGTAAAGAAAATGTTAATTTTAGTGCATCATACTATAATTGAATGTATGACTTCTGTGGATATAGGAGACTTTAGTTGTACTTTCAGACTGACTTCACTGTCTCTTGAATGGAAGTAATTAGCCTGTCTAGCACAATAAACACTTTGGTGCAGCTCTTGCAAAATGAGCCCTGCAAAATGGAAGATGTTGTTTGACAGGCTCTGCTTAAAGGAATCAGTTGTGAGGAAAGAAGGCAAAGAAAGTAAGCCCTAGGTATCTTATGGGCCACTAAGGGAAGTTCAGTGTGCTAAAACTAAGGCCATAATTTATAAGAACACCACTGACCTCTTCCCATTTTTGAAGAGAAAGAGCACTTACCTTACTAGGGAGAGAGAGAGAGTAGTTTATCTTTAAGGAATACTGATCATGAGTCAGTGACCTGACCAAAGTATCTAAAATTAATTCGGACCTTTCTCTGCCATGATTTCTGTATGATTCAGATGTAATAAAGTCATCACACACACAGCCAGGCAACCAGCATTTTAAAAGGACAACTCATAACTTACCCCTTAAATACACAAAGGGAGTACAACATTTTTAGAATAATAATAATATAATATATACTGGGGACCTTTGGAAAGATGGACATCCAATGGAATATATGTGGTTTAAAGCTTTATTATTTACTGTTTCAAGATTGCAACTGCAAGCTGTGCAAAACATATACATTAATAAAACATAACACAAACTCATAAAATATATTGCACATGTTCAATACAAATAACTAACAATTAAAAAGGTCTTTTGTTGGCCTGTGCTATAAATAATTTATCATTCCTGAGTTGTGATAAACTTTTAGAAATGTATATATAATGAAAACAAACTCAAATAAACTTATTTTTTTATTATTACTGCATTTGTGTAAATTGTATATTCTCTGCTGCTGAAAATCATTTGGGCAGCTTCCAGATGCTTCTCATGAAAACAGACATACAGGTAGAATTTATGTCTCATTTGTCTAAAAACTCTGGAAATTTAAAATTATATGGCTTCACATATTATTGTTCCATTTTCTTACATAAAGAAAACATTTATATGATTATTATTATACTCATTATCCAAATCATTTTAATAGTAACCATAAAATAAATCAAATAATAATGACAACCAGAAAAAAAAGCTCACATCATTCATCGATCAAAAGTATGTCATGTATAGGACAATTAAAAGGGTATAGTGGTTATTAGGAGTATGTAACATACAACACAGCTTACAGAATGCAATAGGTGTAAGTATGAGCAGGGTATGCATAGTGCAGTGTGGTAAGTGTATTGTCTCTATATATTTCTGGTTCTTTTACATTGTGTTCAGTAGAGAAGAATCCCCCTATAATGTTGATCAGTGGAGAAGTTCCCCCTTATATTGTTGTTCTTTGGAGAAATGCTCCCTTCCATTGGTGGTCAGTATCCTGTTATATTGGTGGTCAATGAAAAATGCCCTCTTACAAGAGTGGTGAATGATGAAGTATCCACTAACAGTAATTGTCGTGATAAATGTGTTGCTTATGATCAGTGAAAATGTGCACTCCTACACACTAACTATTTGTTATTGGTCCTTGTTGGTACAGACAGTATATCCCCTATTACCAGCACCTGAAGAGGACCAATCCATGCCCACCCATGGTATGCCACTCCTTACTTTGTCAGTACAAAATATCCTGTAAACAAACCCATAAATGAAAACCATGTTTGTGTTGAAAAAACCAACATTTGCAGTTACAGCTTTTGGGTTTTTTTAAACTTTTTTAACTGAACACAAACTGCTTCTGTTTTAGCTCTTGTTGGTTACCAATAAATATTAATGACCTGGAGTATATCTCTGCAGTTGCAGCTGCAATGGTATTAATTGTATAATACATCAAAAATTTAAAGTGTGACTATGTCTTTGGTTGTTTTATTGTTCATGATATATATATATATATATATATATATATATATATATATATATAATGTCATCATGTGACAGAATGGGTGATTTCTCTATCTCTTTTCTGATTCCAAATATTCACATCAATTTAATTCGCTCACCCTTGTTGCTGGGCTGTAGCACGGTTCCCTTTTTATCAAGAATACTTACTGTGAAAGACTACTGCAAACATTGCCTTTTATGTTTCATTAGGAAACTATTATTTTTTCGCAATGGGCCTTTTTCAGTATGTAAGATTATCTTGGTATCTGACAAAGAAAATATTTCCATTACATATAACATTTAATGTTCAATTATTTAGAATCTGGAGATGCAGCCGAGGTTTCAACATTTCAGTTTTCTATAAATTATTTTGCTGCAGTCTTAACAAATCAAGGCCAAGAAAAAGTTAATTCAGTTGAAGCAGGTAAGGGAAGAAACAAATCTTTTCATTTTGTTTGCATGCTTCTAATTACATTTATTGTTAGACTTAAATAGGTATTTATTCATCAAAGTTAAATAGACAAATCCACTTTACATGGCACCAGACAGCCTTTGTAGAAATCCTAGTTTCCTAGTCTGCTTTTCAGGCGGAAAGGTCAGGGTAGGGTATAAGTAAAGCACACATCTGGAAGAGTTCTCAATACCAATAGCTGAAACAAAGTCACAGCAACCAGTACTTACACAGCAAAGGCTAATATACTGTAGCCTCTGACCCTTTAGGGTGACCCCACCTCCCTGGATAACACTTGATGAAAATATGCCTGTGTGAATGGGAGATAAATGGATAAACCAGAGGTCATACATAGTTATTTCCAAGAAAAAATAAGTCACAATCCCATACAATTTATAGGTTTGTGTTCTGGGGAAATGTATCTATGAATTCCTGATGTTCATATTTACTTACATTGTACACTGCTAACAAATAGGAAAAACCATAGATCAGATCTCAATGACCAAAATATTTAGGTTGAAAGTCTTTATTGCTACACATTCTAGAATTAATTGAGAACAAATTTATGTTAGAACAGTCAATGGAAACCAGAATCATTGACCCACAGGGGCCTGGGTTTAAAAACCAAAAGCACAGAATGATATGACTTGCATTTGTTTTATCACACCAGTTTAAAATTTGGCATAGTAGTGTGTATGACCCCCACAAGCCTGTATGTGCTCCTGGCAATGCCTCGCCATGTTTCTGATGAAATAGTGATGAAGTCCTGGGAATCTCTTTCCAGGTCTGGATCAGGGCATCAGCGAGCTCCTGGACAGTCTTTGGTAGATGCACCGGTATATGATGTCCTGGAGGGTCCTGGGGAATGGAGAATTGCCTACACACTCTGGCCACATAAGACCAGGCATCGACCTGCACCAGGTGGAACTCAGGCCTCATTGTACCAGCAAAGATCAGACTAAGAATTTCATCTGGGTGGCTAAAAGCAGTCACAGTACCATTAGCTAGCATGCGGAGGTGCCAAGGGCCGCACAGAGCTCCACTGACCCAAACCACTCATGCTGCATATTGTTTCAGGTAGTATGGCAGCGGGGTGTTTTCAGAATCCTTTCCATCTGTCACATGTGTTCTGTGGTGAACCTGCCAATCATGGTGTTCTAGTTCTCAGTCAAGCGGCATGGTGCAGAACTGTGAGCACAGCTCCCACTACATGACATCGGGACCACATGCCATAGAGACTACTTTTGACAGTTTGTTCAGATACATGTACACAAGTAAGCCACTGGAGGTTATCTTGTAGGGCTCCTCCTGTTCCTCCTGGCACAGAGAAGAAGATACCAGTCCTGCTGCTGGGTTGTTGCCCTTCTCCAGCCCTGTCCAACTCTTCAGACTGTGCAGGGAGACACAGTATGCCATCCTGGAGGATCTGGACTACCTGTGCAACCTTAGTGGGCTTCAGAAACTGCCCCCAGCTACTGTACAGTACCAGCGGTGACAAGGGCACTAACAGAATGCAGGACTGATGAAAAAAGAGAGGAAAACACTACAGCAGGTGAAATTGGTTCACAATCACTTATTCTTTCTAATCGAACTGATTGATATCTCAGAAGTTTTATTGACCTCGTGCTATATACTGTGGAGTGTTCCCTCTTTTAGAGTGTTTTTTTTTTCCAGATCTTTCACCTTTTTTCACTTATTTTGGCACTAATGGAAAGTGAAGTGAGAGAAAAACAGAAGCTGATATTGCTGTCCTACTTCTAATAATACTAGTTGGCTAGTAGTCAATAAACTGATTTCAAGCATGCCGATTAGAAAGTCAGGTCAGTTCAAAGTTCATGTCAAAGAGAGCATAAAAGCTTTTGGATTACCAATCTATATCATTGGACAGCATTTTTAGGAAAGGTCCACTTTTTTTCATAACGGAGTGCAACTCAGATTCTTTTTGCCAATATCGCAGAACCTTATTGTTGGATCTTGGGAATCTGGTGCCTAACTCTTATATGAAGAGGCTCCTGTTCAGTGCAGAAACACATTTTTGTGGAATCTTTAGCTTTCCAGGATCTGGAGAAAAAGCCAGTGATGTCCCCCTGACCTAGGCTAGTGCACCATAGGAAGGGGTGTAATTAAAGAAGACCAACACTCGATAGTCTTAATTTCCTTTTCTGGAAGGAAGCGCAATCATTCTAGTAAATCACATGACAATTTTGTAATAAAATCTCTTCCTGGCTAATTAAAAAGTAAAGAAATAATGATTGACTTTCTTTGGGCCAGAAGAGAAGAAATCCTGAGATTAGTTAAGTAAAGAGCAGCACCCTCTGTCCTCCTTCCCACAGAAAGTATCACCATGTTACAATTTCCTGTAATATAGACAGGTACTAGTCTTATGTGAACAGGTGGTATTACCTGTAATGTCCAAGGAGGGTGGAAGAAGCTAATGAAAATGTAAAGGACGGGACCCGGCAAAGATGGTGGTGGGGACAGTAGTAGTGGGGGTAGAGCGTCATACACTCAGGGCAAGTGTAAGAGTAGGGCTAAGTTAGCTGTGGCATGTGGACACCTTGTTTTTTTTAAGGGTCTTCAGAGTATGGTTTTCTAATAGAGTATTCTTGCATTCTTTTATTTGTTTTTGTTGTTTTGATGGGTGAGTGGTAGGCTACCATATAAGCGTGCCTTTTTCAGGGAAGATTCATGTTTTCAACATCTAAAACTCTTCTTTCCTTTGGGCAGCTGAAAGGTGGTCGCAACTGGGCTGATTTCTGAATGTTACAGAAAGTTTCTTTTACCATTGACAACCGAGCAGGCACTAGCTTTTATTCGCTTCTCCTTAGTAGAAAATGAACATGTCTGGTCTACTGCAATTCTTTTGTAATTGTAAACTCAGTTCCCATCCTTACACTATATCTGTAGGGAATTTTAGTGCAAAGTATGGTTAGTTTAGTGTTCCCAACCAGGATTCTGTGGTTTATCCAGAGTCTGCTAGGGGTACCTTGACCAATGGACAATTTGTGCCTCCTAGGTCAGACTGATAGCAATGATGGATTTGGCTATCTGTAAGCATGACATTCTTCTCACTGGCCACACTAATGTACGGTGAGCTGCAGATCTATTCATTATATCTAGAGTTCCCCAAAGACCTGAAAGTATTTTTAAGGGTTCCCCCATTTTTTGAGCTTGAATGAAAAAATTAGTACAAAACAATACTTTGTAATAGGTAAACATTACATTTTATACCCAGAAGTGACCATGGATGTGGCAGATGGGCAGTTATTAGGTGAAGAGTGGTGCTGATGGTGTTTTGGATCATGGCATAGCCTTGCATGGAGAGTGCACTACAAGTCCCAGCAGTACTCACTGTATCTGTTAAGCTGTATCCTCTGCATAGCAGATCGTTGAAGCATGCAGGGCCCAGCCTCTGTGCCCCCCCCCCCCCAACTTAGACCATAAATCAGGTCCTGTAGTGCTCTCTCCATGCTGAGTACTGCTGGGACTTGTAGTGCTCCCTCCATGCTGGATGCTGCTGGGACTTGTAGTGCTCTCTCCATGCTGGATATTGCTGAAGAGCCAAGTGATTTGTGTCAGTGAACCCAACAGAGGTGCAGGATTGCCTGACCACTGGAACTGCTAGTTATCTTAGTGTCAGAACCTTTCTGAGTGTATTTCTGGACCTGTGACCTGATTGTATACAGTCTGTCTCTTTCCCGTGTTACATGTAAGACCCGATGATAAACCTCTGAGCTGTAATTGGTCTCTGCGCTCCCATCCAGCTATATTGGTGGGAGGGAGATGGTGACGCCCCCTATCTGTAGGGAGGGGTAGTGAGCAGTGAAGCAGCCTGATTTCGTCGCTGTGCTGGAAGTGATCACCACAAAGTACATGGCTGACTTTCTCCCGATCAGACTCGGTGACAGCCCCGGGCTGCCAGCCATGCTCCTGTGAGGACCAGCAGCATCCAGGCAGCATCCAGGCACCATGGCTAAAATCAGGGTGGCATATGAGTACTCGGAAGCCGAGGATAAGAGCATCCGGCTGGGTTTATTCCTCATCATCTCCGGGGTCGTGTCTCTCTTTATCCTGGGCTTCTGCTGGCTCAATCCAGCTCTGCAAGATCTGCAGGGGAAGACAGCCAACTGCACCGTACTGTCCGTGCAACTGATCGGGGAGACATTCGAGTGCACATTCACCTGCGGGAGTGAATGTAAGGGCACCTCTCTGTACCCCTGCCTACAGATCTATGTCAATAACTCCGAGTCCAACTCCAGAGCTCTGCTCCATCAGGATGAGCAGCAACTCATCAGCAACCCCAAGGTACTGTGCATGCCCATCTACTGCCATCTGTCAAACTTTTACCCATCCCATGCCCAGGCTCTCAGTGCCATGCTGTGATCTCCTCCGACTCTGTGCTTATACAAGTCATCATCGTTTCCTTCTTAAATACTCTTATATACTCCTATATATGCTTATATACCGTACTCCTTTATACTCTTAAATACTCCTATATATGCTTATATACTCCTATATACTCCTATATACTCTTATATAATACTATATACTCCTAAATACTGTTATATACTCATATAGTTTTATTTACTCTTATGTACTCCTATATACTCTTATAAACTCCTATATACTTTTATATAATCTTATATACTCTTATACACCCCTGTATACTCCTATATACACTTATATACTCCTATACCCTCCTATATACTCTTATATACTCCTATATATTCTTATATACTCTTATACACTCCTATATACTTTTATATACTCTTATATACTCCTATACACTCCTATATACTCCTATATACTCTTATATACTCCTATATATTCCTATACACTCCTATATACTCATATAGTCTACTCCTATATACTCCTATACACTCCTATATACTCCTATATACTCCTATATACTCTTATATACTCTACTTTTATTTACTCCTATATACTCCATTCTGCTACTTTCCTATAATGTCATAAAGCGGTTTGCACATAGGCTGCTTTTACAGGACCATGGGGTGATGATAGTTTTCCTCTTCCAGGGTTTCATGTAGCAATGCAGTGTTCTGTATGCCCTGGGTAGCATTGCATTGCTGTTGTGATACCCAACATCATGGGGTTAAGTAACATTTGAATAATGGATTTGTCTCATTCTGGGTAGTGTAATGGCACTTTCCATTAGGAATTCGTATTTCACTTGTTTCTATTGCTGTATAATAATAATCCGAGGGACACATGTAATTGTTGTCCTCTCATGTACCCTGTACCACACACCATGATTTACCCTCAAGCGATGGGCAAAGAATGATCATTACTATAATGGTGACATGGCCGGATAACTTACAGAGGGTATTTGCAGTTAATCAGCAGCATATGTATGAAATAGTCTTGTTGCTGGGTATTGTGCCAATCAGGGCTGATGAACGAGTTAATACGATTGTTGTCACCGTTGTGAGATAAGCTCTGTTGCCTAGGGGATGAGATTTGCTAGTATCTGAGGCTTTCAGAACAAGGAACTCTAAAATGAATTTACAGATTACAGCCAGATAGTTCTGTACTGCGGAGGGGATCCAATGATACACAATGGCCTACCTAATCAGAACACGGCAGGCCCAAAGACTCATTATTCACACAGCATCAAACTTTATTCGTCCTGTCACCTGTACCCATCACACTGTTCTAGGCATTACTTCTGGATGAACGGACAAAAGCCCTGTAGTGTCTAACAAGAACAAGGAAGATGTATGGGTAAACTTTTCACTCTTGTTAAATATTCATCACACTTATGTGGAATAATACAGACTGTTTTGAGTTTTTGGATAGACGTGGTTTGGTTTCTGTAACACTGGTACATTGGCAGATACAGATCTGTTCATGGGGGTGCCATTCTAATTTAAGGGCAAAGCAACACACATTGCACCCGATTTACTAAAGCTCTCTAATACTGAAGAAGATACACTTTTATGAAAGAACCTGGGTGATCCAGCAAACCTGGAATGGATTTGTTAACATCATATGTTTTTATTGGCAAATGTTTTTAATCCTGAACAGATCGGTTCTCCCATGATAGTCTTCAGTCTTGGAGAGCTTAAATAAATCAGACCAATAGTGTTGAACATTTATTTTACCACTGGCACTGCAATGCACAAGTGTAAAACTAGCCTAAAGGGATACCTGCTGCTGCTGCTATGGAGACATTTCCTTCTATAGGGTGATAACAACCAATAGCAACTCTTTCTTTGTTACCCTGTCACCTGTGACCTGGTTGGAACTATGGCCATGCCAGCACTGTGTGATTCCTGGTTGTCACTAGAAGGGACCCAGTACAGAGCAATGATGTGCAGATGATGCTGGAACAAGTACATAGACAGGTAGTACCTACCAGAGGCCGGAGGAGATCAGAAATACTGAGATAAAAAAACGTGGAAACGTGGAATTTGTTCTAATTGCCATCTTTGCAGTCTAAAATCACATGGTTTGACGCTATACAGACCAGGAAAAGCCACTGCATCGCCAAAACCAACCCTGTGAAGGGATTCCACCAAAACCCCATCGCAACACAAAACCACAAACACATACACACACAATGATTCCCAATTACTCTTATTAGGTTAATCGAGAGTGGTTGGGAGTGTGCTTTACTAAGCTTTGAATCTAGGTTTAGTACTTAAAGCATTTTACTAGGTACAATCATTTAGTAATTGCGGATATTTTCAGCACATGATCAAAATTAATTTCTGTATTATGTACATTTTCCATAAACTGATAGAATGTTATTACTAAAAAAAATAAACTGCAAGGCTCTCCCATGTACACAGACATTGATGTAGAATAAATATAATAGTTCTGACATCTTTACGCTCTTTCATATACATTTGACTGCACATCATTCACCTGACAAATGTTGGCATTCTTTGCCTAAACATTTGCCTGTTTCAAAATCATCAGTCACTAACATTTAATTTTAGAAATCTGCTATAGGAAATGCTGCTGTTTTGTTTTACCAAGGCAGCGAATACTGCAAGATTCAGGCCAGTGAATATGATTTCAGCGGGTGGCAATGCTAGCTAAGGTTATTTTCTAAGCATACCTACTTTTCAATTATGAATGCTGTACAACTCTTATAGCAAAACAGTCAATGAACAAAATACATGAAAAGTAACAGTTGGAAATGGTAATTTTCTTGACGTTTGGGACTACTACTGGTTCCAGAGAAAGGAGGCTCAGACTACTAATGGGGGGTGCACTGATTGAGATTTCAGCAGAGTCTGCACAGGTAATCTGATTAAAAATATATGTTAAGTGTTACCTGCGAAAGGGTTTCTTATTATGTGCAGCCACTGTTATCCAGGCAGCTCCAGCAGAGAGAACAACTTGGCTCCTGACCATCACTGCATCGGCAGCACAGCTTGGTCCAAAACACACCCCCATCCTTCTGATTGGATAACGAAATAGAAGGAGCATGTTGATTAGTGCACTCTCTGCTAACTTTACTTTCCTATTCCCCAATGCTGGGTCCTAGGTTCAGTGGTCTTTCTCTGGGCACTCTGGTTTTCCCTACACTTTCAAAAACATTAAGTTAAGTTAATTGGCTGTGGTATCTGTAAGAAGTGTCAAATCCACCTGCTAGCTGCTCAGCGTGCTTTTTACTCCTCTCCTTGTGTTCACTGTCAGCACATGTGCAATGGAGCAAATCCTCATTGGCTTACAAAGCACCCTCTCGCTCCAAGTGCTTATCTACAAGAAGAAAAAGTCAAAAACATTTAATCATTACAGTTTTACATTATTTGATGCTCAAATTACATATTTCATGTTTTATATCGTCCCAAAGTTCAGCCTTTATTTTGCAAGTGATTTCCATAAAAGAGCCAAAGTTGCACTAATATTTTATTGATATGCCCTACAGTACACATGACTGTAATTAAATCCACCTTATATTTTGTGTTAGTTGCCAGGGGCATGGTTGGAATTAGATAGTCATGCATCAACAAGTTTTAATTAAATCAGAAAACATTATCACAAAACTTTACTTTGAAGGACTGTCTAATAACACGGAGCTAGACCTAGAGAGACACTTCTGTGCACTTTTTAATTAAAGGACAAGAAACACGGTATAACATGTTCTGACATTGAAATGTTTTAATCCATTGCTGTATTCTGTTCAAAAATTGTAAGTAAAGTATAAATGCATAAATAAATATATGTATAAATATTTTACAGCAGCATTTAACATTTCAAATGTCAGCATCTACTATGTTAGTAAAATTTAGGTTACTTATATTGTGCAAAGGCTTTGAGTAATTTATCCTTAGTGTTCCAGCATTTTATTACATGTTTAATTAAGGTTTTTATTTAAATACCTTGTAAGGAAGCCAAAAACAAAGGTAAGTTGAAAGACTTCCAGTGTTTTAAATGACTAATAAGCTTAAACTTGTGTTATATTAGAAAGGTATACCGTTATGCTAAAAAGTTTGTACAACCCATGGAAATTGTTGACTTTTTCAATATATTTAAACAGGCAAACATATTACTTTATTAGAACTATATTTTATGTAATTAGAAATGTCATTCCCTCTACCATTTATTCTGATATGTAAACAGCAGATATATGCAACCTGTTATATCACTTATACACTGTGGAAACTTGTAATTATACAATACTTTCATGTGCTATGAGCAAGAATCTTGTCATGACAATCATGGATACCATTTTTGAAAATACCCTTTTTGAACTTTGTCTAAACATTTTGCTGTACCATGTATTTCATGGGTTGATAAACATATTCCAATTACTTTCTAAATTTTTTTTCTCTCTCTCTTCCCCCCTTTCCCCCCCTCCATTTCCGCCTTATGGTGGATGGGAGGGCGCCCATCATTGTTGGCAGTCTACGCCCTCCCCCTTATTTGGTGGATGCAGGACTAATCCCTTTGGTCCAGCCTCACCGATACTCCCCATTTAGCTACCACATTTTTAGGGATGACTAGGAACCCTGACCACCAGGTCTCCAGGGGTGAAGCCTGACCTGGCGGGGCTGTTTGGGATAGAGATTGAAAATAATGCACTTGCAAATTCAACATAATGTCCTCTCACTGTATAATCTGGTCCAATTCCCTCTTTTCTGCGCAATAAACTGCGCAACTGGAGCCCCTTTTTAAACCAATTTAGCCTTTTCCCATGCTATCAGCATACGCATTCCTATGAGCACAGGCATCTATTAGACTTAATAAATTCCTTGGGCAATACTCCATACCTTCTGTGCAAGCGCAATTTATTGCGCATATACAACTAGGAGTTTATGAACACCATCTTAACAATCGGAAATGACTAGGGCGGAAGTAGTCCTTACGACCAGATCACATGAGCATAACATTCCACGTCAAGAGGGCGGAAGCAGTTTCCCCCTCTGATTTAATCAAATACTACTACGCATGTCCGCTAACTCACGCATGCGCAGTACAACATTAAATACGTGACTGCAATTCATTTATGTAGATTACCTATCCCCACAACGCAAGCACGCTAGTTCGCACATACGCGTTGGAAGCTCACATACGTGACTAGAATATAATTGTCTGTGTATAAATACATCCCCCATTTTGTTCTTTTAAACAGCAAAAAATCTTTGGATGCAAGTTAGCTCTTATAAATTGGACTTCTTATACCTTTACCACCCAGAAAGTAAGTTTTATAGTAATGCAAACCCTTTGTATTATTAGAGTTTAATACGAATAATAACAACCCCCTTTTTACAGTCAAACCATGCCTTAAAACCCATACTTTTTGGGAATATCACCTTATCTGTTCATAATTGTCTATATGTGAGTACTTTAACATCTTTATTTATCCCTGATAACAATGAACCTATGATTATAGAACTTGTTCAGTGATTCATTATTATATGACTTGACTGTCCCCACTAGGTGACTTTTCCAACGTCACAGAATAACCAGAGTATAAAAGATCCTCACCTATTAAATTTGTTTCTGCACCTCACCTATCTTCAAAGCACAAGTGTTGCAAATCCTCTTGTACTTTTGTCTTTCATGATAAGTTTTGGAATATGTTTCAATGTAATGGTCAACCATATGACATGCCTTTTTTGATATTATTACATTTTGTAAAAACTGATCCTTCCATTAGTATGTATTAATATACTGACTCTATACCAAAATATTGAGTTATAGGATGTATTTTCATTCTGATATGAGATCTATATATGAGCTATAGGTTGTATCGTTATTGATACATGTTTTGATATAAATATAACGTATTGACACACAAACTACCAATACCTAGTTACTAAAAATGACTATCTAGAAATAGAGTTCTGATGCCTTTGGATTTTAATTATGTTTATATCTTGCTTATTATTCTTTGATTGATGTTTTTTCCCTTGTGGTATATGATTTTGTTTTTGTTTAGTATTAGTCTCCAAAAAACAACCCCTGAGGAAGCCACTAGGTGAAACACAATGGGATTAAGAGACAAAAATCAACAAAAAGATACAATACAATACTGTGTTTTACTGTATGCTTTATTTTATTATACTGTACCCCTTTGTCTAAGAAATTTTTGTATAGCACTGGTGGACTTTGTTTAGTTAGGAGTCCATTTTTTCACCAAATAAAAATCACCTTGTCTTGAATGTTGCCTTCAAAAAGCCGCTTTCTGTTCTTTCCTTCTATACCCATAAACTGGCAAACATTACATTTGTGATAAAAACATTTCAATCATTTTAAATATAATTTAATGCAGATATACAGTAAATAGGTATAATGATGTACTGTGGTAAAAGTAAGTATATCCTTGGAGTTGTCCCCATCCACAGAATTTTAATAACTTTACACCAGTGTCTGACATTGACTGAATTTTGTGCCCAATTTTCCATGCAAAATTCCACCAGTTACAATATGTTGGTGGGGTTCCTTCCATGGTGGCACTTCCCGGCACACAGTTGGCCCCCAAGGCAAGGGATGGTGTCTGGGGAAGAGCTGGCAGAGGACCAGGAGCCCACAGATAGAGTACAGAGCAGAGGTCATACACAGATAATCTGACCACCAGACGAGGTACACAAGGGCAAGACACAAGCAATGTCGGGGTCACAGGCAAAAAGTTCATCCAGGCTGAAAAACTCACAGGGTTAGGAACAGGCAAAGTCAGCAACAGTAAATGACATGAATCCATAAACCAGCAGCACGTCAGCCTAAATTAACATACACATGCATACAACAGGCATTGGTGACTGGGAGCAGGGAGGCTATAAAGTCCCAGCAGCCAATGGCAGTCCAGAATAGAGTCAGGAGCTGATGAGTCTCTAAAATCCCCTTCAGCTGTACACAGCCTCACAGTGTGTGCTGGGGATGCCGATAAAAACACGTCAGGCTGCATGGCTAAAGGGAAGCAGGGACTGCTGCTATTTCTTATTTCTCCTTGCTGCTACAAGTGACATTGCTGGACAAAGTAGGCTGCGTGGGATACGGCGGTGGCGCACAGCACAGTATCGCCGGCCCAATAAGCATTTCCAAACGGATATCCTCATAATCTTGTCAATCACACTTTTATATAATGCAAAATTATCAGTTGACTTACTACAAGGTGCCTAGATCCTAGGGCAGCAAAGCAATTACAAACCAAATATTTACACCATCATGCTTTAAAATTGTGTGGTTATGGGTTTCTTCCCCTAAAATGCTGTCTTCAGTTCACACCAGTTATATCTACTGTTGCTGTGGACAAGCAACGTTTGGATTCAGGAGTCAGCAGCACAATGGGCTTGATTTATAAAGCTCTCCAAGACTGGAGCAGAGTATCATGGAAAACCTGGGTGATTCAAAAGACCTGAAATGGATTTTCTTAAACTCAGTTGCCAAAAATGCTTTTGATCTTGGATAAGAATAATTCCGGGTTTGCTAGATTACTCAGTTTCACCCACAATAGTCTATCTTCTCCAGCATTGGAGAGCTTTGATAAATCAGTCCCGATGATGGAGAAGTCCTGGTTTCTGCCTTTAAGTTCAAGCAAAGGGCCAAGGCCTTTTCTTAGCATGTATGCAGTTTTATTTGGGGAAATATCTTTCTTATTGAAAATGCATGGGCTTTGACACTGACTGCTGCAAGAGAAGCCTTCATATCCCGATTTGATTTTAGGGTTCTCTGAGTTTTTTAGCCTTAAATCGTCAGCTCTGATTTTGCAGGGCCAGCCAATCCTGGACAAATTTAAAACTTACAATGTCACTGTTAGCTGATATTTCTGTTTGAGAGCTGAATATTTTAGATGAATGCTCCAATAGATAAAATAATGAATGCCATGAAAATAACTTGTAAACAAGTAGTACTTATACAGAAAGTTGTATATGTCTGGTGTCTTTAGTTCTACAAGTTTCTGACATTTTTATATATATCTGTAATGCTGGCCTTATGTGTACAGATGGTTCTGATCAATTCCTATTGATTTCCATTGCACAATATACAGCAGGTTTTCAATTCATAGTTTAATTGAAACAATGTAAACAGTCAGGATCTGTTCTAATCTTTAAAACTGAGTTATATTAAAGGGGTTGTCATACGGTCACCGCTTACCAGTTTAACTCGATATAAATTTCTTAAAGTACTTTTAAAGATTTTTTTTAAGCAAATACGCACATCATAAGCTATTTTTGCAGTGTTTACCCAAAAGTCAGTTTTGACGTTGTTTTCACATTTTTACATGCTCTTCTATATTAATGTAATTGTATAAAATATAGAGATTTGTACATCAGACACTGGAGGGAACAGGCACTCATCATGTTGCATATCTCTTTAAAGTGGACTTGCCATCAGATACATTTTTTCCATGTTTGGGCATGTATTCTAAGTAATGTGTAATACATGCAGTTATTACCTTTCTTATAAATAACAGAAGACCCCAAGATAATCTAATTTTCTAGAAAGATAAATGTATTGTTGCTCAACATTGTGACATGTCAGGATTCATGCAGACTTGTAAAGTTAAACAAAGTTGGTGACCAGTATTGGCTGGCCAATGTTCAGCAGGTTGTGCCCGGTCAGCAGTTTTATCAGCAGCAGGAGATCTTTAACCTTCCTAGCGGTTCATTTCTTTCCGGTTTTATATGTCTAAAAGCGGTACATTGTTTTTCATGAAAATTTATTTTACTGTATAATATAATAGTATGAGTATAATAAAGTTTGAAACACAAAATCATGTAAAACAATAAATTGAATAAATTAAAAAATCTAGATATTTAAAAAAAAAAATGTTTTTTTAATTTAAAAAAAATACACATTATACTCATACTAATATATATACTGTAAAATAAATGTTCTTNAAAACAATGTACTGCTTTTACACATATAAATCCAATGTATTGCATTCAATACAGTTATTTTGTATTGAATGCAATACAAATGGATTTAGAATTTCCCGCCCCGTCCCACCGGCAACGTACACACGTATTAACGTCACTGGGAACTCCCCGGTGACTCATCGTGTGCAGAAGCCAGCTAAAGGAAGAAGAAAGAAGACGACGGCGGATCAGGTAAGAGCTGTATTTACTTACCTTCCCATAGGTTTACATACCCTGAGTGTGACTCGGGGTTACCACTTTTAGCAAATTTTTTTACCCCAAGTCACATTCTGGGTTACCTCTAGGGAGGTTAATTATCAAAATGTACCTAGGGAGAGACACAGACAGTATCTTTGTAACTTCCACATATTCCTCAAAAGTTGCAGCTAATACAGATCAGACAGGGGAGTACAGAAGGCAAAACCAAAGACTAATCGTGGTCAGTAACTAGGAATATTTTTTAGGACCTAATGCATTATTCAATCAGTCACCAAACGGAGGGGTTTTGTGGCAGATCATATATTTTTTTATATAGACAGAGAAATACAGTATTTTGTGAGTCCATATTTACATCTATTTCATTTTCATTTTATCACGATAAAAAAAGATATTTAAGCTCCCGACATGTTTCGCCCATGTAGGGCTTCCTCAGGGTAGCTTGTACATGGAAACACATGTCACATTGAATTTTTTTCAGGGGTGCTTAGGACTTACAGAGTTTTCCTGAATTTAAAGAATGGACCATAGGTTGGTAAGAAGATAATATCCAGTGTACTTTTTGCATTACGTTTTGTATTTGGGGCAGCTCACAAGTCCTTTTCAGGCTGAGGGTTGGAGCTGGTAAGGGTCAAAGAACCATAGTGCTGTGTGTTATGGCTATAGGCTGAGAATACATTTTAAAAAACATTTTTAAAGATTTGAAGGATAGAGACCCCCCCTCAGATTTCCAGTTCCCTATTTAAGATACCCTATAACCAGAGTCAAACTCAAGCAGAACCACACAGGGTACAAATATGGCCGGATCCATAGTCAGGAGCTGAAATCAATAGACAGATCCATAATCAGATGGTGGAAGGGATAATCAGTAACAAGGATTATTTAAGGACTTAAAGGTATAAAAGATCACACAGCAGTGAGAGCATAAACTAACATCCCTAAAATAGAAGAAGGAATAACAACTGTGCGGTAATCGAATTGCATGCTATGTGTGGCCAAGTACAATTCCCATCGTGGTAACCCGCTCTGAACAAGCATACACAGGTTTGTTGCCCTTATTGATTAAAGTATAAAAGAAAATTCCCATCTACATTTTCTCTGATTTTGCTAAGTAAATTGTTTTGTTAAAGGGCCTTTTAACACAATATAATAAATGGTTTTTTTAAAATAAGTTTGAATATACGTCTCATTGGTGAATATGGTAAAGTAAAGGAAGACAAGAGGCAACTACATGCTTTTCAAATAGTAAAAAAGTATTTCCAATGTTTCAAACTTCTTTGGCTCCATGTCTTAATGCCTGAAACCATTCTACAATGCTTTTTCGGGACCCTGCTGCTATGGCTTTTTGTCCCTTTCTTGAAATATTGAGGAGTTGTTTAGATGCTGCTCCATTGATGGCCAGCATTGTAGGAGTATTGAGTCCTCATGTACCATACCCCTTAGTATTCCCTGCACTGATATCTTAAAGTATACATCCAGAATTTTCTTGCACCTTTAGCTGTCCTTTTACAAAATTGAGAACTGGGAGTAGGGGCAGCCAAACACATTACATATTTTTGAAATTCTGTGCATAACTGATAGTGACATAGGGAACCCAGCCGTAATGTTTTCACAGCAGGAGAACAAGGTTCTCTGAAACTCTGTTACATTATGTTACCATTTTAGATATAATAACACTTAATTAGGTTCATCTCTATTTATAGCTTTGTCATGGTTACAGATTATTGTTTTTATACAAATTACAGTTTTCAGAATGGATCTTATATTTTTTTATATCATTGAGGTTGTTGCCAGCATTTCCTATGGTTTTAGGTAAATAGTATTTTCAGTATTACCTTACATTCCCAACAGGCTATCTTTGATATAAGTGACATATAAGCCTTTAAGAATACATTATACAGATAAAGTATGCAATGAATATAAAGTAGAAGATCTTTTTGTGTAATAATAAAAATATCCAATCTCTATAGAGAAGCTGACAGGTGACTGATTATACAGCACCAAAAATGTCAGCTTTTGAATATTTGACTCTATATATATATTAGTGCTTTATTTTTTGTGAATGTGGTTGGAATTTTAAAATGTAGTTCCTGTACACAGATTTAGAAAATTAGCATTGACTTAGTTGCAATACTTTCTCAAAAAAACCTTGTAAAATGAGAACACTTGTTCAGTAAATGAAATAATTAATTCACTTGAAGTCAATGTCACTATATTCTTGGAAAAATGTAGTATTAGCATACATCCAATTAAAAATGAAGGGAAGCTAAAGTAATATATTTTGCTAAAATATAAATTAGCTGTACTGCAGTGAAGAAAATGTACTTAATATGTATTTATGAACACCAGTAAACTGACTTATATTAACTCAGTTATATGTAAAGCGAAATTATGTAAGTGTTTACAGTAAACTTGGCCTTGCTTTTAGAATCCTGGAAATGCCCAAAATGTACTAAATAGTTCACGGTAGATATGGTGCCCATTAGTGCTCCCAATTTGTGACCTATACTGACAATGACTAGCAACAATGAGACTTTGATGTTTCATATCACGCAAGGAAGAAAGTCTCTGTTAGTAAGCTTGTTCTTTTCTTTGGTATAGGGCATAGGAAGGTGAGATCTGGTGCTCATGTTTATGTTGTTTTGTTTTATATCATGTTTTGAATTTAGTTATGTGCGTTCTGAGCCTCAGCAACAAACAGTACATTCATTCATGTTTTTATTTTACATTATTTTTTATCATCAGTCTTACTAGTATTTGTGGCACTTTTCAGAAAAATGATTATACATTTTCAGTACGTAATTATTTAGATTCACTGCATAAAAATATAAAGTATTATCAGTCTGGTCCATCCTATACCCAATACCTATTCATATAAATTTTTGGGGAAACTAAAATTAGGAAATATGATTGGTCTCTTTGGGGAGGGCTTTTACTTTTTTTATAAAGTTTTTTATAAAGTTTCTTTTTTTTTTTTCAATAACACATTTCAGTCTCTTGATAGAACTGTACCTTAATTATCCACATCAAACTGCCCTGGATTACCTATGGCACTGGAATTACAAGACCACAGTACTTACATCACATGGTAGAACTTACTCCCATGTACCTACAGCCATAGAAGCAGTACTTAGAGCCATGGTAGCAGCAAAGCTCTTAAGCTTCTTTCATACATGCGGTGCAAAACTGCATGGTTGCCCACCCATGGGTGCATTGCAAACTGCTGATGTGCTCCCAAGAGGAGCAAACTGCACTACAAGTAACACATTTGCATGCCATGCATTTCTTCCAAAGCCAACCACTTACCCAAAAGCATGGCTGCCCATTTGTTGTATTTTCGTTGACATCTGTTTATATGTCACCAGCTTAAAGGTAGCTATGGACATGAAAAGTCCGTCTAAGGATGAAGGCCATTGAGACATCTGCTCATCCGTAAATGGGCACTGTGCTTCCAGCTCCAGCTGCCATTTTCTCCCCATTCAGCTGATGTGTGTTGGTGGCATATACATGCTGGATTTGTTCTTCCTTAGATCACAAAAATATTTATTGAACAGACTTTGAATTCACTCCTTTGGAGTCATAAAATATGCTTAAAGGATTGGATATTGTATCGTGGCCTTATAATTACTTGATGCCTTGCACTGGACGTATAGTACATTGCAGCAACAGCAAAACTAAACACATTAGAGTTTTCCTATCATACAGTATTGATTTAGTAAGAAAGGCCAAGAAAATCAGGATGCAGTACCGCTTTTATTTTTTAATTACAAATAAATGACTACCCACACAAGGTGGCTTAGGTGTACTTCATTAAACACTTCACAATCAATACAGGATTATACAGAGTCAGATTTTACAAAATCAGCTCAGTAAATGTGAGATTTGCAACTCTTGTATATTCATCAGAAATGCATTACTTTTAAAATGTCGTCAATCTGAAAATATTATTGAAGAATTTAATAGATGATTCTTTCAATAGACTGTGACTAAATTGGGGCAATGGAGCTACAAATCTTTTATTAACACATACCAATGACCAGTAGAAGGGACCTTCTTTGCCCTGAATGTGTACCATGTGAGTAAATCAGTGCCAGTGCTGTAAATAGGATAAACTGTACATGGAAGTACCAGGTATAAGAATACTTTGTGAACAAGAGTGCTTTGCTCTGCTGTTGCTGACCTTAATTTGTATAGTAATGGTTTCACTAAAACTTTTGGCTGCAGTGTACGTGGCAGTACTCCAGTATCAGAGCATTGAGTTCTGTCCTTTATCTGCTACCTAAAGATCATCAACAACCATTACCAAATTTAATTTTTGTTTTTCACAACTATCATATGGAGTTCCACTTTTTGAGAACTCACACGCCAGCATTTATCTGTTTGATAGTGATTTAAAGTTTCTCCGTGGTGATGTTGAGATTGGCCGAACGTTTTTTTTTTTTTTTGCCGGCATTGAAACAAAACAAATTCATAGATCCTTTCAAATACTATGTCCAAAACACAGTCAAATTACAATAATTCTATTGGGCAGTAAGACGTTGCCCAATAAAATAGAACACTAATACTGTGCAAAATAGTGATTTTTTTTTTATTAATTTATTTACACCATACTCAACACATTGGCGTTGGCAACAGAACAGAACCAGCATTCAGCTGGTGGAGAGCATAATATTGTGGGCACAGTGCCTTTTATATAACACTCACGACATTGCTCTCATTCAATTACTGTACTGACTTAGGGTGTGATAGAATGGCACACTTTTAGCAAATGACCATCAAGAGCATGATTTGCTATATTTGGCTTCTGCACACATAAGCATAGACATATTCAGAAATACATAACATTGCTGTTTATTCTTTCGAGGTTCTCTGCTTCTTTTAAATTAGACTTAATTGTACCCATGTTTGTGAATAAATAGTATAATGACATTTGGCATTGCTGGTGCATCGCTTTTGAAATTTTTTATTATTGCATAAAGGAGCATGTTATTGCTTTTCCTATCTTTTCACAGCTCTGTGCAGACATTAAATTTTGTCAGTGGAAACATTCCTATGATATAATTTCCAGTAACAAGAGAATGAATGAGCACTGTACACACAGCACTGTTCTGTTCTATGGAGAAGGGAGGACAAGTGAGCACCAAGCACACAGGGTGCTGGATATTTGTCTGAATGTATATCTCGGGTAGAAGTAATCTAGTGGGTATACAAAGCTATAGACACAAGCTGGCAACAGCTAAACCATGCTGAGCTTTGCAAAAAACACATTGTGCTGAAAATTCCATAAAAACACAATGTGACGAAAATTAGAGAAAGGAGGATGAGGCAGTGATGTAATCATGTTTGCTGAACTTTACGAATTGAATAGTATTGTATTCATGTAAGTGTTCTGTTTTGGCTTTGAAATCTTTTTTTTAGGTTTTATCTGTCTGGTCACCATGGGTCAATTATTTTAAACTTAAGCCTAACATTTTTTCTCTTTATTAGTGTGTTGCGGATTAACCCCCACCCAGGAACCCTATCTTCTACCCACCCTGCCTTGGAGAGGTTTTTGTTCAGCTTGAAGGCGTTATTATATTAGGGATACTGGTGATACTGTTTTGTTTTTTATTTCATATTATTGTGCGTTAACATGCCAGGCAGCATTGTTGTGCCAACCAATTCCAACCATTTCAATGTTTTGCTGTATTGTTACATACATCCCAATAAAAATATAGTAAAGAAAAAGTTACATTATGGTGTTTAAACCATTTTTTATGAATAATCAGGAAATGGCTTGTGCAGTAAATGAAAGGAGAACTTTTGTTCTACAACCATCAGATGTAGCAAACTGTTTAGCATCCAATGCCTTAATATGAGGTCTTAAACAAGGTCAGTTTTACCATTCTAATTACTTTGAATTAATCCTGGTATTTTTTTATTGGTTAGACGTAAAGCAGAATTAAACTCTTTGGTGGGTGTAAGCTTCATACTTGCTGATTATGATGCATACTTACCCATGTGCTGTCAGTCTGTCCACAGTCTGCCCATAGTAATTTAAGCAAATAATAGCGCTCAGGCTATTAGCCATGGCTGGTAAGACCTGACCTGCTGCGACATGTAACTAGACATTCTAGCTCTCTGTTAGGTGAGTAAACCTGTTCAACTTCCAGACCGTGTGATATTTCTAACACTGAGATAGATTGGCACCGGGAAGAAACAAAGATATCTTCTTACTAAAGCATAGTACAAAACACAACACTTAAATGTTTTTTTTTTAAATCATACTAGGCATACAGGGTGGAAACACCAAATAAACTCTTCCATATACAAAAGGTACGTATGTGCAATTAGGCAGGGGGTATAAAGGAACACTTGTTGATGTGCCCTACACAAGCACACCAGGTAAAAATGAAATGAGAGCAGGTGAGTTTGTTCAAAACAGTAGTAGTAGGTAAGTGTATTTTATTGGAGAAGTGTTATTGCCTGTCCCTACTGCAGTAAAGGATTTGCCTTTCTGCAATTTTTATATTTTAAACATACCTGATAGATGGCTTACAATAGTGATCATGTCAGTTCTTTGATTTAAGTGCTAGATGGGTTAAATTGTCCTTGAACATTTGTAATAGATGAAGAGTGGCTGAGTTTGTTTGTTCTACCTGTTCTCCATATGCCTTTGTGTTTTGTTAGCAAACACATGGCATCTGTCTAGGAGGATTATAAAGTGTTCGCATACAACAGAGCAGATCCTCACAGTGTCCTCACTTAGTAGCCAGGACAGGTATGAAGATTTTACTCTATTACCACCTGGGAATGGATCCATGTAGGTATAAAAGCCTGTATACTGTGCAGGTCAAGAAGGAAACATTAGGTTGGCTTTTGTTATGTAATTACCTATGGCTGAATGTACATTTACCAACATTTTTATTGTCTAATAGCTTATGTAAATATACAGGACCATAACAACATAATAATACCAAGCAGCATAGAGCTGTCCAAAATTATTTTAATGTTCTCTCCAGGAGGAATGGTCCAATTAGAGAGACAATGGGGTGATTTACAAAAAGCATACAGGAAGTTATCTTAGCAAAGTGAAATTTTCCTTTTCAAAGAATATTTTACTTGATTTAGTGATTAAGGTGAAACTCTACTGGCTTCAAATGTCCTTTAATGTGCAAGCAAACATCTTGTTTTTCCTGATCTCAATGTATGTGACTGGGTAGTCTTTACAAAGTAAAATTTAACTAAATTCACTATGCAAAGCAGAATATCCCTTCCAAGGAGATAATGTACTTTGGTAAACTAACAGCCTTACTCTTCAGTGAATAAACAGCCTTCACTGAATAAACTTCACATTCTTTTTGTCCATTGAGGGCAAAGTGACAATATGTATGTAAAGCCAGCTGGTGATCAATTTTTACCCATTTCTCAGGTGCTTCCCCACTACATACAAACTGAAAAAACAAGACAGTCCACTAAGTCTACCCCATAGGGGTTTTTAATTCCTTTTTTTTTTGTCTGAGCATAGGCTCTTAGGCTATGTACACATGTGCAATAATTGTCGTTGGAAAGGATCGTGAAAAATCCTTTCCAACGACAATTATTGCACATGTGTACATAGCCTAAGAGCCTATGCTCAGACTTCATGATGCACGACTTCATGATGAATGAACAAGTGCTGTATATACAGCACTGTTCTGCTGTATGATAAGGGCAGGGGGAGAATGGCGGAGTGGCACCCCACTGCACTTTCTCCCCCTTCACTTCCATTACAATTGTTCGTTCATCATCCATCATTCGTGGATCGGCCAGGAGGGACGTCAAGCACTGTACATTTGCAAGATTCCTGTCCGATATCAGCCATGAGCCGAATATGGGATGAGAACCATTGCACATGTGTACCTTGCCTTATTATAGAAGAGCATGTGTCCTCCTCCCATGATGCAGTGCATTACCTTTCAACCATGCTGTACAGGTACTGAGGAACCTAAGATATACTGCTTGCTTTCTTGATCTTCTGCCAGAGCTCCAGTTTAAAACCCATTGCTTCCATTTTTAGGCAACACATTTTTAGGCAACACACTTGACCATGAGAGTTTGACTTTCAGAAAGTCATGAAGTATGCTGGAACAGTAAGAATTGGAATCTTAGGATGTTTGCTATATAGCCTAAAATGTAGTTAATAAACTTGCAGTACCAGAGGGCAGGTTCACTTTAAAAGTAATTTGTTCTTCATATTTCCTCGGACAGCCTATAAAAACTAAAAAGATGTTTCTATAATTTCAAATTTTGTTACACCTACAAAGATCTGATTCACCTTTATGTGTCCAGTTAACAGCACATTTTAAACTGATTTGTTCATCACTAGTGCCAGATGTAATATTATGGCATATCTGGTAATAATAGATTCAGATGAGCACTAGTTTAATATCCTCTGAATAATGCTAGTACCAGTTTGCCCAGTATTATCCACATAATATATAAACAAAAAAGTCTGGATTGGATTACTTACTGAATGAACCAAACAGTTCGTACTAAAATCAAACGGCGAATAAGTCTTCTATGGCCATAAATTTACCCTGGGCTCTGGTCCAAAACCACTTTATGCCAAGTATCTGCTAAATATATTTAAAGGCTGTTCATTAGATTTAATAAAAATAAATAAATGATACCCACAAGTCACATAATAAAACAGCGTCTGAATAAACCTGTTTCCTCATGTTTTTTTATTTCTTGAAATGTGCATTTTTACATGATTATGAAGTTGTCATCTTCTAAAAATAGTAATCGGTTAATAACACTGGAGAACAATTTTGAACAAATTTTTGGTTGACTTTTTAAGGTTATTTACACTAAAATAAGTAAGCTGATTCTGAAAGTGCAGTTATATTCTTCTATGATGTCAGGTTTTTTCTCTACCGCTTATATTAATGCAATTACTGTAGTGTGGATTTGTATAGGATATTCATTTACACGCAGGACAGTGTGGTCAGAGGTTGTGCAGTGCTCTACGTAGTGAATAAGCAAAATGTATTTTTCTACTTACACACGTATTTCCTTTGTTTCAGATTATGTCTGGTTCTGCTGTTCTTCGTCATAAGTGCCTAAACAACCCTGATTCATTTTTTTTATATCTGTAGCAGTTTTCCCATTCCCAATCAAAGGGCGAACATCAGCACATTTGTAGAGCAAGCCTATTTGGCATATTTCAAAGTTAAACTTGGTAATCAAGATAAGTCTTGGGCCCCTCATAAGGTGTGCAAACAGTGTGTCGAGGGTTTACGGATGTGGACAAAGGGAACATGTGATAAGATGCCATTTTATATATCTATGGTTTGGCCAGAGCCAGGAGATTATTTCTGTGACTGTTACTTTTGTATAGTGAAAACTTCAGGATATACCAGGAAAAATAAATGTAACATAGAGTATCCTAGTCTGCCATCGGCTATATGCCCAGTGGCTCATTTAGATGAAATCCCAGTGCCGGTTTTCGTTACACTACCCTCTCTTGAAGAACATGATTATGGTGATGAACTAGGTGCTTACAATGATGAATAGTTTGAAATTGAAGAGGACTCTGTTCGTAAGAGATTTGATCAGCATAAGTTGAGTGATTTGGGACTATCAAAGAGGGCTTCAGAACTAGCATCAAGACTGCGTGAGAAAAACTTACTTGAAAAAGGAACAAAGGTATCGTACTTTTGAACCATTAAAATTGCATTTCTGCAGTACTTTTGAACTGACAGTGGCTTTGTGTATTGCCATAACATACCTGGTTTAATAGAGTAATTGGGAATTCCAATCTATAAATCAACTGAATGGTGACTATTCATCGATAACTCAAAGCAGAGCTTAAAGTGTGTCCTCCCTCACAATTGCAATATATTTGGGTCAGTCCCAATTGGCCATTGTTTCAAGTACCTCATTTTGGCATTTCCTAGCCTGTCATTTAAAAAAATAAAGTCCAGTGTGTCCACAGATTCAGCAGCTCATTTCATCAGGACAATGTCAGAAGTCGAAAAGAATGCTTGGTTATCATCCAAGGCAATTGTCAAGGACTTTCTTGGAAACACACGAGCAAATAGTTACAAAGAAATTGTCCAGAAACTTTTGGAGAGCTTCAAAATGCTTGGTTGCAATATGAGCATCAAGGTGCATTTTCTGCATAGCCATTTTTCTAACTTCCAGGAAAACCCAGATGCAGTCAGTGATGAGCAAGGTTAACGATTCCACCAAGATTTGAAGGTGATGAAAGGACGGTATCAGGGTAGATGGGATGTACATATGATAGCTGACTATTGTTGGAGCATCCAGCGGGATTGTCCTAACACTGAACACTCCAGGCAAAGCTAAAAGCGTACATTTGTACCTTAACTGCTTACCCGAATAATTTTCAAATGTTTTACTGAAAAAAAAAATTTCATAGAGTAACAATAAATCCTTTGTATGAACAAAGGAAATTCACATAAACAGTACATTAAAGTTATTATTTCATTATTTTTTCATTGTAGGTAAATATTGTATGTTTTTTGACAAAAATGAAGGGTACACTGTATCGTAAAAACTGGATGTGATGGCAAAAAACTGGGGTTATTTCTTCTATTTATATGGCCGCCTTCACACAAGGACAAAGTTTGGAGCAAGGTCTCATAAGTCTGTACAGTGATAAAGTTTAGGGCAGCCAAAATCAGTGATTAGTCCTTCTTCCTCTGCTGTTTTTTGGCACAGCTTCCACTGTTCAGGTCCTATTTAAAAAAAGGTATAAAGTAATTATCTGTATATTCTTATGCATGCCTCTTTAGTGGTTTCACTAATAGGTCCTAATAATTGACTGTAACAGTTCTTTTATTAAATTTCTGCGTGAAAAAGTGTTAACAGTGCTAGAGCTTTTAGGTGGTATAGTAAAACCAAAGCAGAAGGCAATATATCTTCTGGAAATGTGTGCAATGGTGTGTTAGAAAGAACTTTAAAAGTTATTGAGCAAGTGAAAAGCACAAATCAGACCAAAGTTCTCAGAATAAAGACATATATATATATATATATTACAAATCAGTCCTTGATTAAGCATAGGCAAATCTCATTGGAGAGACTTTCTGTCACATCCAACAGTAAATGGGAGGAAATTTCTCAGCAGCAGCCGTATTCTCAGCAGCTGTCATCTGAGGTCTGACCTTTTCTGGATGGCAGCTCAAATTTAGATTTTCCTTCACTTTCAATCCCAGTGACAATGGTCAGCAAGACAAATAGAGAAGTGAATTCCCCTGCAGGAAAACAAACGGCAGTTAAAATTTTGAAGGGGTTCCATAATACAAAAGATAAATCGAGTCAAAAATTTCATTGTTATAATAAATCAAAGTGTTAATTAGTGAAGGTAGAACAAAATCTTTATAATGTTTACTATTATTATGCATTATGATCCCATGATCTGCCTAAAGCTCCACAAAAGATCTTAAGACCCCTCCTCTTTGCTGAACCATGGCACGTGTTAAAAAATACCTGTAGAGCAGAAAAGTTTTGGTATTACTCCCCTGTCAATATGATCTTGGTGAAAGCTAAAAACTAAAAAGAATGGCTGTAGCAGAATGGCTGAATGGCTTCTCGGCAAGATTTGGGCTACTGTACATTCTCCTGATCCTATTGGAAGGAAGATAATGCTCTAGACACCACAGGCAGAAGTTAGAGGAAAAATAAGTATACATAGAAAGCAGACCTTATGTATAACCAGACCATTTACCCTCAATACATGTGAGGTATATATGTGAAATTATATGTGGATAACTTTATCATCACACATGTATCCGTGTTTACTACAGCTAATTAGAAAAGCTTTTACGTATTTCTGAGTCATCAAGGTTGCTTTATTCCAAGAATATGGTCCTTTTATCCTTTCAGAGACAGAATATTGGCTCTTCTTGTCTTAATGAATATTCATTTTAATCAAACAGCTTTGATTAACCATGGATATACTGTATTACTTGAAGGCCAAATTACTGTTTAAATGGACAGTTTTTTACATATAATAGGACCTGTGTATAAATGAAAAGAAAGTATTTAGATTGTGTTCATCAGATACATATTTTATTTTTTGGTTAGAGAATGATGCATACAACTTCTTTTTTTCATATATAAAATCCACAAAAAAAGGCGATTCTAGCATTTGCATCAACATGTTCTATAAGAAGAAAAATCTCAATATTATTTCTTGCCTTACTATACCCTGATTTCAGCCCTATGTCTTAATGGGTCTTGAGTCCATTTCTATGAATGTGCCAGCGAGCACCATACAATGCACAAAACAGGGATGCATTTTTTAACATGGTAATATCTTATAATGAGAATGCTCACCACTGCTTGTAACCATTGTCAAGGAATTTGGCATTGAGTGTTTTTATTGCAGTTTCCAAGATGGCCATTTCTTGACTATGGTTATCTACAATGATTTGAGCCCCTTGCTGGTGTATTACACGCTGTGTTCTACAAACAGGCTAACCAAATCAATTGCAGGAAAATGTCTTTTGTTAGATAAAGGTAAAAAAAAATAAAGTATTGAAATATAAAGCTGCAGAATATCTTGCTGTGCTTATGAGGATCAGCGTCTAATGCTGTAAGTCTCAGAATGTTATTGAAATTGCTTTTGAGTATTTTGAAGAATACTATACTGATTGTGTTGCAGATATCACTATATATTAATTCTTGAAAAACATAAATTATCCAGAGACTTGAAATCCTTTATCTTATTATCGTCATATATTCAGTACCACTGACAGCTTCCCATAATATTCTTTTTTCTTGTTCTCTATCGTCTAACATGGGATCTACTAACCTGCTGTAGGAGCAGTTTATTGGCCAGTCCTATTTTGAAATGATTTTGGCAGTATGTTCATGCAACATTTCTCCGGGAAGAATTAAAGAGCCCTTGTGATACTGGCACATGGATTGAGATTTTACATTTAGAGTCCTGTAAAAAAACAAAATTCTGTTTTTCATTATCACAGGATGTGTTTCTAAATCCCATTGTATCCAGAAGGTAGTGAATACCAAATTTTCCATGGAATTAGATGTTCACATCATTTATAACCTCCCACAGGTGTCACGTACTACTCTTGCCTATTAAACATTTATGCACACACACATCAAAATCCAGAACTAACAATGTCCTTTTTTTTATTTAATATCATAGAAGTCTCTTAAGATCTTAGGTCCTTATGTTGTCAGAAAAACTTAAAAAAATGTTTTTTAATGTTAATTCAACTTTTGAAGAAAGAAACAACAAAATTCTTTCTTGTTGAGATACATGTAACCCACTCTCAAATTTCCTTTATTTCTTATATCTTAAGATACTTCCTACCTACTAAATGATGTGTGCCACGATCGTCCAGTATAGTCATATGATCAGTTTTATGGCTAAAAACATCAGTGGGTCTATAACATAAGCATTAAATTACAAGCTCTTATCAATATTTGTGTTACCAATTCCCCTTTATTAGAAATAGTATGTTTGATCTTTTTGCCAGTTATAGAAGTCATATCTGTAATATACACTACAAAAAAAGTTTGTATAGCAGCTGTATACTGTTTGAAACCTTTAAGATGGTAGGACTGCAGTGTTGATTATCTAGACCTATATGTTTTTATTGGAATTGTATGAGAACATCTATTGACAGTCCTATGCTTTATGGAGGTGGCCTTGAAAATATTGTACAATCATTTTCTAAATGCTGAATTAATAATGTGGCATGTTTTATTGCTTGTTTAGCCATAGTATGCTATAGACAACTTCAGCCACCAACAATAAATAATAAATTAGTATTAATTATATTATAGCTGTTCCTTTGGATAAAGAGACATCCCTGGAGAACAGACCAGCTCTAATGCAGCTTTCATTCACTAAAACACTCGATCCTATTTTCTCCAAACACTGGTCATTCTCAGAATACAAAGCCAAGGAAAAAATGGTGCATCAGTGAATAGTGAAATACCAGTGAGCCTACTGTCTGTAAAAAATAAAAATGTGTCAATAAATAAGAAACGTTACCGCACATCAACCCAAATTAAAGACTGATACAGACCCACAGAATATCAAAACCTTACAGAAATGCAAGCCCCCCCCCTTATCCGAAACTTGAAGCAGGCATAAATTGTAACATTAGTCTGTAGCATATACTGTATATATAAATATATATATATGTTTAAGTTTGGCTGTAGTTTTAACAGAAAATTGCCTCCTTTCAGTTTTTCCACTCTTTTCCTGAACTTCATTTGTCTTAGCAAAGTAAAATAAAAGTCAGATAGTTGACAAATTAGTCAGATAAATAATAAATTCACTGAAGTAGAGAGAAAAGTAATTGTTTCTAAATCTATTTTAACAGTGCTCATATATCCCTCCGTGTGAGAGAGAAAACCAGAAGAATTCCGAGAGTGTTCTGCGCTTTGAGAAATATTGGAATGAAGTTGGTTTCCAGCCATTTACTTGCTACTTTAACCAGCATAGAAGGTACAGTATAATCTCTACATACATTATGAAATATTTATTAACTTGGTGTCACCTACAGATCTACAATGCAGTAGGTGCACATAATATGCTATGCTGTTAGACTATATTCAGATTGGTGGGAATGCTACATGTAGCTTCTTACCTGTGGCTGCCAATAGAGAATGAATGGGGGCAGCAGTCAGCGGTTCGGTACCACCCAGTGCTGCCTGGCAAGATGCCAGCCAATGGAAGCTGCAGGAGAACACCTGCACATGTCACCAATCTGAAGAAAGCTGTATTGTAGACCATGCAGTATCAGTGTTTGTTTTCTATTGACCTTGTGTACTGGTACTGTGGTGGCCCTTTGGCTAGCACTCTGGCCTTGCACTACCGAGTTTGCAGGGTAAAATCTTGAGCAGGATGTTATCTGTTTGAAGTTTGTATGTTCTCCATGATTTTTTCTACCACTATAAAATATACTGGTAGATATGGTGGCTCCCCTTATCCCCAAAATAATTGACCTTAGACTATGATAGGCATGCTAGATTGTAAGCTCCTCTAAGGGACAGGTAATGGAATGGCTATGGACTCTATATAAATATATAATAATTATTGTTCCAATGTAGACTTAATGTTATACCCATAACTATATGTTCACAAAGGCAGACTGAGCCAATATTTTGTTATGTGATTCCTAGGTGTAGAGAAAACCAGCTATGTATCATCCTATTTAAACTAATGAAAGAAACTTGCCATGAACCAACTACTGCATAGGATCAAGTGTATTTACTCTTTTAATGGTATTTCTTACAATTCCCACCTAGACTTTCTAAAATCCTTTTGTTGTATAATGGTGGTAATCTGTAAAAGCCATCCTAACGTGTGTCATATATCATGCTGTCATTGCCTTGCTAGAATTATCTCATTTTCACATTTGGCCCCATGATACTTGTTTTCCTAACTGTATATACACACTCAGTTTCAGCCAGAAGGCAAGCAGTGTAGTGAAAATCTGAAATTGTTTTTCTGACTTACATTATCATGTTTAGTATGTTTCAAATGTTTTTCCCTTTCAGCCAGGTAAATAATAAACCTTCCTTGTCAATAATTCATATATGCAGCTTGCATTCATTAGGGGGAGCTCAGTTCTAGTTCAGTAACACAGAATGAACATTCACTTTTTTCCTTCTGTTAGCAAGGAAATTAGCAACATTCATAGATTACCACAGCCTGCTAGAACTTGTAAGGAAAATTTTGGGGCTGGGAGTTTAGAATGAGAGTTTAGAAACTTTCATAAAAAAAAGATATACTGCCACATATAAACGTGTGAATGTTCAAAAAAAATGAATGTAGTCATCTTTCCTAACACATGAATGGCAAAAAAGTAGTTAAATCTATTAGAAAACAGAAGAAAAAGGACCAAACGAAGAAAAACAATTATATAGGTAAAAACTGCATTAATCTTTGAACTTGTATCCAGAAAGCGGCATTGTATTTTAAATGATCACATTTGCAGTGCCTGTAAGGGAAATGTAATGGCTTTAAATGGTAATGTGCACACAGCAGTTTTGATTTCTGCATATCCCCCGGTCAGAATATAAAGACAAATAGAGGCAATCAGTGATCCCAGTAGAAGGAAGGAGTTCCTGCAGCATAATGGTGAAGTCAAGGTGTGACATTTTACCGCCTGTGTTCTTCTTTCTATGTGATAACTCAGGCTTGAATGGGCGCTGATGACAAGGCTTACCTACTGGCTAAACTTTCATTGCCAACTTAATTGTTAAGGTGCATGAGAACACAAAGATATTTTATAGAGTAACATCATGTATTCTTTAAATATTCAATCACGTACAAGTGAAATCTAAAAAAACTGGGCTTATTTCTGGTACAATTGGATGATTGAAATGAACTTCTCTTTTATTTTGAAGTCAGCATTACCTTTTACCGCATAGGATTTAAATAATTAGGAAATTCTACATGCTTCATTTTCACAATCATTATGACACATAAAGTTAGGACTATTGGATGAGCAGTATGAAAATGAATATTTCTCACTTATTAAACACCAATTTATATTTTAAATCTATTGCAATGATGATCAATATCAAAAGGATTTCAAATAAATAAAGGGTTTTGAAATTGATTTAGGGATTCCACAAATGTCAGACTTTTTTATGTATTGAGACAGACACTTTTTTCCTTCTTTAGACCCTTTAAAAGCGGTGGAATCTTTGAAGAGTGCTATAAGACATATAATTTAAGATTTTGCAGGTGATTTCTCAAATTGCAGAGCACAGTTTTCAGGAACTTGAAAAGCCAAGGGCCTGTGTAAGTTATGCCCAAAGGGTCCCAAAGGGTTTCAACCCTATCAGTTTTACCACCAGTGAAGTTACCTCTTACTATACAGATGGGTCCTCCTTTTTGTTTTGGATTGCCAAAGTTCCCTTTAGATACAGGAATGTTTTAGTGCTGTGGTAAAAAGTTAACATTGTTGGAAATGTCAAAAAGGATGTAGCCATGGCATAAATGATAAGATGTAACATACGCCAAAGGTAAAATAAGCACTGCATTCAGCTCTCAGATTGCTTTCTTCTTAGGTTTGCAGGGTAGCAGCAAATGGAAGGGCTAGATTATACTATACTGCAGCAGCCATGATCAAACTTGCTGGCTTCTATTTGAATACTGGACTTCATTGATGTATATATATTTGGTTCAATGTAAATAGTGAGAGCTAGGGACACCTTATTTAACTATTTCAGCTATCACATGCCTAGTGTGCCTTCTGGACCTCTTAAAATGGCCTAGTAGCCAAAAATGTTTGCTGACCCCTGATTTGGATAATACAACTTTTTTTCTTTTTGGAACAGAAAAGGCTTTTTTTTGGTAATGTTGTTTTGCCATTTTTTGTTTTTGAATTCTCTGAAATCTATAGACAAAACAAAAAGAATAAAGTAGAAAATAATAAATTCTTTCCCCATTTCTCCATATTTTGCACTATTTTAGAGTGTTCATGTTACATAGCAGCAGTTACAGCCACTGTTGCAGTACAGAGCATGTTGTGGCTGTCATATTGACAGCTGGCATTTGCCGGCAATGGCTGTGAGGGAGCAGATTTCGGGGAAGAGACACATGATGTATGACAAAGTTAATGTTTAAACCAACTTACACCATACTGTATGCCTTAGATCCCAAGCTGGTTACAAATATAAATAAACAAGCATATCATTTAGGTAATCTGACAGCTATAAGTAAGATATCGTTCTTCCAAAAAATGCAATTCTTTTCATCCAAAATTGTGATTCCCTTGCAGCTTAGCCACTGAATCACTCCCAGCATGCCAATTGTCAATGAAATTTCAACAGCACAAGAATAAATCAATCACTGTGCGGACTCTGCCTGGTCCCCCTGTTAGTAGGCATCCAGCTGTAAACTGACAGCAATGCAGTATATTCCAACTGCCTGACAGCTCTACCCCCTGCTTCCAGAAAAGATTATTACATTAAATATTCAGGTTCTAGTTGTAAAATAATATATTTAAACATTTTAATGAAAAAAAACAAGATAAAAGGGAGATCTTTATATGTGCCTAGCATTATTACTTTGTATCTTGATTTGTAAAATTCTTCTATTTAATTTGATACTACAGAGTGTGACAGGTTGGTAGCAGTGTGTTATTAGCAAGGTTTCGGAGGCCCATTTTCACCTCTGGGAACACCATGATTTTCTCTAGAGCATGAAAATAAAATCCTACTAAATCTGTCGTGTAAATACGGTATATGCCTGTCCCTATGCCACGCCTAATACAGTGTCTGGTGCAGCAAAAGAAGAAAAAACAGAAAATGTTTTGTAAGGACTAAATAACCCCTTTTTTTATGGCTGTTGCCACCGACTCATGGTTTCAGCTTAGAAAGTGATTTTGTTGCTGTTCTACTTCTCAGTCCTGAGTTTGGTTTATCAAAGCACAATAGATAAACTTAATTTACTGCATCCACATGCGTTCCTCAGTGATTGATTATTGTAAGTAAAAACTGCAACCATCAAGTCACTTGTCTGGCTGTCTGTACTGCAGAACCATAAATTACACTGCTGCTAAATTTGCAGAACTTCTAACCCTGATGTGGAAAATACATCTCTGTTCTTGTGGTGCACCAACACTGCCTTAACCCTGCAAACATTGTGATATGAAATATAGTGACACACATCTATTTCTTGCCTATTCATTGTGGCTGTACAGTATACAGTGTATGTAAATCAAAATCAAGTTTTCAGTTTGATGGTTTGTACATATACTGTTTTCTTAACCAAATTATTAATTTGCAACTCCTTTTCAAAGTCTCTTTCCCGGGGATGCTGTTGCAGACTAACAACTGTAACCACTGCCATAGCAGCATTATTGGGATATCTGTTAGGCTGCCTATCGGATCTGTCGGAAGACAATAACGAGTCCAACAGGTAACTGGAAGACAGCAGATTGACCATGGTGGTAGTTCTTAGCGCTGAGCTATTGACATGTAACCTATCTATAATAGCAAGTTTAAATCTTAAGCTGTGTACACACGTGCAATATTTATCGTTGGAAATGAATGACTACCGACTGTTCGTCCGATAAAAAAAGTGCACAACGACGCCGATGAACGAGGATTGTTGCTGGAAAAGAATGACCGTCCTGGCGGATCTCATTGGGTGACGATCGTTCCCAATCTATTGTGTGTACGGTCGTTCAGTGATCGTGGATGGTTCTGCAGTACACTTTCTCCTTTAGATGTCACTTCCTGCATCATTCAAACGATCGTATCTAGCATGTGTACACTATTGGTGGATTATATTTGAAAGATCCTATCCTTACAGCATGTACAGAATTGTGCACAATACGATCAAAATAATCGTGCATAATTGTTAGTCCTTTGTTTTCTAACGACAATTATTGCAAGTGTGTACCTAGCTTTAGTACTAACTTGCTGGTCAGCTGGTTCTGATTGAAGTTGATTGTGACTCAGATTGCATCTACTTCAACATCAGATCAAAGAATCTGAGCAATTTGAGATTTGATCTAACATATGGCAGTGTACTATATCATAGGTATCAGTCTATCTGGCCGCCTGACTATGTAAGCTGTCATTGTACAGCATCTGAATTGGCGTAGACATACTCTGCCTGTCAATGAGAAATAAAGTACACTGTCATATATCAGCTTAGCAGCAGAAAAACGCAAACATTTATATATCATTGCAGAAAGTATGGCATATATGTATATAATGAGTTAATATGTTTTCCACCATGTGTACCAGTAAATTTAGATTTCCCAACTACTCTGATCATAGTGGATCTGATAGAAGTTTTCTGTTTTTTAGTTCTTCCAGTCTTTAAATCCTCAAGTTTAAGTGCATCAAACATGCATTATTATATAAAGCATCTGAAATGGATTACAAAGACTTTCCATTGAAAGCAGTCAGGCTGTAGTTCCAATGCAGCATGTAGTAAACTGAAGCAAAGCATCCAGGCATGTCCATTGAGAATGCATTGAGCGTGTTGTGTTCTACCACATTTCATTTTTTCGAGGCATTGGAGTCTTAAGCGTGTGAAGACCTGGCCTAAGGTTACACAGGAGTGGAAAGATCTGCTCCTATAAATAAAACAAGTCTAGGGAAATAGCTGATAAATGTGGCTGGAGAGGTTCAGCGGAGGAGGATGGGGAGCTAATCATACTTGGTACAATCTGCACAAGCAGTAAAGTAGGTGATCACTAATGGCAGCATACGTTGATGTGAGATCATTGATGGGTGCAATCAAAATTTATTTTAAGAATGGTTCAGATATATACATGTGAACAAGCACTGTGACAAACCCAGAAAAAAACACAACCAAAACAACTAACTAACTAATATGAAAACAATAGTACCAACAAACTCAGGTCAGGTAAATGGCAGGTAAGGATCAACAGGTCTTAGGACAAAAACAGGATCAGGGCCAGAGAGCACAGCAGGGAGCAAGCTTAATAATAGGACTCATGGAAGGGCGGAACCTTAAATAGGGAGCTTCCAGCAGTGTGCATAACAAGTTCTTCCTGAAGGTGGCCATCTGCTGGTGGCCAGTGGAAGTTTATGATATACCAGGTATTCAGCGCCACCAGCAGGAGAGGCAGATGATGGAAGAAACCATAACAATACTATACATGGACAATGTTTATAGAATCCTAGGATACCCAATGTCCACAACTGGTTAAACAGATATTAGTGTGAAAAAAACTGCTATGCTCACATTAGGTCTTATGATTATTAGATTTAGCAGGACCGGACCCACAAAATAGAGTGCCCCCTCGCCCCTCAATAACACAATTCCAGCATTTGTAGAATATCTATTTTGTTTCACATTGTAGGTAAGCAGTTTTGAATGTTGCCGATTCACACCTATTTATACAGAATAGATGCAGAAATACAAAGCTTTTCAAATGTTCTTCTTCTCTGAGAGCCCTCTTCACTGTAAATTATCACGGATGTGACCTTTCAGTTCCTCCTTTCTAAATCTCATATTAAAGAAGAAAAAGAGAGATGAGATTTATAATTTAATTACCATGGGGACAGGCACCACTAAATAGATGAATGTGATTCTATGGGAAGTATTTTCATCCAGATCATCCTGTATGTAATGGTTAGTTACATCTTATTAAGACAGATGTTTGTAAACAAACCATAAACTCTAAAATGACTTTTTATGCTGTAAATATACTCTGATGTAAACCCTAGCTGGATGGCATTTTGTTTGCTAAAGCGTTTGTATAATTAACAAATGCTATTCTACCTTTTTTCCTAAACCTTTTTGTATTTAGGTGCTGTAGATCTTCCATCCTCTTCCATCCTTTTTTAGTAATTTCCTGTCTGTATCTATTGACTACAGCGTCAGCTTCACATTATTGCTGGAGACTAAAGCTACATACACACGTCCAACAGTTCTCACCCGATAATCGGCTCAGAGCCGATATCAGAGGAGAATCTGGCGTGTGTACAGCGCTAGTCGTCCATTGTCTGAACTACCGTCCTGGCGGATCCACGGACTATGGATGACTAACGATCCTAAAGCTAGGGAAGGGGGAGAGCGCGCAGCGGGGTGCTGCTACATTGCTTCCCCTCTCCCCTCTGCATAGAGCAGAATGGTGCTGTATGTACAGCACTTGAGCACTTGTTCATGCATCATGCAATATTAGTCGTAGGAAAGGATCGTGAAAGATCCTTTCTAACGACTATTATTGCACGTGTGTATCCAGCTTAATAGTCGTAACACTACACAATACGTATCAGCAGGATTGTCAGGTATTTCTTTAATCAAAGCTGTAGTGTTACAAAAATGGAAAACTAATATTAAAATGACATTATCATAATTAAGCTTATATGAGACTTTAGTGCTTAGGTTTAGATCCACTTTGTCAACCTCTTAACCTCTTACCCAACCTAAAGCTTAAAAGGTGAAATAAAGTAAATCATTAAAGTGTATAAATAAGATTACAAGTAAAAGTTACTTTACTTTACTAAGATCAGTTATTTTATGTCAGAGGAGAACCTTAGATCCTAGGCATGTAGCTTATAGGGTCTTAACTTTTACCAATTCAACGTTAAGCCCAACCCACATAATCATACATGTTTCTCTAACTCATATGTCAAATGCCTGCCCCCCTGTGATCAGCAGAACTTTTTCTTTTTTTAATTAATAATGATCATAATAATAATAATAAGTTACTGGGAGTTAGGGCTTACAGCCAGAAAGGGGCAGACCTTAACATAGGATTGGAAAAACTTAAGGCTTGTTATCTAAAGTCCACCCCTTGCAATAAAAAAATGGATCTGAAGCATTATTAAAGTTACTTGGTGAATTCATTTTATTAATAATGTCAGTTTATTTACATTACAGGTTCACTTTACATTGATTTTATAGTTCACCCCATCACCCCTAAAATTGAACCTGTGTAGTAGCTACAGGGGCATCTTGACAGTGAAGTTTTACCATTTAGATATGGTGGTGGTAGTTATATATGGGAGCTGAGGTATTAAACTAAATTTGATCACAAAGTACAGATTCCGGCGATTCCTCAAGATATATTTCAAAATGAACAGCATTGACTATGTTGGGTTTGGAGATTGTGAACTGCTCTACATCATCCTCACAAGTCTTTATCTCCTGGTTGACCTAGCTATAGATCCTTCTTGAAAAATGATCATGCATTGATTGCTGAAAGCTTAATATATCTGTAATATACCTTTCAGTGACCTAATATGAATATATGAAATTAATTAAATAAATGAATATACAAGTAAACGCATAACCATGAACTGGATTGAATTACATGTCAATAAGCTTCATATTAAATGACATATCATGTTCCATCATAACCGGTGTACTATGTAATATATTTATGCCTGGGTCTTGTCAATAGAAAAACCAATATTCTTATCTGTATGTCCTGATTATGCTAGCATATTTATTTTACTGTCAAATGGGTTATTCAAATAAAAAAATATAATGTATATTAGCTTGCAATTGGGATGACGCATTGTCCCATCATCAGTCATTCCTTATGTTCCCCAGTGAAGTCGCATAAAGCTGCCTCACTACCTGTGAGTTTTTAAGTTATGGCCACAAATTTATTACGTTGAGTACTAAGCAGAACAAAAAACTTGTCTTAATATAAACAGTTTAATATTTGGTAAATCACAATCACTAGAAAGTTAGATTGTGAGCCCTTTCAGGGGCAGCTAGTGATAAAACTATGGACTTTGTACAGAGCTGCGTAATATGATGGCACTATATAAATAATATGTAATAATAATAATAAGTTGAAATGTTGCTGCACTTTACTATTTTGTCAGTACAGAATTACAGTCATTTATTGAACCAACTTGCTTTCTGCTTGCTCACATCTCCAAGTATTGATTATAAGAAACAAGTATTCTTCACTGTTAGTGAAGAAGGGAAATAATTGTCTTCTTCCCCAGTTTTTATTATTAACAAATAACAGTGATAAAACGTCATTTTACCAGTTCAGTGGTTTGTGTAGTTATATATTGCCTATTTCTAAGGGTTATTAATCTTAAATTTTAGACATTTAATAGGACATCTTTCAGAAGTGCATAAGATCCTTAGCCATTAGACAGCACAGAGCAATAGAATAAAAAATGGACCTGCACTTTGTTTTTGCATCACAACACATAGCATGTGCGAGTCCATTGTCACTTTTGTATTTGTGTGTTAGGGTGCCATTCAAACTGAATCGCACTGCACAGAATGCCATGTTGCAGTTACATCATAAAATCTCCTATACTATATATACAATATATCATTTCTTATAAAATGTTAAATTTTAATATAATTGACTTGAGTGGCAGTAAAAGCTAATAGGGGAGGTAATGACTGTCATTTTCCTTGCATTGATAACTACATATGTTTATAATTAGATGTCTGTGCCTCTGTAATTATGACCTTTTTGTAAGTTCAGCGTCATTACCATGCATCAATAAGTCATGATGTTAAATAATATATCTATCAGTGTCTAGGCACGGCATACACCAAGGCATATATACTAAATAATGGCAGAAATATTACCAGTCACGAACTTCCATACAAAGATTAATAATAAAGATTGAACTTTTCTGAGTTTTCTTAGAATTGTATGTTATTCAGACACTGCTTTAAATGTGTTTCTGACTGATAACTTTTTTCTCCAGTAGCTTTGCATGATATGCTCACCTCACAGCATGAAAATCAGTAAATTATCTGTTGCCACAGTTACACCATTCACTTCTGTAGACAATGTATTATTCTCTATATCTAATTAGTAAAGAAGACAAAACAGCTTCCCTCATCTGTTGCCTGATTTTCATTATTTTATAAAGGAGTTTTTCCTGTAGTCCTCATTTAACATCAGCTGCTGCCATGTTAAGGGTCTACAAAGCATTTATCTTTATACTCTTTTATTATTATGGCAGAGAAAAGTGCAATGGTCATATAAAAGTGTTATAACTAAGAGAGATTACCTAATGTTTAGCTTAGGAAATAAATTCTGACTGCTTGCTGTCTGGCAGTTCTCGTTAATATCATTTTTTTTTTTTGTGTCTTATCGATTGAGCCCCTACAAATGGAGCGGTGGGTGCTGCACAAAAGCCCCATAAGTTTGCCTATATCTTTGTCTTCACTTCAGTGTATATACCAACTCTTCTACAAGTCCATATTACAATTCTAAGTTGTATAAACACCCACATTGAATCACTTGTTTTTTCTTGCATCAATTATTATATTTATAGACATTACTAGTGGATGGAGCTTGTTAACATCAATGGGTATCATGGCTTTAGCTGTGTCTAAGTGGGTCATCTACTGGGACAGACTGGCTAGCCTGCTGCCTTCTTGTCCTGGCCCTGAGCCCCAATGTCCTTCCACCTCTTCCCATTTTTAGGTTAACCTGCTTTAGAAATAAAGGGAAATTAATAGTAATTAAGGGTGGGGGTTGTATCTGATGGCTACTGGCCTTGATCAGCACAAGAGGAATTGTGTGTGTGTGTTTGTGGCATAACAAAGAGATGGTGGTTAGGCATTTTTATTATTTTATCTGATAAAAAGTTATTACTTATTTTTCTACATTTATGATTTTTCAATCTTGTTCATATTTTCACTACTAAAACGTTTCACTTATATTTTAGATTACTATGATAAACTTGTCCATAAACTATAGCATCCATACTGTGTGAAGTCATTGAAGTGTGTCTGCAGACCATGAGTACCTTGGCTATACTTTTATAGCTGATTTTATTACCGACTGATTTATTCCAACTGATAATTTCCTTATAGATAAAAACACTAAAGAAAATCTATTTACAGGAATACTGGTAATGGATTTTTCTTGACTAGAAAGCACAAGGCGATTATATTGTAGTATTTAATTATAGTGGTTGACGTCAGATAAACAGAACTGCTAACATATTACATTATTGGCATTTTTTTCTGCTATTCATGTGCAACTGCTTTTTATTGGAAAAGAGCATTTTTATGTTTTTAATATTAGAATGTCTGTGTAATATTGTGTCCAGAACACTAAAATGATTTGCAAATTCTCCTAAAAAAAATATTTTAATAAGCAACTCCCCCATACCCCCCAATATCAGTGACTAATCAATCGTTAGGTATTAATTTAATAAATTATCCTTATCTTTATGTTTTTAAAGGTTAAAAGTACAAATGCTTTACTGTACCTAATTGAAGTTTTCCAGTAGACCACTGGTTATCTTTTAAAGTTGTTTCCATTGTTGATAGAATAAAAAAAAAAACTACACAAAAATAAATCTGTCCCATGCACAGAAGCCCCACTGATCTTTGCTTCTTTACTGCCTTAAATAGAGTGTCAGATGGCTAGTCCTATACTTTAAGATTGGACACGTGGGGGCCAACGGAAGGTGCATAGCGGTACCAGGGACCTGACACTCCTAGAAGAACTGAATGCAGAAGATGGGGAGGGCACTTCTTATATATGTTTTCTTTTTTTTTAGATAGAGGGTTCCTTTAAAGCTTTGGAACTGCTCTTATGTTTCTTACCTGTCAAGAAACATTTTTAATGATGGAACACTAGCTTTGTTGTATAAGTGCATCTTTGCTTGACTGTTCCTGTTGATGATAATTAGGCTGTACAATGCTGGCCAATATGCACATTATCCACTTAGTTGTAAGTACAATACTTTTTTTCCCAGTCACCAGATAGTCCTAGAAATCTGCTAGCATTTTAAATGCATAGGCATTCAGCAACCACACACAGAGGGACAGATTCACACCTATAGCATTTACTTTTTGAATTCATAGGCAGGAAAGCTCAAGGATATGAGATGGAACCCCTTGGTGACAGACTTGATGAGCACCTGCCTAATTTTTAACAGTATGAAATAAATACAGTATATACAGTATGCATATATCAAGGCTTCTGCTTTTTATAAATGTTTTATACAGGTATACACTATATATTAAGTAGATCATATTGAATTCTGTGTATGCTTAACATTTCAAAATGTTCTGTTTCAAATATAGTTTGTAACTATAATTGTTCCCAAAGGTTTGGATCCCTGTTAGGATTTTACTGCTGTCTGTGTCCCTTTAGACAGGGTTCTGTGCATATCCTGTCCAGTTCACTGGTGTCAGGCAAAACAAGAATTGAGTTAAATCTCTTTAATTGGCATGCAGACAGACAACAATCTCTCCTCAATGGGAACACATTCAGCAATAGAAAGTGTACAGTGGTGCAAAGTCATCCCTCTGCCTGCCCATTCTATCCAAACTATATATATATATCATTTATGAATGGGGTTGCAAACTGCTGCAGTTATAAAATGTGGGGACCTTGAGGTTTGTAAATGCTAATTTGGATAGCTAATTTGGAACATAATCTTTATATGTTTTTAAGTTGGAAATTTGACAACAATTTCACAACAGGTCTTTTTCTTAAAATTATGAGTAAGGTTGCATACCGACATTAAATTACTCACGCACAAAGCAAATATCTGTGTACAGAGGACCCCCGACATCGTCCATTGATCCGTTGATCCATTCTGGTGATGACTGATTAGGACTGACTGATGTCAATTAAAGAGATCATAGCGGGGTACCACTGGCTATTCCTTCCCCATCCCTTCTCTAAAGAACAGAACGGCTATGTGTGTCCAGAACCTGTTCATTCATCTGTCACTGGAATGATCAAGAAAGATCATTTCCAGTGACCATTATACCATGTGTGTACATGAAAACTGGAGTTAAGCTTAATCTTGAGTGGCTACTATAGACATGTTGTAGTAATTAGCTTAAAACGTAACTCAGATCAAAGGTTTCGGATCATAACAACTATTTGACAACACAAACTGATTAGATTTAGCATTGTTTTTAGGGGCTTGTCATATACTATTACTACTAGAGGAGGAGATGGTCTCTTCCTCTGGATTATCTGTAGAACTCCATGGTCCTTGTTTTAGATAAACACATGCTTGTTTCGGGTCAGTGAACCACAAGTAGTGAAGCAAGGAAAAGATGACAGTCCTAAAGCATACAGCTGCAAAATCAGGTCACAAATAGCGTCTCCTGTATTCCTAATCTGACAGGTTCCTTTTAAGGATGACTGCGCTTTTGGAAGGCTCTTACTTTCACATCCCTTGATTCTTATTCTACTTCCATTAAATGATAAATAGATCACATTTACCACAAACATGTTCATAATGTATATACAATGTCAAAATGTATTAACCATATACAGTAAAGCTTATATTGGAAATATATATATAATTCTTTAATTCTGTGTGACAGAATTTTGAGAAACAATGTGGTTAATGTTATGTTAGTGGCTATGGTTGAGCACCTGACCATCAAGCATTTAGGGATGAAGTTGAGTATTATATAGTAAATCCTATGATGTAATGATGGCCTGGTCCAGTGCAGAATATTTGATATTTTATTTGTTTTGGGAGAGAAGGTAGAACATATGCTAATGTCATATTAAAATACCTGCTATCGGTCATTTGACTAACGTGAAAATGTGATCACTGAACTTTCAAATCATTTAACTGTTGTAGTACATTCCTAGATTTATGGGTAATATTTTTTCTATAAATACAGACAGAGATACATCAATCAAGTTGTCCTTTGTATCAGCTTTATAGGAAAAAGGCAGCCAAAAAGTAGTCAAAGACATAATTGAATGGTTGAATGTCCATGCAAATCTAATGATCTCTTCTGGGACAATTTCATCCTTGAATAAAAGGTTTCCAGTCCCATTAGCTTCCCTGTTTAGGGCGATGGAAGAGGGAAGGGTAGGTATGTACAATTTTGGTTGTAGACACATCTATTAAAAAGTAAAAAAGTTGGTAATTGAAACTTTTCAGTCTTTAATAGAGAAAATGGTAGATAAATATCACATGTAATTGTTGGGTTACAAATTTACCTTGGTAATCTTTCTACAAAGTCCATTTTGTAACCTTATAAATGTAGTAGGTTGCAATAAAAAGTTTTCAAATGGCTAAAAAATAGTTGGAAAATAGGGATCATAGTCAAATCTGATCAAAGATATCCCTGTCTTTAAAAATAATCAATAGTATTACAGGGAAGAATGCACAAATAAAACATGTTTATACAAAAGGCAAATGTCAGTCATTTCACAGCTATCCCTATGAATAGAGGAACTGTGAATTTTTTATTTTGTCCTGTTTAGACTGTTAGTAATCAGCACTGCAGCTTAGGTGTCAGGCCAATACAGTCATAAGATTTCAAATAATAAACTAGGGATCACCTGAAATTGCATGCCTGCTGGGGAAAATGCTGCCATCTTTTTCTTCTAATTATGTGACATTATATATGTTCAAATAACAAAACATAAGAGTGGATGGCAAACCTTCATTTTCTAGCCGGCACCTAATCTACAAAGCTCAGGGTTTTTATATACAAACTTGTATACCCTCACCTTTACAGTTCTAGGACCCAGAATGCAATGCTTAGATAGCATGGCCTATGCTAGAAGATCCCTTGGATGGCTCATACAATGGGTAATTACATATAGATAAAAGTCTCTAAAAATCACACTGGTACATTTCAGGATTTAACAGCTTTATTTAAATTTTTTTCTAAGGTTTTCGAAGGGTAAAACTCATCAGCATAATTATTGGAAGCTGTTGTCTATATGTGAAATAAAATATATATTTAAGGGAATTGCAGTGTGCTGGTTTGCTACCTATTGTTTGTATTCTAGCTGGGGTTTACTGTGCCCAGAGGATCTCAAATTCTCCTTTCCTTTAGGGGCAGAACTGGTATTGCATTCATATAGTTTTATTGGTGGGCCCCTTAAACTGGTAAGGTTGAGACATGCTTTTTGGTTGTTGTTGTTAAAGCAGCTCTGGCTAGTGTAATATAGAGTGTAGAATGTATGTAAGCTAAATATGGTTGGAACTTAAAGATGTCCTTGTGGCTATTGATGACAATTATGCACTAGATTAGATTAGATAATCTCCCAATTTGATCCGATTGAAATCATGAATTCATTTAATGGAATTAAATGTAAGGGTCTGAACGTATGTATCCAAAATAATATGATTCTCAAAATATAAGGATATGTGTTTTGTGATGTAATAAAAGTGTTATCCTGGGTAGTACTAATAGAGGTTAAGGAGGGCAGTTTTTTTACAACTAAGGATGTCCACAAAAAGTGTAACTAAACGATATTATACTCTCCTATCCTTGTTCTGTCCCAGGGCACTTCTATCCTCTTTCTTCTTTTCCTCCTAGTTGCAATCTTTAGCCATCTTGATAGAATGAGATTGGCCAGGCCAGCGTAGGAGTTCATTCATTCCAATACTGAGCTGTTCACTCAGAGACCAATCAGACCGATAATGCTTAATGCAGAGGGGACGTCACTTGTTCCTTTCTGCAATAAATCCCTGGCTGCTCACAAATTTTTAAAGTGGAACTTTAGATCTGCTTTAAAGGTAAATAATAGTGGTTTTATATATATTTTAGGGCAAAAAAACTATTTTCAGGTAAATTTTGCAATCTTTTATCCAGTTCCCAGGTTTGTGGGTTGAATTTAAGATGGAGGGAACTGAATGACTCAGCACAGAAAATTGTCCCTGCCTGAAAGGAGTTTATCAGTGTTCTGACTTTTTATGAAACTTATGGTGCTCTGTGAATCCTTTGTCATTTTATATATATATATATATATATATATATATAAAAGATTGTAATCATTTATCTAGTCCTTTTTATTTATCTTTTAGACCTGTTTCTAAAGTCTTGTGTTCCTAATTACTGTCTTTCAGGCCTGAAGATGTGCTGCTGAAAAGGTCCCATGATGCAAATGTCCTCCTGCATTGCTTCCTATGGCCACTAGTAACTTTCTTGGTGGGTGTGCTGATCGTGGTTCTCACCATATGTGCGAGAAGTCTGGCGGTTAAAGCAGAAGCTATACAGAAAAGAAAAATTTCATAGACTGAAAGAAAACAAAAAATGGAAGCTTCAGTCCAAACCAAAACCCTGTATACCTATAGTCCTTATGTTGCCTCTTCATCACTATTTTTCTGAACTTAATATTTGAGGAGAAAAGCTAAAGGCAGGATATTTATTCAGACTTCTTCTAGACTGCTGTTTCCTGTGGGATGAATGCCCAGAAAGGCTCATAACAGATGCAGATATACAAGGAGTAATGACTCATATTTGGCCAAGTGTAAAGTGAAGCAGGCTGAAACTTTCATTTCACCTTTGCGATAAAATATTTTTTATTTGGTATGTAAAGTCTCAGTCAGAAGATTTTGGTTTATTTTGTATCATGTAATTCTCAAATATTAAAGTGTGCTTTTTTATGTCCTAGCTCTGTTTTTTTTTATTTTTTTTCTCATTTTTTTAATTGAATTTAAAGGTCTAAACTCTCTAAAGCATTCCATAGATTACCTATCACTATTTTTTTTTTTTTTTTTTTTACTGTATACAGAACTCCTCCAATGTTCTAAAAATATTGTATAAATAGTAAAAAAAACAATCACCTTTGTACTCCACAACTCTTGATCTACTTTAATAGTTCTGCTGGAGCCAACCTTGCTTCTACTTGATGTGGTAAAATCTGTATAAATGAAAACCTTGCTACGTTATCCTTTTAACACCTTTCTGGCTACTGCTGTAACAAAATACCACCCAAGGATATATCTAGTAAGTTAAAGAAAAAACATATGATGCCCAAAAACAATAACACAAAACCGCATCTCATCCACCTACAATTTTACATCATCCAATTGTAGCATTCACATAACATAAAATAAATAAACATTACCTGTGTATTCCACAAAAACTATAAATAAATATAAAATTTTAGGATATGAAATTTGATGTTGATCTTTTTCATACTTTTCAACAAGAAATTATCAATACAACCTTTGTGAGTACTCCCATATCATGGATTACAATGACCTATTGGACCTAAGATGTTAGATTGAAGCACATGTAGCTTGGAGAGAGCTGAACTCGGGAATGTTTAAACCTGGTCTTTAGAAAGGTGGATTGTAGATGATTCTCAATTTAGAAAATTCACGTACTAAACATGACAGTTGCCAGTAGTCAACAATGCTACTTTTTCGTTTATGTATGCTATTGTATGTTGTTATTTTTTTAGCAGTTATCCTAATAGCTAATGCATTTGGTTAAATAAATATATATGTACATATTTAAATGTAGAATAATTTATATTAGAAACATGTGAGTTTGGCAACCAGTTTTATATTTTCAGATCAAACAAACAGTACTATAGGCACACTGGAGCTACAATACTTTGGGATCCTGGAGTGTAGCTCAGTTTAGGGGGAAAAATTAGTACACATTAATGGTTATTCAATGTTTTTTGAGTGGAAAAGCCTTATCAAATGAACAGAAGCTTTTCTCCACCCTAAGGAACAACAGGGCAGTGTTTGTGGTAACCCTCTATTCAAATATTTATGGAAGAATACTGCTATGGCAGGACTGGTTAAACAAACATAATTTAACAAACTTTTTACATGAAAGAAGAATAAAAATCAGAATCTACTGGAAACAGATGGCCAGACTAATTCCTTGAGACGCCTACATACATGATATATATTCTGCTGTTATTGTGCTTTAATGAGATTTCTGTTCAGCATAGCCAGCCTCTTAAAATATTTACTTTTAATAGTTCACTTTGTTCTTGATCTTTCTTTATTGGTTTTAGATTTTACCTACATGTGTATCCTTAACCCTTTGCCAAAAGGGTTTTAACATTGACTCCTGGTAATCCTGGACTGAATTTTTTTTTTCTAATTTACCTAATTTTCTAATTTTAATTCTAATTTATATAGGGAAATGTGCTGTACCTCCCTCAAGAGAAGTAATGTGAATTGGAGCTGCTGTATAAGTAAGTCCATCTATGTCAGGGTATTAGTCTGCTGCAGTTATATTAGTCTTTAAGTATAAAAAGGGCGATCATGAATACAGGTTTTTATTTTTTTGTACTAACTCCCTCAAATCAAACAATATCCACGTGCATAAGGATGTATAGTTTTAAACAATAGATCTCAAGTCCCAATGTTTAAGTATCCTAAATAGCATCAATATGAAAAACTTACTCTGGTGTTCGAAGTTCTGATGGCCCCGCGAAATTTCGGCAAAATTTTACAAAACCATAGGAAATCACTATAGGAGGATTATCACGGCTGCATTTATAAATACAGCCATGGGAATCCTTGGCAAGCCCTCATTCTAACCTGTAGTGCTCGGGGATCTCGCACTGAAAGGTTAATAAACACAGTCCTAAAAAGCGGGGAAGGGGGGGGGTCTTAATTTTTTTTTTATTGAAAATTCGATCTTTATAGGCAAATTTCTAATGGCAATTCTCGCTTAAAATTCGGTAAGCGAGAACGGCCGAATTCGCCGTGAGATTGAGTTTTAAATTCTCGCTCATCCCTATTCATAGTTTAGTTATATTCGGTTTAGGCCCATTTTTCCATATAGTTTACAACGAGAAAAAACACCACATCCCAATTATAATATTGAGAGTCAAACAACACTTAGGAGAGTGTGGCTTTAAAGGTGCAGATAGTTATCGACAAGGAATTAAAATTTTAAAACCTAATTTTTTAGTTTATTAGAATTTTCCTGATAAAACATTTATAGAATAAAATTTAACATATTTTGCAATGTATAACAAATATTTCCTATTGACATAATTTAATTTGACATTTGAATAGACAAGCCAATAATCGCTCTAATATATTAAAGGGGGCGTCACCAGGGACACCCCTTTTGATCTCAAAGTGTTTCATAGAATTAATCTTCTTATTCAGGAGAATTAGAACAACACAAATATAAAACAACTGCCTAGTATCAAAGAAATGTCAACAAGCACATGGCTAACGGATCCCTGATTTATGAAATGCTGCAGAGAAGGACGTATTGATGCTTCAGCAACCCTAGACTGTGAAGCAGAGTTTTTTGCCCAGACCATACAAAGCCTTGGGAAGTTCAAAACAGCCTCGTTAGCAAGTAAGGTAAATTGAGGATATGAAGGTTAGACCAAAACAGTTAGCGTGGCATCAATATTTCAGTACGCCGCAGTCATCCGGAAGGAATATTGGTATTTACTTTGGATTGGATATATTGGATTGATTTTGGTAATTGTAATGTTTGCACATGAATGACATGTTATTGACAATGGACTGTTTTGGGAGAATAGTAATCACAACTAATTTAAAAGACAATGCAACGTTATCTATATTGCCGTAATTTATGTAAGTTAATAATGAATGTAAACTAGGTCTAAACCATATCATTATAGTTTCAAAAAATTTGACATGTTCATGTCATTTCAAATATTGGTTTACATTTTTAAAATCTCCAGGCAGTCAGTTAAATATACATTTGAAATAGGCTTGAATTGGCCAATACAGCACAGCTAGAATGGTGCCATCACATCCCCTAATAAACCATACAGTGGTATCATATCTCAGCCTGTAGTCTGCTAATTGGCAATACCCTGATAGGGCATGAACTCCAATCACTCTGCTCTCTCCTGACAGTGTGTTCTATGCCTGCCCATGTTTATGCCGGATTAGCTCCTAGCGTCTGTGTGCTGCTGTACAAAAAAAGACAGCGGTTCATATCAAGAGTGATTCAAGTCTATATAGTAGTTGTATGTAAAAGTGCATTTATTTATAAAGCAATGCACATCTGTGTTATTTTCTCTTTTTATATCTGCATGTAGGTCAGTTTTTATAGGATAAAGGATTTTTTTTTAAGACGGCTTTGTTTCTAGCAAAGCCATCTCTTGAAAAATTGGTAATCCCTATACAACCATATTCACAATCTGAACTCTTTTTTGACTTTCAATTGCTTGTTTGTAGTGAATCTAAAAACATTATTCTAAAATAATAGGAAAGTCTATTCTAAAATAATAGACACTATTCTAAAAAATACTTTCTCTAACAATTAATTTTCTTTCATTGACTTAGTTATTGGCCCATTGACTAGTATGTTTACTGTATTGCCATTGGAACAACTTTTAAACACTGTATTTTTAATACTGCTGTTTTAAAAGGAAAGTCATTTTGTGGTAAATAATAATGAATTTATTCTTACCTTGTCTAATTGTCCATACCACTGTTCTAATATCTCTTGTAGTATTGTCCTTGTATGAAAAAAGGATATAAAAAAAAATATTTTATTGTATGTTAAACCAGGCTATTTCCCATGCTTTTTTCCTACTTTTCTTCATGTTTTTAATACTTATTCCATGTGCCATTCCACTTTATTTTTTAACTTAGATAACATTTTTAAAAATATATAATAGAAATGTTGGTAGCCACCTAAAAACGATCATCTTCCATATGACCATATTAAAATGTAATGGCTTGCAAATTTGAGATCATAAACTTGCTGATGGCAGAATATTACTGATGGCAGATGCCCTTTTTTCTCACTTTGGGTGACCTGTTTACAGCAGGCAATTCTGACTTTTTGTTATGGATTACTTGCTCCATTTTGTACATTGCTCAATGCCTTGTTAAATAAAAACCATTACGGCAATGGATATATTTTAGCTCCACTGAGTTTTTCACAGTCTTTATAATTCCAATCCTAACGTTATCATTGCTGGGAATTGTGAGCATTGCCTTGTGCTTGTTATAACTTCATGGAGCCAGGTTGTAGTTTAGCATTGGGAAATACTAGTGTAACAGTGCAAAGCATAAGCAGCACGTTATCAGTTTGAAGCTTTGTGAGTAATCTATTGGAATAAATTTGAACTGGCCCTAGAAGAGCTTTGGGGTTCAAATGTGTATTATGGATGTCCTGATCACAAAAGCTTCAGCTATGGTTTTCTGCTGTGCTAGAAATTTCACAGTCCCATTCAATTACATAAATGTGATAAATGATTAATTACGATTTAGTACACACGTACCTTTTTAACTTGTATGTCATTAAAAGTCATATTTTATTTATATGTTTTTGCATACCATTCCCTTTTAAAGCTCAGAATTGACTACAGAAAAGCTTTATCATTCTTTTTGATTTTCTGTGGCAGACAGTCTTTAGTCTGCTAGAATATTGACAAAAAGATCATGGCTTTTATTGAACTTTAGAATCAAAGGGTCGTCTCTTTTTATTATGTGTTACTCAGCAATTGATGGATATTTTTTTTCTTATGACTACAGTGTTTGATGGCCATTTAAAAAACAGTCCAAGAAACAAAAAAGATATAAAGGCCAAAGCATAAGATAGTCTATTAGGATAACTCAACACCAATGCACTTTTATTGCTTTTAATATTACAATATATATATATTTTTTTTTATCTCTCTGATAGCTTTTGTACTATAGTTGCCTAAAGGTCTGTATCATTCAAAGGTTCTATGGTATCATGCCTTCTAAACACAACCTTTGCACTTGATACATGTGTAAACCTAAAAAGCCACCAGAAAATGTGAAAATATCCACATCCCACCCTTCCTCCACATTATTACAAGGTGTTGTAGCAGCGGCCCAGTCTGAATCCAAAAAAAGCTTGCCTGAGTAACAGTTGTAAATGAATCTTGCAATTTTACTTGATGAACAGTCACACTGTTCCCAAGCATTTTCCCCAAAACATGTTCCTAAACATAACTTTTCTCTAGGTACTTTGCAGCAAGCACTGTCTGACCCCTTTTTTTAAAACCCTAAGTGTCCCAATAGATTCCCTCCATGCTCTGCCCCTGTCCCTGTTTTTTTCTACCGGTCACAGGCCTCTGTAGATAACAATGGGGATGATGTATTAAAGTTCTCCAAGGCTGGAGAGGATACACTTTCATCAGTGAACCTGGGTAACCCAGCAAATCTGCAATGGATCTCGTCCAGGATTGAAAAAATTTGCTAACAATTAAATGACTTTAATGAAATCCATTCCAGATTTGCTGTATCAGCCAGCTTCACTGTGGAAAATCTATCCTCTCCAGGCCCAACATGACCATGGTTGTTTGTCATTTGATAATCCTGGGTGAGGGCACTTGTGGGATATGTGAACTGAAAGAGGTTAAATTCTTTTTATTTTAAATGTTCGTTATTTGAGGATTTTCTTTTTAAAATAATACAAACAGTGATAAACAGAAAATAAAAAGGAACCAAACAACAGAGTAAAATAAGTACTCCAACATGAATTGCATGGGGAGAACACTAAGCTATGGGAAAAACATGGTACATTATGCCAAAAAGTCCAACAATAGGTCCAGTTTTGATACTGATGATATAAAACTTACAAGATGAGAAAAAAGATCTATAGATTACTCTAAATTGAAGGAAAATTAAGTGGTAGGATACAAGTAGCATTAAAATCTGGGATATCTCTATAGAAAATTCTAACCCTCAAATGGAGTAAAATGTTCCATGAACACTAGCCGTGAGGTCCTTCGTGATTATGAAGTTGGTAAATCTGCCCAACCTTAAACCAAAAGTGGGTTAGGAGTTTTCCAGCAGGTAGGAATACAAGAATTAGCCACTGTAACAATAGACTATATGCTTTAATAGCAGGAAGAAACTTGGGTCTGTTTGCAGAGTATATGTAGCAAGTTTCTGCATTTGGACATGGACATGACCAGAAAACATACAGCATAGTGCCAACCTCCCTACCACATCGCCTACATAGTTTTGGAGGGGAAAAAGCAATGGAGGCATTTCAGGGTCCTAGATCTTAGTGACAAAGTTAGGTACCACATTTCTGGGAACCCACTGCTAATAGACAATTTATGAAATAGAATAACCTAGTTCTGGTTCCCACCCATGAACAAAGGAAAAAGAGAGAAAAGTCACCAGTTGGAGAGTGGCAGGGACATCCTAGACCAATGGAGAGCTCAAACTCCAAATTTCAAATAGCTCAGATCCAATTTGGAATCGACTCTATTTAGAACTACTGTATCTGACTACCACTAGTGCCTAGTAATGCTCGGCAAACCACTTCACATCATTAGATTTTGTAGAAGATAAAATGTATGGTCAGTGGGGTGAACAGTGTAATGTATGCAAAATGTTGCTTCCGATTGATTCCAATGTATTTCTTAAAAATTTACCCTAGGAAAAATCCCAAATTTCAACATCCTTCACAAAATATTAAAAACCTTTTACATAAATGCTGCCATGCACCCCTGGTTTATTTAGATGAAAAATAAGACTGTTTTCCGGCCTTAGTTACAAAAATTTTGGATTTGCACATACACATTGACAGACAATGTAGGCTGCTGATCCCAGTGACATAAATTTGGTGAAATATTGTATTTGATTTATGTGATGAAAGCTGGGAATACAGGGAATTTCCCCAAACCCTCCATATTTTCCCCTTACCATTCTCAGCTTTGTGTTTACCTTAGCCTTTATGTCACTCATTGAGCTGACGCTCTCACAATGCAATGAATGTCTTTGTGAAGAGGGGATTAGGAAGAGAAACATTGTATGGATCAAGGAAATTAACACAATATCATTTCTATGGCCTATTTTTGTGTCTTTCACATTTTGTGTGTATTTTTGTGCTTTCTGGAAAAAACTTTAAAACCTTCACACGAGATATTTCAACTGGAACATGTCTGGCTAAAAGGGTAATTGATTTTTAATTATATTTCATACATATATTTCATTTTTCCTAATTTCTCTTCCAAAAACAACATTTTCACAGGGTCAGAAGAAAACATCATTTGGTTCGTGTGCCGTGTTACGTTTAGAAGCTAGTTGCTAAGCAACCAAGGGAAACATTCAGCGTGGCTTTGTTGTCTCTGAAAATGTAGAGGAAATTGTCACCTCTGGGCTTTATCTTCTTGATGGAGTGAAAATGATATTTCAGCTTCACGGTCACAACCCTAGCTCTGTGTCACACAAAGCTGGCTTTGAGGTATAACACTGCGAATCCGCTCCTTTCACATCACAAATTCATTCTGTTTTCACAGAAATGTTATTATGCATATAGCAGGAGTTTTTGCTAAATCCTGATTAACAAAATCCTTTCTAGCCTTTCAGCTGAATCTTCATTGAAGTGAATTGGGTTAACTTGTTCACTGCCAGATGGTGCTCAATCACACGGGCCTGCTGGACATTCAGCAGATTAAATGGGTCTTGCACAGTCTGTATCACTCGAATTGAAGTGTATATGAACAAAACACATTCTTTCTTATCTTGCGCTGGTTTGAATAGAAAAACAAATGCATCGGGTCAACAATGAAATACGCTTTTATAAAAAGCTTGTCATTTAGCACCAGCACCTGTTTACAGAAGGTGAGCGAACCATGGAGTTCAATGAGCCTGGCAGGTATCTATACAAATATCTGCATTGCAGACTGAAATTATTAAACTATAATTCATTAATAAGGGACATCGCCTATCACTTTTCTGCCTGCATGATTTTTAATTTTGTAAAATGGGAATTAAGTTCCACTTTAAAGATTGAACTGCAGAGCACATACTCAATGCCACTCATCTGAATGTTTTCTATCTCTCATGTTTCAAGGTGCCCACTGCCATGATGTAAACCCGCACATGAAGGCTGTTACTGCTAAACTTCTAAAACTGCAGAAAGCAAAATATATCCACATCCAAACCACTAGAAACCAATAATGGAATTCCAATAATAATGTAATGTAATTCCAATAATGTAATGTAATGTTATTCCTATATTAACAACTTACTATTCACATCAATAGGCCTGATTTATTAAAGATCTCCAAGGCTGCAGAGAATACACTTTCATCAGTAAAGCTGGGTAATCCAGCAATCCTGGAACGAATCTGGTCCAGGATTCAAAACATTTGCTAGCAAATGACTTTGAATAAATCCATTCCAGAATTGCTTCACTGATGAAAATGCATTCTTTCCAACTTTGAAGAACCTATATAAATCGGGCCCAATATATACCTTATAGTGTAAACATACCTTTTGGACTTAAAAGTTTTATGTGTTCCTCTATGTTAAAAAGACTGTGCATTTTTATAGTTTAAAGTTTTACTTTATTTTTTTTTATACATAATCGTTTATATTTATTGTTACAGTTGTGCTTGTGCATTTTAGTATGCAAAGTATTACATTTGATGCAGCCTATTCCAAAGTACTGTTTGTGTGTTTACCAGTTTTTTGCTTTGTATTCCTGGTTTTATTTTATATATTTTTATTATAATTTATTCTAATCTTGTTTCTCAAGGGTCTTAATGAATGAATCATTTGAAAACATTTCCTGGTGGGAAATCAATTACTGCCTTTGAAACACAGAGACCCGGAGGATTTTCCACCAGAGAATGTTTCAGTGAATGTCGGATTCATAGCTTTATAAATAGACCTTTAATTTTTACCCACTTTGGTAGGATGTGATTTTGGTGAAAAGGCACATCTCACCCCTTAATATATACAATGAGGATTTGCAATTAATGATAAGCAGCCTGGGGTTGTAAGTGCTGATCACTTGGATTTCTTTGTGCATAATGCAAAGGAAACACAATCTTGCGCCCGGTGCTACATTTCACAGCAAAACTGTATGGCATGGATAAGCCGTCATCTTGTTTTATGCTTTTCTGCATTAGTCTAATCAGTGAACGATGAGGTCTGATTCATTGCTTATGGAGCACTGCAATTTGCATACTCCATGCCTAAATAAGCCGATTTTCGTCAAAATTTATTGTATGAATGCTAATCCCACAGAATGCCACTCGTTGCCATAATAGAGTGTCTTCACACTCCCATAAAAACTCACAGAATGTATAACTGACAAATTGTATTAGAAAAAATACATTCCTACCACACATTCAAAAAAAATTAGGACCTGTAAAACATCAAGTCAGTCCACCCAAAAACATTCCAAGTCCTGATTTTGGATAAATATTTTAAAAATCAGATTTTGTATCTGTCTGAATCTATACGTTTGGAATTTCCCCTAATTTCCTTTCCCTGTGACACCTTTACCAGAAATAAGGGGGTATGTCTGTCATTAGGGCAAAAAATGTGCAGATAGCAATAAAAACATTGTCATAATTTCTCACCCTTTAACAATATATTTAAATAATTCTGATCAACTACAAGTATCCAATGCACCATTTACTTATTTAATAATTGATCTGAATTACAGGTGACTCCACTATAGAATCTAATAATAATCTAATAATAAAATATCAGTCATAACATAAAATATTGATTTGGTTTTGATTGAATAATGTTTTCTTGTCCAGACCTCATATGCATATAGATTCCCCATCCAGACCTCATACTAGTCCACATACACACAAAAACATACATACCCTTATCTGAGGTCTGAATATAAGTGGAATAAAAAAATAAATACAATGACAAATTAAATATATATATATATATATATATCTGAGGTCTGACTGTATATTTTGCACTAAATACTGTAGACTGGAAATTGACCATCACCAGCTTAGGCTTTGGAGGCCTTGATCTTGCTTGACTGGTGAAATGCCAGCCAGGTGGTAACCCTGCCTGTAAAACCCCTGCACATTTGTCATAGTGCCAGGCATATAGTTTAGGAATCACTGGGACATACTCTTATGTTTGGCTTCTGAAAATAAAATTGTCTGCTGGTAAATTTTGGACACTACTATAATAAGGTATTAAGGTACTGTTGAAAATGACCAGCAATAAAAGCCTCTATAAAACATTTTTCTTTCTTTTATCAGAAATCTGGGCATTTATTATATGTAACAGGGCATAATATTCATGCTAAAAAAGGAGCATTAAAACATCCACAACAAATGGTCCAGTCTGCATGCAAACACTTACTGTGCCTTCTTATCAGTGACAGCACATTTTTTATTATTTTCACTTTTCTTTATTATCTTTTTTTCTCAGCATGTCGTTTGTAAATGTCATACGTGTTGAAATGTCTCTGAGGCTCAGAGCAGTGACATTTATAAAGGTCATGTCAAAGATGGCAGTTGTATGCTTCTGTACAGACCTCCATCACTTGTACCATGATTATAACAATGTTTCAACCCAGCCTGTCTGTCCTAGAAAAAGAAATATGCTCAGTGCGAAACACTTTTAATGCTGAGTATATAAATACTGAAATCCTTATTACAGAAAATGTTTTATGGACAATAATGAATAAAGAAATTTACCAGTAAATGTTCTCATGTATCCAGGTCATGCCTACCATTAGTTAGTCAAATTATGATGGATGTTCTGGAGGGAAAGGCAGCAAACATTGACAGAGGGATTGGAGTTGAATTTTTATTGACCTTAGTCTACAAATAAAGAATATCTAAACCCAAATACAAAGTTGTAGCATATTGTGGTTTACCAATTCTTAGACACGGTGGTTGCATTTGTTTTCTTATTTCAAGCTCAGGATACTGCAGGTACAGAAATAACTCTTCATCTTGCCAGAAATCCAGTGTCATCGTATCTTGTTCTGATGTTAAAAGACTGCTCAGGCATTAAGAAATGTGGTCCATAGGATCAGTATTTTGTTTAATACATACGTTTTAAGTTGCTATGGTGTTATACCTGTTCCCTTAAATTTTATATTATCCTGGCGCTATCCTGCTTTCCTCCCTTACTCTTACCTCCTCCTTTTTCTTTTTTGCTCTTTTTCCTCCTAGTTATTACGCCCAATCATTCCCCTCTTCTTACTTTTTTGCTATGTATCCTTAATGACTATACGCTTGGGTCTGTGAGGATGTGGAATAGCTGTAGAAATGGACTGTTTAATACCCTACATTTACAAAGCCAGAAGACATTTCATAAAGGGATAATAAAAAGAGAAGACCCTGAATGTAGTAATGTATGTTTACTAAGCCTTGTCATTTGGTTCACTATTCTGTTTTGGATGTGTTTCCTGTTGTATCTTTCTTGTTTTATGTTCTATTTTTTGTAAAAAAAAATATTTTCTTATAAAAATGTACATTAAAAAGTCCATCTGTTTGATAAATTGCAACCATATCAGGTTACTTCACTTGTGTTTGTGTGTTGGGCATTTGGATGCAGACACTTCTGTCTTGGTGTGTTGTTGGGCTGAAAATACACAACAATGTGATTGAAGAATTATATTTCTATTGTAACTGAATATGAAATCAAGAAAATGATTTGTGTAATTTAAAATAATTTTACCAATCAATCATTTCCAAGACACGTTTAAAAATTACAAAACCATTAAATCTAAATAGGAAACATTTTCATACAATAAATCTTATTTAAAGTTTAAGCTCCAAATCCCACCAGAAGAAAGCACAGGTTATATCATTCACCACAATGTCTATGACATACCGTACACCTTCTGTCGTATAACACTTCAAGATATTCCTAGTCAGCACATTTCAGACACTTCACAGAAGGAAACACTATATGGAGATGATGATTATGATCTGCTGGCAATAAATTGATTACATAAAAATAGTCACATAACATTTGTATTTTTATCTCAGAAGTGCATATATTCATTTATTCTGGCTCTTCTAGAATAAATGGATATCTAGGCAATCTAAGAGCACCTTTAAAAATGATTACTTTGTTTTTAGGGCAGATTCATCTACATCTACTGTCTATTACCATTGTTGGCTTTTTATTTAAGTCTTTACAGGCATTTTGTTTTGGACTACCTTCATATATCAATGAGCCAAAATGCCTAATTTAGGAAGTATATAATAGTACTACAATTTTTTTGCCATTTTCCTGTTTACCCCATTTATAAGTGGCAATTATCTGAGAAGATTGCTACTTTTCAGCATTATTACTGTTGTTTTGAAGATCAGCATCTTCTCATTATTGAATCACCAAATGAATCAAATAGATATCAGCCTGACTGACACTTTCTAGTTTGCAAGATATTTTTTGCCACTTTAAAATGCCATGGGGAGTGTTAAACGCCACAATGGGGATCAGTGTTGTGCTTTTCAATCAGCTTGATTGCCACTTTTGCAGCAGTTGGTCACTTCACGTGAGTTATACTTAAGTTCTCCAATTTTAGTAAATTGATTGCCAGGGAACAAAATCTGTTCTCACGTTTATAAATTTGGCAAGCTTGCCTTTACTTACAATCTTTACTGGCTTAGGAAAAGGCTATAATCCTCTGCTAGGCTCCCTGGACTGGTGCTCATTTGGTAGCTGCCATTTTTCAGCAGAGCGATTGTTTGAGTAGGTCGGTCTACCACAGGACAATTATTATTATTATTACAAAAGGTCCCTTTTCATTTTAATGTAACTTTTCTAAAACGTGCACATGGGTTCAGTCCTTGGAAATTGATCTGTTTTAACATAACTTAAGGCATATTTGTAAAAAAATGATCTATACATCTTTTCCTATGATCTAGAATTGGGAACAAAAAGCTTTCCTTTGCCAGTTTAGGCAAACAGCCACTTTCACAGGCCACCCCTACCTCAGAACATTCAATGTCCCGACATATGTCATTTGACCCTTGAGCAACTGTTATGCGATCACAGTGTCAAATTTCTTGAAGCCAATATTAGGATGTCGCTGTATCATAACTCTTTGTATCCTAGCAACCAAATGAAAAATGAGACACAACTAGCATGCTTGCACAAGCATTTAAGAAAATTGGAGGAAACAATGGGAAAAGCACTAAAGGATATAATTTGTTATTTAGTTACAGGAATAAGTGCATAACTGCAGTAATCTTAAATTAAATTAGTGCAACAAGAGATGCCAAATGGCCTTTCAATCTTATGTAAGAAGTAAATGTGAGGGTGGATGCACAATAGGTGCATTATGCAGAATAATAGTGGAGAGGAGGTAGGCTGCAGGCAATATCTGTACAAATACTTTGCATCTGTTGTAGATGAAAAGACATAAGGCAAGTGGGAAGAACAGAATTTATGCCCTTACTTTTTTATACCCATCCTGAGCATCTTTTTCTAAAGGAGAATTTGTTTTTATTGCTGTCTTTGTTAGGGGCTGGGGATATTTCCTTTCACTTCCTGTGTGAGTGAGAAGAAAACTAAAATCTTTGTATTTTGAAATTAAAGGTAGAGACAAATTTTTCTTGTTGGGACACAAAAATATAATCTTGATCTAACCATACTGTATTTAAAAAAAATGTGCATTTGTCTAAGGCTACATACACATGTGCAGTAATTGTCATTGGAAATGAACGATATACAACCGATCGCTTGATACTTGTTAACAAAAAAAGCGCACAACAACAGGCTAAAGACATCGATGAACGAGGAATGTCGCTGGAAATGAACAACCATCCTGGCGGATCCGATGATCGTTTACTATCTGCGAGGAGTTGCTGAGAAGTTCCTAGCTTTGCCCAGAAGGAAGACAGCCAGAGTTATGAAATAACACATTTATTCAACATATTCCCACCGGAGACTGATGCATTTGGTACAGCGTAGATGCAGCTTTTCTAGACTGTTCAAATAAAAGTCCATTGGTTGGGCCACAAACCAGATCTCAGCAGCATCTTTGACGTCAGAAATGTCCTCAAAAGGATGCCCCCTCATGTGTTTCTTCAAATTTGGGAATAGATAACAGTCTGAAAGGGGCTAGATCAGGTGAGTAGGGGGGTTGGTGGACCAATTGGAAACCCAGGGTGTTCAATTTGGCAGCCACAACCTTGGACTTGTGCGCAGGTGCATTGTCCTGCAAAAAAAGAATCCCTTTGGCCAACTTTCTATAGCATTTTGTATTGATTACCTCCTTTTAGCTGGTCCAAGAGGTTAGCACAATACTGTCTGGTGATACTAGAGCCCTGAGGTAGGTAGTCCACCAACAGAATACAGTCTTTGTCCTAGAAAATGGACACCATGACTTTTTTGGCCGATTTCTGGGTTCGGAACCTCTTTGGCCCTGGGGACCTGCTGTGGCGCCATTCCTTTGAATATTCCTTGGTTTCATGATCATAGATGTGAAGCCAGGTTTCATCCTCAGTCACTAACCTGGCCAAAAAGTCCTTTGCAGCTTCAGAATAGGCCATAACGGCTTTGGATGCTTCAACTTGTTTCTTCTTCTAATCACTGTTCAAACATTTTGGCACCCAGTTCGCTGAAAGCTTGCGCATGTCTAGGATAGTGGTGATAACAAGGCTGCAAACACACGGATAATTTCCACGTTGGAAACGATCTTTCATAATTGTTTCTAGTGATAAATGAGCGAGCGCTATATACACAACGCCATTCTTTTCTATGGCAAGGGAGGGGGAGAACCACCAACTGAAACCCTGCTGTTCTCCTCGCTGTTGACTTGCACATCGATCGTTCTTCGTCGGTCGGGAAAAGATCCATCATGCATGAAACGCATGTCAGGTGACCACTGTCAAAAAATCTGTGAATGGAAAGAAGTCCCTTAGAGTGCCAGATTTTAAATTCTCTATTTTGTGGGGGAAACAGCTCTGGAAGTGAAGGACATTAATGGAGATCTAGGTATATTGGATTTTTTGTTTTTACTTTTTACCAAGTGTTAAGGGCATCTTTCACCATGAAGAAAATAGGTATTTATCAATTTCTATGGTAATGTAGAAAGAAGTATTGGCAAAATAGACTTTGATTATCCAGTCTGACTTTTTTAGAAGTTAACACCCTAGCCGATCACAGTTTTTGTCTTTGTGTTTAAACTGGTTGGGAAGCATTTGTATATTTCAGAGTAACGTTGCATAATATGTTTTTTATTAAAAAGCATCTTTCCATGACTTGGAGAGATCCTTCCTTCCATATAGTTCTTGGAGTATTTCAGAGATGAATGGGAGTGATATTCACATTGTAGTGATGGACACTCAATCTACCTTATCTACGTTATATGGTTGTATTGAATTTGAAAATTGTGCAAATAGGGCAGTATTAATTTATTTCTTCAAAAAGAAAAGAAGAATGATAAAGAGTAGGCCAGTGGTTTAGATGCAATATCCAATAGCAAGGGGAATATGACTTTATGTAGGATTACAAGGTCAGATAGTGTCCCTGCTGTAAATGTAAGTATGCCAGTGACAAGGTATACATTGTGTTATTAAGGTCTAAAAAGATACATGGAAAGCTCATATGTTACATGACTTCTGTAACCATAACCGGTTTGTCATATGCCTTTTACATGGAGCTCTGGGGCATGCAGATGTTTGGGTCATGAAGTACTACAAAGGACTACATACTCTCACAGCTGAGTTTCATGATTATGAGTACCTTTTAACCTAGATTAAAAAACAAGCTTTGGGCAAACAAGCTTTTCAAGTAAAGATTGCAAAGCCTGCATTTAGGAAAGGGATATAATGCAAAGCATCTAAATTTTCAATTTTCTCAGGGATAGTAGAATTCTTTTTTCTGTGTAATTTGTTTGTTAGAATTTTTTTATCTCCAATATAGGATGATATTAAAATACTAAAAGCATATTAAATTATTTACAGCCAGCAAAATTTTGTACTTAAAGTACAAAATGAAAGTAAATTAAAATTGCAATTTACTAGTCCTTAGATGTAATTGCTGCATTTGTTTCCTTTTTTTAGGCTAAAACATTTTTAACAAATACAGAAAATATGTGTTGATCTTGCTAGAAATGCAGTGTCTTTTTTTCAGCATGTAATGAGCATGTAATGAGGATGAAAAAAGACAGATATGTTTAAAGTCCAGTTTAAATAACAACCATGGCTCCTAAAAGATATCAGAGAGAAGTGAGTGTAGACAAGGGATTTGGGATTATAAACTACCCAATATCCCTTTGTACAACATAAACAACAACTAAAAATATAAAACACCAGACAAATATGAAAATGCTTTGGAAGTGGCATTTTATTAAAGTTTAAATCAAACTTTAACACGATCCTTTACTCAAAAACCACATACAGTACATTGTACAAACTAAAATCTTAGCCTTCAAGGCTCAGGAACTAAGTCAACCCATTAAATTAGTGCATTACCCACCCATCAGGCCTATTAAAAGCCAGTAAAGCAAACAAAACTCTTTTGTAATATTTGTAAAACACTATCATTAGGATAAAATGCAAAAAGGATGAGCTCACCATACACATTAATGTTTACAATCAATTAGAAAAAAAACTTTACATGCTTCAAAAATGTATTCTTTTTAGGATTGTAATAATAATCAATATCTGGGCAAACTATTGTTCCAAAATTGAAAGCAGCATTTTTTTATCAATTACACTGGTCAACAAACATTTTCTTGCCAAACTGATTAAAGTCATTTTAAGTTAAGTACAGATTCTAAATATGGTATTGGTTTTGCTAGATTGGCTCTAGTTTTTGAAATATTTACCTCAATACTAAACTCATAGAAAACTAATGAAACATGAAAATTAATCAAAATTAAACTGGATATGCCTACATATACAAAATCACATTTTTGAAATACTTAATGTCAATATATTCTGTATTCAGTAGATTTACAGAACTAATCACAAAGAAGTGATTAAATGATTTCCTTATATGCTGATGATCAGGAAAATCACATTGAAGGCTCCAGCAGTAGTCTGCCATCATGTGTCTATCCCATCTGCCCTGATACCTTTCTTCCATCACCTTTATATCTGGTGATTATATCCCTTGTTCCTCACTGAAATCGCCAAGGTTTTCTGGAAATTTTTGCAAATGGCTATGGAGATAGTGTACCTTTATGCTCATAGTAGCACCCAAATTTTTAAAGTTTAAGAGCAAAGTTCTTCATAATTTTGTGCTTTATGATTACCCAAGAAGTTCTTTACAACCATGACATAGCTGTGCCAGGCAGAAACTTCAGTATCAGTCATGTAACTTGTGAAATTTATCAGTTTCCGAATCTGGGGTCCATCAAAGATTCCTGCCTTTAATTGTTCATTACTCAATCCAGGGAAGAATCTACAAATGTATTAGAAGCAATCACCGTCCTTGTTTAGAGCTCTAACAAAATCCTTTATTAATCCCAACTTTATGTGTAGTGGAGGGAGAATGATTTTTTCTTTGTCAGTCATTGGCTCGTTAATGATGTTGGCTGCACCTTTTTTCATGTTTTCCCTTGGAGGCCATGTCACTTTTTTCCAGTGATCCTGCTTTCCTCTACTATCCCACAAGCAGATGAAACATGGGTACTTTGTGTATCCACTTTTCTGTCCAAGTAGGAAGTTCACCATTTTTATATCAACACATATGAACCACTGGGGTTTATGATAGCAAAGCTTTTGTAAGACCATTTTGATATTTTCATATTCTTCTTTAAGTTTTGTTGAATGACCAGTTGGAATTGATGCATAGCAGTTGCCATTATGCAGTAAAGCAGATTTCAAACTTCCAGTGGAACTGTCTATGAAAAGCCCCCAGTCTTCTGCTCTGTATTCTGATACCCTCATATGGGCTAGTAGTCCAGGAATGTTACAAGAGTACACGATGTCTCCATCTTCACTGAAATCTGGTAGGAGTGTCACCTCTCTTGTCCTATAAACCGTTATTTAACTTCCAGTCTCAGACAGTTCTTTTCTTTTAGCCTGGATGATAAAAGTTCAGATGCTTGTTTTAACAGACTTAGGTCACGTATTAAATTTTTGAGCTCTTCTTGGGAGAACTGTTTTTTTGATGAAACACTTCCTTCATATTCACTTTCACTGCTAACTCCTGGATTACACTCCAAACCCTGTATATCCTCCATGTCGGATACAGGAATATCAGTGTACTGAACACCGGTATGGAAACATCAACACCACGCGGCACAGGTCATCTTGCTGATTCCAAATCAGGGTACTCCCACTTGTTTTTCTTGTAATGATTGAAACCTTTTACATTCACAGCACAAAAATAACAATCATTATGATGATTGTTGGTCTTTCGCCAAATCATAGGTACACCCAATTTCAAACTTTTCAGTTTTCCATTTTTCCACTGACATAGACACTCTACACAAGTTTTGCATACCATATGGGGAGCCCAATACTTATCTTGGTCCCCCAGTTAAATACCAAAATATGCAATATGCTTGTTTTACAAATTCCATAATGTTTCTTTGTTTTGTTTTCTCTGTTTTTGCTGGGAATATTCACCATAAATGTAGCAAAATACATTATAGTCAGTTAAACAACTTCATCTTGAAGAACTCATATTTCTGTTAAAAAAAAATCACAATGTATGGCTATCATTACTCAAAGCTCCATGTCAAGGTAAAAGTATTTAATTATTTGATTCACTTTCTTTTAGTTCAAAGCCTAGACAGAATACAAATTTACCAGCATGTTAGCTCTTGTAGCCTAATTTATTCTTACATTTAATAATTATTTAATATTTTGATATTGTAAGGTAAAACAGGTAGAATTTACAGAACGTCTATATAAGACAGTTATGTTTTTTTTTAATGTTTTTGTGTGTCTAACAAAAGTTAGTAAACCATTTGATTGACTTAGCTGCATTATGTAGACAGTTGAAATAACTTAGTTTATTGTCCCCCCATTACAATACAGAACAATGGGTATTACCTGTAGCCATAACAGACCAGAATGGGCAAGATTGCCTTTAACAATACCCCCTCCAATATCAAATCTGTCAGAAAGGTGGATTTGTACTTTAGGTTATTTTAGGACAATATATTCCAAATTCAGTATTCATGGAGTGTCATGGAAACAAGAAAAATGGGAAGAGTGAGCAGTAGCAAAATGCAGACTGATTTGTAACTAGTAAACCATTTCTCACTACTGTTCCCAGCAGCTTCTGTTATTACAACACAGAGACTGCCTATGCAACAATGGCAGAAAAAAACATCCCACTTAGTTCAACTTTATATAATGGTTCATATATTTGTTCAAACAGCTTGTGTAGTATTGAATCTAAGGCTTAATGTATTAGTTCCCAATCATATTTTTTATTCAGTGTATTAATAGTTATTTTATATACAAGTCTTAAAGTTTAACAAAGTTACTTGTTGGCAGTTTGTTTGAAATTAAATGGTTCAAGACAGCCATGCATATGTAGCAAAAGTGTAACCTACTCTATTTGTCCCTCATAACAAGTCTCTTTCCTACTACTGTGCGGTACAAAGAATGATAAGGACTCTTCTTTAGAGCTAGGACTCAATAATTATGCTTTGTATTACACTGTGTACCAGGCAGGCTTCTAAAAATAATATCTGTAAATTATCATAACTAAGTAGATAGTGTCAAAGGTCTTGGAATGAACTTGAGAATATGTTGTAGTTATGCCAGCTCTTGGAATTTGCATTGTAATGATTAGAGTCATGGCCGTGAGCAAGAGAGGCCTCAAATTAACTAGATAGGCCTGTGATAGACATGCAATTTAAAGATACATTTCAATTCCTATTCCTTGACCTCTCTGGGAATGTATTTGTTATTTTGCGTTTAAAGCATCAACCGTAAAGCAAGCCTGTACTTTTGGGTGCTGGGCACAGGTTTGCATGAGTGCTCTCATACCAGTAGCCAAAACTTATCTGTCTCCCTCCACCTCCCTTCTCTCTACTTCCCTGTTGAGCACCTCACAATCACTCTGACTGCCCATAGACGATGATTAAGGAAATATTATTTCTCTGCATCAGACTGAGTGTTTTATTGTCATATGACTCTTTCCTATGTCAATGATCTAAGTTTCTGAAGCAATTTTTCTAGGCCACATGTTAGAAAGCAGACCAGTGGAATCATGTGATCTAGGTTGAGAAGATGCTGTTTTGACATGTCATGCATTAAAAAAGTATCCTTATGCCAGAGATACTTCACTTAGATTAGTGAATGAGATGAAGTTTTGCTGGCTTTAACCAAACATGGGGATTGGGTATTCGTTGCAAAGTGATTTTTTTCCACATAACCTGCAAAAGAAATGCAATTTTAGGTGTGGTAATAATTTCTAAAGAATGCAGACACTACAACTTTCCTCACTAGGTGATTTAAGTGCAGGCCCTGATTCAAGAATTAGATTAGAAAAAATGTTTAAAGTTTTTGTTTAAAATAGAAAACAAGTATGATTTTTTTGTGAAAATGTACGGTACACTGTACACACACAGAGGATTGGTATTGTGTTAACAAAAGAGGAGTTAGACTAAGTTAGCAGTTGATGAATAAAAAATACTGTCTATAACGATGGGAAGTTGCTGTCAATGAGCATTGAATTTCTCTAAATTTATGGAGTTTTTTTGGGCCTTAAAATGCGACAAGCCATAACAGTATGTACTGGGCATGCTTTACAAATGCAGATTGTATTGTTATGTCACCTTAGCAAAATGCAGATTTTATAATGACATTTAGTACAAAAAAGAAAGTATATATATATATATATATATATATATATATTATATATAATTATTAAAATAAACACTCATTTGTGTTATTAATTCAGTTTTATTCAAAGAGGAGCTGCAATCTGATTGGCTTGCCCAGGATAAAACAGGCAGAGGGCAAAGGAGTATTTGGCAAACCATTACTGCAGGATAGGAGAAACAGCTCTGCTTTGTTGAATAAGTAAGACGTACTATGTACCTCTGTACTTACTAATCAAGATGAAAATGAATATCTGGGGTCCAACTTATTAAAGGGGGCTTTTAGATACCAATAAGCTTGCCACCTACCAAGCCTCCCAACACTGGGCTCATGTTGTGGGGATGACACCCTTGGGTCTTGCCATAGTTGAAGGCAGCATGGTTTGTTTTTTGCCAATAGGTAAGGTGGCTAAACACTGTTTGCTCCCTTTGCTTCTTTTTCAAAACAGATTCCAAAGGACCTTTTATGGATGGAAGGGGGTGCACACACATTTTTGCTGCCCCGATCTCCTATCCAAAAGGTTCCCAAACCTATGAAAGGCTCTGATTTTCACCACAAAGCCCTTGTCACTGTCATGTTATCATCTGTAACTCCAGCGAGGCCGCATTTTGTGCCCTAGGTTCATTCTCAATGTTAATGTATTTTACCTGTTTTTTTTCAGGTAAGAGTAGGCACCTCAGTTTATATTTGAGTATATACAGTATGTTTCAGGAGATTATTTAGATACAACAAACATTTCTGCATGTCTTCTATATCAATGCAATTTATTACTTTATAAGTTCTGTTCCATTTGAATCATAAACATTTTTTCTGTATTCTGTTTGTGTCAGTCATTTTGTAAAGGCACGTTAAGTTGATAGCCCAATAAAGAACATTACAGTAGGTTCGGTGCCAGTCTGATACTGGACACTTGCCCAGTATGATCACGTTCAGCTGCAATGACCTGCAAGCAATAAAAGTAAATTAGTTTTTTTATTTGTTGCATTCCAGTATTTTCACTGGACTATGAAAAGGTGGAGCGGGTAAACACTTTGTTTAATCATGAATTGTAAAGATTGCAATAATCGGAATTTTTGGTCGTTTAGCCAAAAAAACCTATTAGGACTACAGAGTGCTTAGCCTCTATTAAAAAAGCCTCATCATTTGAAGTAACTTTCACATATGCAAGTGTTTTTGCAGGGTCTGCAGTTGCAGGGTTTTTCCACATATTTCACATCTAAAGCCCAGAAGCCTTCTAATACAGTAAATGGTATCACTTTGTCATGTCATGACAACAGGCAGTGCTATACAAGTAATTTCTACTTGCCCCCCAAAAACCTTACCAAGCTTACAAAAGGTCTTAGGCTTGGCCAGAAACCTTTGCACCCCCTTTAGGATGATGCTTCCATGCTGAAAATGCTGTTGTGACCTTGCAAAGACAGAACAATTTACCCTCCATAAGTAGAAATCTGACATTCCCAAGCATTGTAAAGCCAACCTACAGTTGTTTAGTCACTTCTGATGGTGACCTCAGATTGAACATTTTTCAATGTCTTCCTGTCTCAACCTCCTGCGTAATGTATCTATGCCTCCTTAATGGCTGTCATTATATTCTGCCTGAATACTGCTAGCTTTTGATGGCACCATTGCTATAGATACCATCAGCTCTTCAAATGTCATCACTGGGGCAGCACTGAAGGTTATAATTTGAAAGTTGTGAGCAACAAAATGTATACTTGTAAAATGTACAAAAAATACACATTTCATGCAACCTTCTACTTTGGAAAACTGTCACTCTGGACTTCCAGCCTCCACAACTATTTTTTATACATAAATTATATCCTAAAATATGACAAGTATGTATGATATAGATAAATATATATATATATATATATATATATATATATATCTATATCTATATATACAGCCAATGTGGCTATTGATAAATGATGCAGATCTATTAAACTAGGGTTTTTTTGTCTATAAATGGTAAACTAGATCCAAAATATCCTGGTTAGAATAGATAGGCTTTTTCATCTATTCCCCTCTCCTCATATTGCAAGCCTACAGCCTTATGTTAAGGTATGAAGGCACATGAGGTGAAGGCAAAGATGGTATAGATTCATACCATAATATCATACTACTAATCAAATCTAGAGCTGGGACAGGCTGCATTATTAACATGTTGGAAGAGAAAATATTTGAGAAGACTGCACTCAGTGGTACCAAGTTTGTATAAATTTCTCTGCGTATTGCTCACCTGAAGACACAAGGTCTTCCATCAGCATTATATCAATAATTCCATGAAGCCAATGACTGAGGGTCAGAGGAGATGAACGCTTCCAATAAGCTGTAGTTTTGAATATTAGGTTACACAGTCTGCTGTACAGAAACATTAAGTTGAAGGGTCAGCCTTTGGCTGATGTAACATGATTTTGTAGCAGTAGTTTGTACTGTTTGACGGGCTTGTTTTTTTAGGTCTCCAAATCTCTGCATATTTTAAAAATGTTTCAGTCCCTAAATTTCCACCTTGAAGAGCATTGCCTTATCATTTTACATAGTGATTTATAGATGTATAGAATGTGTCAGTTATTTGATTTACTGCTCATTACCCAACACATTATACTTTTAGAATTGGCAATATCTTCATTTTCTTTTCCATATTTTCAAACCATCTTGCCAAGGTTATTGCAGGCTTAATATAGTTTTCCTTTGGCAGGCTTTGATCATTCATCTTTTCTGCAAGTCACAACCTATATAATTATCTAGCTGCATTGATTTCTGACACCTAAGGTTAACATGACTACTTTTTTTAACAAGTTAACATATATATATGTATATATATATATATATACATTTGGTAAAAAGTTTTTATTTGTTTTAAAAACATAATTTGATTAATGAAATAAATCTTGTCAACATTTGTTGAAATATAAATGTATATTCATTTAGTAAATGTTCTTTTCTTTCTGTGAATGCAGGTCTATCATATCAGGCTGAATTTTCTCTCTCTATATATAGTCTATATAGTGATCTATTTCACAAACATATAGTGTTTATTTCACAGCCCACTGATAAAGAAGTCCATTGTCTAAATTACTAATCTGATAAATAAATATTTTTATTAACTAGCTTCTAATACAGTAAACAGTTTAGGGAGCCCTAAAAAGTTGAATAAACACAGAAAACATAAGAACATTAGAAAAACAGTTTTGCCATTTGGTGGTTTAAAGCCTTCCACAATAATAACAGCTTAGAACAGGCCTTATTGTTATTTTTAATTGTTTTTTCTGTGTTTTTTACACTTGCTGTATATGCATTTTACCACTGCATTTCTCTGTTTGTTCAGCTTTAGAAGTTTAGTTTTAATATTGCTTCGGTAGTCCCCAAATTGCAGCTCAATGGTCAAATGGAGGCCCAATGCCGGCATGTAACTGGCCCTTGTTGTACTTTTTTTCTCACTGACACCAAGAATAGAGCATTATTGCTCCCCCAAATACCTAGCTATGGGTGATATTTTACTCCTGCTAACCACCAACTCTGACTAATGCTGGGGCATTTTCTACTCCCAATGTCTGACCCCCCCAAAATCCTTATGATAGAAAACTGGCCCATTCTTCAAATAGTCTGAGGATCCCTTTTTTGACCCTAAAATTATTGTTGGTGGTCTCTTATGTTCCTCTGGGAAACTCCCAAGTCTTAGGTTATTCCTTGCCTTGGGTTAGCAACATACAGTTGTAAACATGAGCTTTCTCTCATGATCTATTTTTAATGAAACTATCCTGTTCAGCTGCATTTGTTGTATTTTGTTATATACCTATATAAACACTAAATAAATACAAACAATTCTTACATATTGTCCAATGTATAAAGGATAAAGTATCAATGATAAATAAATCTTCATATTACAGTAAGCGGAGTCAGATGAGGAGAATTTCAGTTCTATTTAAGACCTCCAAACTGAAGGCTTAGAAGAGATGACAGATAAAGCTCAGTGGTATTTAACACAATGTTATGATTGCACCACAAAGTCCAATCTCTTCAGCTGAATTGTCATTGGATTTTACAAAAAAAACAAAGAGTGACAATGACCTGCCATTAATTTTTGGAAATATCACACAGACTGCCATGCACTTGATGAGAACCGTGAACCAGAATATCCATGATATTCATATAGCCTTGTCGGAACACAGCGGGGTTAATAACCATGTCAAGTAATTATTCAGGCAACCTTTACTTGTGTTTTGTTATAACTCAAAGACAGTTTTTCAGTATTCATTTTAGAATTTGCAGAAAATGTACTAAACTTACTACATTCCAAGGCTGTAGATATAGATATAATCACAAATACAAGGAAGACAAAATCACAGGGAAGCTTATATCACTTTTATTGGTACTGAATAAGACATGCAGACAGACAGTTATGTAAACGACTTACACATTGAGTAAAAAAACACAAAGTATTTCTTATTACATTGTAACTGAGATATAGAACTGTCCAATAACATAGTATTGAACTCCCATGTTATATACAAACTGGAAATGTTGTAGAAAGAGAAAACACAACTACCTGAAATGACTTACAAAATGGCATTACATTTAAAAAGAAACATTCTCACAGTTCTTGGGTTCCACCCTTGTGAAAGACGAAAAGAATGGTATTGCTACATTCAACACAGGATGAGGAAAATGAAAATTCTGGAATATTTACCCCAACTTCTCAAGGCAGAAAGTTAAGTGCAGTGAACTAATACAAATGGATTTACCATTTTTTAATGGTATGTTCTTCTTGGGCTCAGTTTATAAAACAGTGGAACCGACATTTCCTTAAACATACCCTGGTGGAATCGATTATTGCCTTGGAACCACAATATGGAATATTCTCCACCAAGGATGTTTGAGGGAATCAGATATTTTATAAATAAACTACCTAATAAACTACTACCTTTATAAATAATCACCCTAAAAAATGGATTCAGGTATACATTTTAGGCATCTGCTGTCATATGAACAATTATTAGCTGGTATATAAAATAAGCACAAGAAGATGATTTAATACTGCAATCACTAATCTGTGGCCTGTGACTAATGTGTGATGGTGATTACCTGTGCCCAAAACCTTGGTTCCAACACAGGCCTTCCCTAAACTAAGCTTAAGAGGTCAGTAATAACTATCAAATATCACTTTATGATGTTTTATGAGTTACAGGCTGACAATCAAAAATCTGGCAACCTCCGGACCTGAGGTGTGCGTATTTTCAAAAATTCTGTATTTTTTTTTTTACTCACCTGCACACACAGGCCATCCTTCCTCTCGCAGCACCTGAGGACATCTGGCACAGTTCCAGGAAGCAGGCAGCAGGGACGTCTAGGCGTGTATTTAGTGAGAGACCTAATAGCTGTTTCTGCAGAACAGCCCCATCAAAATATTAGTGGCCAAACAGTGTACTGCAGTACCTGTATTGAAAATGTTATCTGAAATTCATGCTGAGAAACTGAAAGAACCGGATTTTCGGTTGTCAACCTGTATTTGAAAAGTTTGTAAGCTTTACATGAAAACCAATTATGTTGTTTTGGTGCAGCATTTATCATATTTTGTTCTCAAAAATATATTTGGGTATTTTTAGGTAATGACTTGAGTAGATGCTGATCTTAAACAGGTTTAAATAGTTTTATTTTTTTGTTCTTTACTTTAATACTGCCTAACAGTGTTGACTTTATGGGTTCCAGAAATCCATATTCCTACTTCCTAGAGCTGGTATCACTAAAAATTGTAATCCTCCATTAAAGGGACACTCCACCTTAAATTAGTAACTCATGAGTGGACACCAGTCTTTGGAATTAATCAGTAAAATTTAATATTATTAGGGCATTCCAGATAGGAACTATTCATGCTGAACTGGTAGACTCTTTTCTTTCCTGGACTCAATCTAAAAATATGCTCAAAGTACGCCTACCACGATAAGACGACTGCAAACTGCATGGCAGCTAAAATATATGAAATCTTCATGATTCCTGCAAGAGTCACATTTGATCCTTCCCTTTCTTATCTATATGTGTCAGTGATGATGTCCATCACATTAAAAGACTAATAAAAATGCTCCAACAGCAGGAAGGGTAAGCTCAAATTTTACTTAAACAAGAAAAGTCAGGATTTTATCATATCTTCTGCTACCTATTTCTCCACATGATTTTTACATTTCTACTGAAAGTAAGCTCTGACTATCTGTTTTTGTGTCTTCTGTCTTTTTAATTTAAGGTTGTAAGAAATGTTTACTTTTAAAGTAAAAGAGAACCCAGCAGAGGAATAATGACATAATTCATGGTCACCACAATTGAGATGGTCTAGGAACTCGATACACAGGTTCTTACCACTCAAGCTGTTTGTCCTAAGTAGCTAAAAGAGCCAACAGATGACACTGACATACATCTATAACTGATTATAAAGTTGATGGCTCATTTATTGTCCCACCTTTATATTGATAAAACCCTATAGCAAAACCACTTTCACAGTTATAGAAACAACAATTATATTCCATAACACAGTCTGCTGTGGTGTTTGGCAGAGAACTTTAAATTCTGTATGTATCAAATAATTTCTGTAACTGTATTTATTAATGCATAATAACAATACAAGTAATATTTAAATAAATATGATTAAATATAATTTAAAAGCAAAGGTTGCTACAGGTAATCACTTCAAGCTACATATCAAACTTATTTGTAACAAGTTTGGGAGCTCCTGTTTTGTAATTCTAAATGATATATATTATTTCACTCATAATTTTCAATACACGTAGACATAAAATAGCTTACAGAATTGGCATTATTTGAAGGGTATACAATGCTGCAAGAAGATTCCTTAAAAATTCCAATAAAATGTCACAAAGTAAGTGGTCCTAACAGATGGCAACTCTTTCAGCCAATTGTGCTTTGTGTACTTGGTCAAAATGGGCACACACATCTTGGGGTATAGTAGCTAGATGCTAAGCCTAGCCAATTTAGTAGAAGGGTCGCCCAAGAGGATTGGTTTAGGGGGAAAAAGAGTACATTTGTTGCTTTTGGATTTTGGACTTTTCCTGTAACATTTGAAGGAAATATCTGGATGCTAGATTTTCAAATTATTTATAATAATGTTTACATAGCTTACAAATTGGCTTGATGTGATAAGAAAAAATGTGCTGTGCACTGCATTAACCAAACCAAATTACCCTGTTTCGTCTACCCTAGATCCGGGACACGCTTTGGTTTGTTTGGGTGCAGTTAGAATTTTAACTTGTTTGAACGTGCCTTAGTCATAAATAAGACCCATATGTTACCAAAGTTGCTTTGTTAGCTGCTTGTAGTGTTACATTGAGTAATTGTTCTTCATGCTAAATGGACTCATTAAAATAGGATCAATGGTTATTAGAAAATCAGCCATTCATGGAATGGACACCATGTGTAACCTATAAACCAGGACCATCTATTTAGATTATGCCTAAGAGGTGATACGACAAATTGTTTCTTTACATTTGATGGCAATTTGGAAAATGATCATTCATTTCTATTTGATTCTATTACAATCAAACTAGAAAAGCAATATTATGACCAATTTTTGTAAGATTCAATGTGTGCAGCAATGTCACATTAGCCTTTTACTAATATATCAATATTGTAGGAAGTAGAATAACAACATGAACATAAAAATGTAATCCCTTTATGCATCTAAATGAGAAGTGTACAGGCTTTGCAGAAGCCCTCTGTTAGGATTCACTGAACCAGGATGGTTATTTAACTAGTAAATGATGCGCTGACCATTAGGCAATGAACATCCTAATTACCATGGTAACCAAATCTCCAACACATTTAATAAACCCTTGCTGGAAAATGTTCATATGTATGACCCAGATGCAGTCTCTGGTACTCTGTATGCCATTTAATGCGTCAGTATGAGTGAACAAGGCCATAAAATAAAACCTTTGATAATACATTAAATAGCTTTATTAGGCTATACTTTATTACAAAAATATATAAATCTGTATAGCAGATATAAAGCTCATTATAAAGCTGTTAATACAAATATACACAGTTAATAAAAGCATTCACTTTTTTTTAAAGAATGCTGCAATTAATGACATTAGTTGAAATGTCAAAGTGCTATCTTTTATATTGTGACATTACAGTTAAGCACATGCTTAAAACTGATATAATACACATTATACAATAGTAAGATTTCTGGACTAAATAATGCAAAACACAATTGCCAATGTCACAATGATCTACTATTAATAACTTTCAGCACCATATGTTAAGTGCCAGCATGACATATCAAATCTCCCATGATTATTTAGTTATTTATATAGCTTATTGCTATATAGCTTATACTGTAGTCTTGTGGTCTACTTTGGTCAATTCCTCAGACCTTCGAGACAAATCCTATATTCCTTATTTGCATTAATAAAAATACAAGTTACCTTAACCTAAACTTGTTAGGAGAGAAACACAAAGGCCACTGTAGCTGATATCTTCTAGCAACTTTCTACTGGCTTATGTATTATGCCAATCCCCTGACTTCAATACTTTGAGACAACGTCCTTGAACAAACGTGCAAACATCTGCAAACTTCTTCTACGGCATTGACTACAAACATTAAAGTTTAAAAATTTACAAAACAACGGGGGAACTAGCATTTCAGAGGGAGGTAAGAAATGGCCGACACCTATTTCTTTTATTAAAAACTTTTGTTAAAAAACAGAAGGACTAGTAATATCAAACTCATTCTCTGCTGAAGAATCAATCACTGTCATTTTAACCACATGGTTCTGGAAGATTCTCCACCAGAGAATGTTGCAGCCGCAACATGTGGCATGTAGGGAAATACTTTCCTGCTGTGCCACCTTTATTGCAACTATATATGTTCCTGCCAGCAGCCCTGACCTGACTTTGTTGATAAATCCCCTCAAATGGTATGTTTAGGGATAGTTAATTTTAGGTAGATTATGGGTTAGAAAATAAAATGGCAGGTGAAATGTATATTAGTGTAGGGCATCAAAATCTAAGGCTCCAATTCATCAAACTGCTGTATCACTTGACACCCTAAAGTGTGCATAAGGCCTGCTTACGTGACCTCTAAGATATTGTCTCATGTCTCTTTAGTATGCTTAGTACACTTTAAATGTCATTACAATATGATGAATAAAGACATAGGACAATTAAACTCCTTTTGAACCAATATTTAAACACAAACAGATAACATTTTGTTCCCACTACATCCTCCTGAGGTTAATATATTGCTTCACCTACTTGGCAGGCAGTTGTATGGTAACTAGCTGTACGCATTATGAATGCTATGTCCCAAATTTTGAGCTGATATGCAACCCCAATATGCATAAAAGCAATTCAGCTTGTTGTAAAATGCCCAGTAAGCATCAATAATGCTTGGAATGGTATAAGTATTAAAACAAGGTACTGCTGTAAATTTTAAAGTGTGATCAATCTTGTGTTTATCTATAAAACACATTTTTATATAAATAGGAGATTGTAAATGCTCTGACATCCATGTTTATGAGAAATGCTCCATCATATTTCAGCAGAAAATTATTCTTTTTTTGTATTTGTATAAAAATAATATTCTAACATATTGATTATTTAATAGTGGATGAAGATATCCTCGGTTAGATGTGATGAAATGATATACATTACAAAGATGTCAATTTGTACTGTAGACAAATATTTTAGATGTATTGGAGTTGATTTACTAAATAAATTTAGGCTTACTAACTTATCACACAAAGGGTGTTTCACTTTATGAATATGGGGATCATTAATTTTGCAAAGAATATCCAAATTTGTGTAAGCAAATCTAAATTGCTTGCACAGAGCGGAATAGTTACAGTTTCACCTTAGTATAAACAACTTTAGAAAATAAACCCCATTAACCCAATACAAAGCTTTATTCACTGTAAAGTCATAACATTTATCCCCAACGTTGGTTTACTGGAACACAAAAACATTTTGAGGCAGTACTAAATTAAACTAACCATAAACAAATATATTTATATATTTACATATATCATGAGGACTTAATGTACAGTTAAATTACATATACCTTACAAAATGGCCAAGCGAATAAATTACAGAAGACAGACAACATAGCTGGCGATACATAGTGCTCTAGAACATGTAGCTTTGGTCTGATAGTAGCGGGGTACGTTGAGGGATTTAATGTCTAGCATATACATTTTCTGTAAGAGAAAACAAGTGAGTGAATTTAGAAGAAATAACAAAAAAATAAAATAAAAATGTTTGTTTTTTTATGCAGTTGGAACACTCACCTCTGTGATATTCTGGATTCACATTCTCATATATTGGGAATAAAGGGTTGTCCTGTTCATTGCGCAGCTTCCTGGCTCTTAACACATCCCGCATACACTGATGTAGGTACAAATACTGGCACTGTGGAGTAAAGAATATAATGCAAACCATTTTAATGCAGATCTGCAATTTATTTCATTATTTAAAGATAAAGATTCTTATTCAAACATTGTAAAGAAATCTATATTTAGGTCCTAAAGAAAACCAACATTCTGTGATCTCTCCACTGAAAACTCAAAATATGTTATTAGTTATGTCCTGTTACTCCTCTTAGACTACAGAAGACCTCCCCCTTCTGATCTAAAGTCCACATTAAAAGTGAGAAACCCAGGCAGGCAAGACTGCTTCTCTGTAGGTACATCAACAATGTGCAGCAGGCATTGCTACCTTATGATAGGAAGTTTGCTATTGCCAGAATCACCAAATAAAAACTAACATGAAAAATGCCTAAGAAAGGAAACCAATGCAGCCACTATATCTAAAATCAAGTAATCTGAAATATATTTTCTTTTTGTTTTTGGGTTTAGGTACACTCAATGCCAGTGACAGTCAGGATAGTGGATGTTAGTACCAAATGCTTATATATTTCTATGCTGAATGGTTTTATTTAATCAACCTGCCTAAGTTATATTTGTTTAATAACTTTTGTGTTTGTATAATACACTAGGTCCTAGGTTCGAGTCCCAGCCAGGACACTATCTGCATGGAGTTTGCAGGCTCTCCCCGTGTCTGCGAGGGTTTCCTCCCACATCCCAAAAACATGCAGTTAGGTTAAATGGCTTACCCCTAAAATTGACCTTAGACTTCATTAATGACATATGACTATAGTAGGGACATTAGATTGTGAGCGCCTTTGAGGGACAGTTAGTGACACGACTAAGGACTTTGTACAGCGCTGTGTAATATGATGGCGCTATATAAATACTGTATAATAATAATAATAATAAATTCCTATGAGTGTAGCAAGGTAAATGCATTGTCAAATATGCAGCTTAGTTCTAGCAAAGATTATATGCACACTTTCTTAGATTTTCTTATGTGTAATCATCTATAGACTACAGACTTTGCCTTGTTCCCTGTCTGAGGCTGATAAATATACCTTTTACATTAAACAAAGGAGCAAATGGCTGGGAGCAGTGTTTAGACAGCAGGCAGAGTGGTAATATTCTTTCTGGTACCTAAGAATGGCTAACATTTCTCACCTGGTCCCACCTCTTGACAGCTAGCATTAGTAACCCTGTACAGAAGAATTACTTGGAAAAATCATATCACGAAAGTTTTACTGTGTATCCAAGGCAGAAATAGAAAATGACAAAACATACAGAAAATGACAGAAGGCACATATTTTTTTTCCTAATTGAAGTAAAACTGTAGCAGCCATTTTCTCTTGATTCATTTCCCCCCAACCTGCTCCATCAACTCCAGTCTAGATTATATGTTGTCACTTGTACAATGTACCCGCTAAGTGTCAAGAACTGCAGAGGGACAGTGTGTTATCGATGAAAAGAATGCACCTGATGTTACTGAGGAAAAATCATGCTTCTAATAAACTCCTTCATTTAAATAAAAACTTAAAATCTTTCATTTCATGAAACCAATGTCATCCCCAAATTACTAATTTTAAAATTTCATAACAGATCAGTTCACGTAAAAGGTACATAAAGGTATATAAGTCTAATTTTCCAACAGTGAGCTCTCCATGCCATAAATGTGATTCCCACACATGTTTTTGTGTTCTAGAACCTCAGCGTTCCCATAAATTTAAACAAATATAAAATCCTACAGGAAAAGAGAAAAAGCCTTTTAATGGATACACTAGGTTAGGATTCAGAAAAGAATCCCCCTCAAAAAAGAAACTGTTGTTGCATGCTTTGCTGCATTTGAAATTGGGAGCACTTGAGTTTTGTGAGGACTGGTCTTTTTAAGGACCACTCAAGCTAAAACCAAATACCTAGTTTTATACTACATGAAGAGACACAGTCCACTCTGTCAGGACGTTGGTATTCTAGGCCAGTGTTTCCCAACCTTTCTTAGTCGCGGCACATATTTTACAATTAGAAAAATCCCACGGAACACCACCAAAAAGTCAGACACGTAAATTAGCTACCTGCTGCCATCTAGTGGAAGAGTTTTTTTTGGTTCTGCCTATCACTATACATCGCTGGTATAGACAAATGAAGACAAATTTTTTGCAGTAAATAAATCATTTTGGGACCAATTAACTGAAATTGGATAATTTCCCACGGTACACCCGAAGATCTCTCAAGGCACACTAGTGTGCCGCGGAACAGCGGTTGAAAAACACTGTTCTAGGCTACTCATCTCTGTACTGGAAACTTTTTCACATTACAGTGCAGAGTAAATGATGAGTGGCAGCAGTCCTGTCCAGAGGCTCTATAAAGGTAATAAAGTATAAAGGTAATCTGAACATGACTTATTTATTTTAGGGCATAATATGTCCTGAATTTAGTCTTCAGTTTCCTAAATGATATTAGTTATTTGTATTGACCTAATCGAAGTTATTCGATTACCTCCTAGTACTTAGGAAAATAGAACTGACATCAAGCTTGAACAAACACAGGATCATCTGGTTAGCCCACCACTCCTCCATCAGCAGCAGATATCAAGGGCTTAATTATAAAATACTGTCACACTGGTATTATATTTACAAATTACATATTTATCAAATTTACCCCACAGTGTCTGATCGTTGCTGGAGGTGTAGTAAGGAGATGTGCTCCATGCTCCACATGGGTGAGAGAAGTTGTCCAGGGATTTACAGATTACACAATCCCTGATAACTGTGCATTTTTCTTGTCATAACACAGATCCCTGTCCCTTAAATTTCACAAAATCTCAGTGATTAGACACCTCTTGAGTCTGGCAAAAGTTTGCATCCCACTGCACCTCTGTAACCCAGTGGTTTTGCATTACTAATGAGGTCATGCACATGGAGGACCTAACAGTAGACCCTTACAACAAGAGTTAGAGGTTTGAAGCTATGTGGTTTTATTGGAAGTTATTTTTTGATTCTCTGGACTACAAGAGATATCTGGGTTACTGAGATATTTGTTTTCAATGTAGCCTTTTGCCTTGCTTTAAGACTTTGACTGTCTCTGAGATCAGATCTAGAATAACTTGTAGCAGCGTCATGCCAAAGAATGAGCAACTTTCTGTATGTTTGGCTTAAACTGTAATGTGATTGTTACTGTTTGATTGTTTATGACACTTTTTGTAATACCTACACTTTCTATGTATGTATTTTTGAACCTTGCTAAAATACAAACAAAGAATGACAAAAGAAAATAGTCCTAACCTCATAAACCACTGAAAAACACAAAACATCAAGCAAAACTCTAAAACTATTTAAAAGCCACTACCACTTAACAAAAGGTTAAAGCATTACTTAAATTTTTTTCTAAACCTTACTAGTGATTTTTTTTTTCAAGTTACATTACTGAAGGTAATGCATTTTTTATACTGATGACTAACAATAAGTTTTGTCTGTGCGGGATCAATTATCCTGATAAAAGTATAAAACACACAGAGTTAAAGCATACAAAGTGCCCTTTGTGCCAGCCTTTCTTTGTTTATCTTCCTGCAAGATGCAAAAGAGAACATTGTCCAAAATTGGTTAAATCCCCTTGGTATAGATACAGCTGTGTCACCTCCTGCTAAAATACACTGTGACACCTGGGACTTCTCTAAGGAAAAACCAATGCCTATTCCTGTTATTTCTCTGGAACCTTTCCAATGTTATCTATGCGAAAACTCACTGTGATTTATTACAATATAAAATAAAGTGTTACATGCAAAAAATTACATCCATTTAACAGTTAAAAACATAGTGGCAATTTTTGATATGCATAAATACCATTACAAAGCATGGAAAGTGAATAACTCCATGATGCAATAATACTGAAACATATTGTTAATGTGAAAAACATTTTATAAAACATATTAAACCATTATATTAGAGAAAATAGAATCTCCTTTCAGATCTTTGGGTATAATTCTCAGAAAGGAATGTTATTGTGATGGTTCAGGTAAGACATGTATTATTATAGAAAAGTGCACTTTACAAGTGATTACTGAATGACATACCACTTTTCTAGGGAGCTGTTTGTGTTCTAAAGATGAATATTTATGCAGAGTGAAAGAAGATGAATGAGGAGCCTAATGCAAGGTGTTAATATGTGCAATAATTCTGGAAAAATGGTTCATTAATCAGATATGTAACAATAGGATGTTGTATATACTGATACTAGATGGTGCCTTATTTATGTAATTGGTAGAACAGTCTAGAATTCTTGAAGTGTTAGCACAAGCAGAAAATTGTTACTGGCGGCCTAACAAAGTATTGTTAATAGTGTGGACAACATCATCAACATACCAATTGGCATATCTTTAAGCATGAATTTTACCCAGTTTTTTAAAAAATATTTTCCCCAGAGTATCAAGTGGAAGCATACCTGCTTCTACAGGTACGTGTTCTGCTAATTCTGGGATAAATGACCGGTTCCCTTCTCAGGTGATGTGGCTGCTCTCTTGCCGACCTCATCACATATAATATAGAGCCTGTCAGCTTGCATTATACCTGAGGATTTCAGGGGTCTGTACATTTTCGTCACACACAGTTTGCCTGATTTATTTAAGCTCTCCAAACTGGAGAAGATCCAGCAAACTTAGAATGAATACTTTTAAAAATATTTGTAATTAGCTGGCAAAAGTTTTCAATCCTGGACCAGATCCATTTCAGGTTGCTGGTTCACCCAGGTTCACCCATGATAGTCTATCTTCTCCAGTCTTGGCGAGCAATAATAAACCAGACCCATTCAAACAAAACTAATAATAATTTGTTGCCTTGAGTTCCACTTTATGAATAATTTTTTCGTTTGTAAAGAGTAATGCACTAGCCATAGGCTATAGCCAGGGTGAAAGTACCTAGGGTGAATGTTTAAATCCAGAATTACATGCAAAAGCTTTTCATATCATCATTTTCCTAGAACACTATTGATAGATTACATGCAGTCTGAATGTTTCAGGCTGCCTTGCCACCTGTGTTCAAATCAACAATTTTCATTGTTCATTAGTAATGACACTAAGATCTGTTGTAGATGTAGCTTTTAAGTCAACTAGCTGTTTAAATGTAATAGAATAGTTCACAATCATTGAGACTTGATTTAGGCATCTGAACACAATGTACCATGGTATTCTTTCACTTTTTTATTTCAAATAATTTACCCACTAGGCTGCATGCATAGATATTCTATAACTGAATTCCATAATTTAATATGAAAGCTGTGCTTTGCTAGGCTTACCTCAGTCTGAACCATGTGAACACGGTGAAGTCGGAGATCATACACTGCCCCATATATGTCTACTGAGTCTTTTGTGTCCACTTGCTGAAGAATCTTGTCCAATGCAATGAAGGTTCCTGTTCTGCCAACACCAGCACTGCAAACAGATCAATGAACATGATATTAATTTCATTATAATGTAAGCAAAATGTGGAAAATGTATTAATCAAATTGGGTCCAGCTTTGACACAATTCAATGTATTTTTTTTTAGTTTATTTGTTACCTCTGCACCTGTAATCCTCATCAGCAAACTCTGCTATTACTTGGCTCAAGCAGTAACGGCTTTTAGAAGTGTATTTATAAAGCAGGTAAGCTAAAATTCACCAAACATTCAATACGGGTGAACTTTTCTGGTGCAATTGTTTTAAATTAGAATTGTTTATTCACAACCAGTCCATGTTTGGTGAAAATCATCCTTAGGCTATGTACACACGTGCAATGGTTCTTGCCTGATAAACAGCTCAGGGCCGATATCAGATGAGAATCTGGCGTGTGTACAGTGCTCCTCGTCCATCATCTAAACAACTGCCCTGGCGGATCCGCGAACGATGACTGACAAACGACGGACAATCTTAATGGAAGTGAAGGGGTAGAGCATGCAGCAGGGTGCCCCTCCCCTCTCCATGGAGCAGAACGGTGCTTTATGTACAGCACTCGTTCATGCATCGTGCAGTTGTTAGTTGTTGGAAAGGATCGTGAAAGATCCTTTCCAACGACAATTATTGCACATATGTACATAGCCTTACTGCTTTATATATATATATATGAGCCTTAATGTTCTTCTAAAAATCTCGTTACCTTTCTACAAATGAAATAGGACTGGTTTGTTAATTGTTTGTTAAACCTGGATTTCCGCAAACCCATATGCTAATAGTCGGCAAATGTTATCAATCCTGGGTGACACCCGTTTCAGGTTTGCTGGAACAACCAGGTTCTCCCCTGGTAGTCTATCTTTTCTAGTCTTTGAGAACTTTGAAAAACCAGGCCCAATATCTCTTACAAAGAGGTTTGCTATACACTCCTATAGGATAAGTGCCAGACTAAATTTTAGCCATACCTGCAATGTACCACAGTAGGACCAGTTCCCGGAGTTCTGTTTATGTAATCTCTGACAGTTCTCACAAACTGAATTAAAGACTGGGTAGTTTCAGGGACTCCATGATCGGGCCAAACGGTGTAATGAAAATGCCGAACCAGCCTAGCTGCATCCAGTTGATCTTCCTGTAAGAAAAGTAAAAATTTATCAATGAGCTCTGCAGTATAGACTTTTAACATAAAAAATACTACACCCAAGAAAGAGAATTTTTTCTGTGTATAACTGCTCATTGGCATTACTTTTGTAGCTTTCAGATGTTGAAAAACAAGCTTTCTTTATAATGTACAGAAAGGAAGTAAAGTAATTTCAATAAATAAATCTATTCAATGCAGTCTTACTACATACATAGAAATAAACTCGCTAAAGTAGTACTAATTATATAGTTAAAAAGAAAATATTCTTAACCACATTGGATGATGACATAGATTTTGATGAAGATCCATATGTTTCTACATTCACCCTGCATTGCTGACCAGTATTTTGATGATTATTTAAAATAAAACATATGTTTTAAAATATTCACTTAATATTCAAGATAAATAAATATTTTATATATATATATATATATATATATACATACTTCCTAATATTAGCAGCTTGTTTGTCAGATATAACTTGGCGTAGTTGTGCTGTCTTAGCATTTTTAGCAAAACCTAAAGATTCCAAATTTTAGAAAATTAGCAGCCTGACCTTTTGGTTAATATTAGGTCCAACTTTTAGCAGCCAAAGGCGCAGATCATCAATTACAGAAAAGTTAAGCAAAAAAAGAGGACATATTGTATATTCAGGCATCGATTTAAGGTACATGATAAATGATACCGAGCAGCAGTGGAAACTTTCACAGTGTTTAAACTTAAAATGAGGGAAAACATCTTACACTGCAGATTTTGAATTCTCTTATTGTCCACTCAGGTAGTACAGACTCTGACAGCATTTGAACTATGAGGTCGCCATAATACAAGGAGTCTTGATCAAAAGGCCAGTAATGATCACATTTTACCTAAAATGAGAAAAGAATTATTTAGCTGATCACATCTGTAAGAAAAGCTCTTGGTGGTAATGGAAGGTCAAGACCATAAATGTCCAAAATACAGTACTAGAATAATTCATTAATATAAATATTTAAAATACATTATATACATATACATTATTATAATATAAAGTTCACTGGAGAACAGAAAAAAAGCATGCCAATATAATCAAGGTACTGCAATACAATTTTACTTTTCTCTGAGTTTTCCCCTTTACAACCTCTCGAACACTCAATTCTCTGACAAAATGGGAAGCAAACTTTCAGTATTCAAAAATGTACATCTAAAATTTCAGGACTGTAAGCAGGAGAGACATATTTATGAGAGACATTTATTTAATTGCTTTTCTCTCCCATGACAAGTCTTCAGAAAAATGAACCGGCAATGTTGCCAACTCATATCAAATCTCAGACATATCTTTTTTTTTTCAATAATGATAACAAAAAAAAACAAAAAAACAATAATGATAAGAAAAATGCAATAAGATATAGTAAACTTTGGTTTCCAATAATGAATTTACATATTATCAGTCATTTTTACACTGCCATACTAAACAAGCCCTTGTACACAACCTTTCGGGAAGCAGAATAGAAATGATGTTTATCAACAATCTATGCATTATCGGTACCTAATAAAGCTTAATGCTCTGTCAAATTGCTGCTGGCTTGGAGAATGATTCGTAAAGTTCCCCTTTATTATAACATGCACAATGACAGCTGCAGGTGAAAGAGAGACCTGCGGGTGCATGGATGCATCCTTATAGGATATATATATATACGGTATATATATATATATATATATATATATATATGCTAAGCTATACGGATTTTTGAAACTCTGAGAAAGTTTCTTGAGGTAAGCAGGAGGTTGTTGTTTTACAAAGGATCATAGTGTAAAGAGTTGATTTAAGGTTACTTTTTGTGGATCTACAAACACTGGTTAAAGAATAGTTTATTCAATATATGGGTAATTGGTTGAATTACGTGGTTCCTTTACAGTTTCCTCATACTAAAGTTCAAGATTGATTATTAAATAAGCTGAATGACAAGCTTTGAGATCTGAGATATTGATAGGTTGTTTAGGTGGGCTTTTGATTTTTAGGTTGATTGCAAAAAGAATTTTGGACCTCACTGGGTGCTTCTCTGCTTTCCCCTTCCGCTGATTCTATCATGTTGTCATGATGTTTATACCATCTTGAGGGGAACATATGGGGCCTTCCAGGTATGGATAACATGAAGAGAATTGCATGGTAATATCATATGAAAATGGAACCTTGATACTTTTGTGATAGTATTATGTATAGTTTTTAAGAATTTTTTATAAGTTTGTAATTGTTTGGGTCTCAAATGTAACTCCCAAATAAACAGAACTATTTATGCAAAACACATTAAATGCAAGAAAATAGTTTGAGACCTGTTCAACACAGAATTGTATCAATGTTTGACATTTTTTAAAAGAAAAAAAATTATGTATAAATTAAATGGATGGCATTTTCCAATTAGAAAAACTTTTAAAATCTGGATCGTGTTAAAGTCCTGTTCTCTGTGTGTTTCCACACATTTTCTGTATATGGTTTATTAGGGATGTGGCATCACTAGGATCTTAAACTGACCCAATCCTTTTTTCCCCCCAAATTGACCTTAGACTGTGGTGATGACATATGACTAGGGTAGAAATATTAGATTGTGTGCCCCCTTTGAGGGACAGTTAGTGACAAGACTATGGACACTGAAGTACTGCGCAATATGTTAAATACTAGTTAATACTTTGCTGTATGACCATGATAAATTTGATAGTCCCCTTTCCATTGCCAGCTCCTTCCTCCACCCATCAAGCTTAAAGAGAAGGCCAGTGATGATATTAGGGTTATCAGACAGTAAGGTAAATTTTGGTGTCAAATGGGCAGCATGGTGGCTCAGAGGCTAGAAATTTTATCTTTGCAGCACTAAGTCTCAGGTTCGAATCTTGGCCAGGACACAATCTGCATGGAGATTGCAGGTTCTCCATGTGTCTGCGTGGGTTTCCTCTGGGTAGTCCGGTATCCTCCCACATTCCAAAAACATGCGGTTAGGTTAATTGGCTTCCCCCAAAATTTAACTTACACTGTATGAAAGACAAATGATTATGGTAAGGACATTAGATTATTAGCCCCTTTGAGAGACAGCTAGTGACATGTACACGCGTACAGCTCTGCGTAATATGCCTGTGCTATATAAATACTGTGTAATAAAAATAATAATTATGTTCTCCCCACTGTCTTAGCTTAAGTTTGCACAATCAACTAAAACCACTTACTGTAAAAAAATAAATTGGTTCCCAATTTCCTGTGATTAATTTATCATGAAAAAACATCTGGGCTTCTGTCAACCTAATGGTGGCTGTGCCTCCAAAGCAAATATCCTAACATAGCACATGCAATTATTTTGTTGGGCTGTGTACCATCATGCTGCATATGCCTTTATGGAGAACATACTTGATTATATGTATGTTTGTTGTGACACTGTAAATGTCACATTTCCATATTGGTATAAAATCCCTACATTTTAATAATATGCATGCAAAATACAGGCCTGCTAATGATCACTGGCTGGTTGTATAATGACTTCAGTTAGATGAGTTAGATAACTACCACTAATTATTTTAGCTGCATTAAAAAGAAAAGCAAAGGAAGCAAACAACTTGGAATAACTGCTTGCATTTAATGTACTTCTCTGCTTTCTTGCATTATGTGCCGTGAACATTTTTTTAAAGGTTAACATGACCTTTAAAATACCTTATTTTCATCTCTTCTTTCTACCTGCCAGCTAAAGATACATGATAAATTATTTTAGACGGAAACATATCTTTACTGTTAAAAACAGGCTTATTTTATAATTCCTGTGAATGCTGTTTTCTTATCCCGTGGATTTATTTCTCATTACAATCCAAATTTTATGCCACTGAGCTTCTCAGAACTGAAAAGCCACCGAGACAGTGCAGAACAGCAAAGATATAGTTGGTCTCAAAGGGCCATTTTCTTTTTGATTATTTTAATGAAAGCATCTTGTTTATCTATGTTGAATTACTCTGACATCTTCTAAGTGAAAATACATTCCCTGGCTGGAGATTATTTATTATTTTTATTCCTTAGGTTTATCACACTGACAACACCAATATTTATGCTTACATCTCTTTCCTTCTCTGTGGAGTCTTTTTTCCCAGCCACATAATGAACCTTTTCCAGCCTTTTGACCCTGTTGGTGCATTAAAGCTCCATAGCTCTGTATTATGAATGCATTAAATCAGCCTCTATTATAGTGGCAGGTCATGTGATCATTTTCTTCTCTAGATCTCTATGCAAACTGGCTAAAGTGCTTCTTACAATCCGTGAGGATACAAAACAATACAGAACTGTGCTTACCAATACGCAATATATGTTTGGGCAGACAGTCTGCTGCAAATACTATTACATTTAAATGTTAATTAGAAAAACTAATTAAACGAAAGTTTTCCCTAGGAAATGATTCACATCTGTAGTGATTAAGCTATACTTTAATTAATTTCCTTTATTCTTCTACTTTTTATATGATCTGCTACAAAATATGTGCAAATGCTCAAAATGGGCTGGTAAAAGTATCAGAGAAATCACATCTAAATGACTCACTGATGCTGTAACATTTTGGTTTTGGGTGATATGTAGTGTGTCATAATAGAAATGGCATTTTAAATATTGTTTATGATTGTCAATTAAACTGCTAAATTACAGCATATGGACTCTTGGGATGTAGTGTGACACAATGCTGCACATCAATTCCTTAAAAACATACAAACTATTCAGTTTTTTAAATTAGGAAAGCCATTAATTGTTCACTTTACTTTTAAACAATTAAAAAGCAATTCATTATCACATTTGTAATTCCACTAAATTCAAGCTAAATTTAATAAAGTTGGACTCATCAGGAACAAAGGCTTAATAAAAGATGTTAGACCTGATTTATTAAAGCTCTCCAAGGCTGGAGAAGATACATTTTCATCAGTTAAGCTGAGTGACCCAGCACTAGTCCAGAATTGAAAGCACTGGCTAACAAACAGCAAATTACTTTTAGGAAATCCATTCCAGGTTTGCTGGATCACCCAGCTACACTGATGAACGTGTATTCTCTCCAGCCTTGGAGAGCTTTTATCAATTAGGCTTGTTATCTTTGTGACCATTTTCTATGCTAGTAACCCCAATGCAGCACTACCATTACTGTAGCAATGCTTCTATCATTATTGCTGCAGAATTGCCCTATATAATCCTGCTATGTATTAGCATACCTACTGATGAAAGGTATAGTCCTAGTTATTCATTATCTAAACTGTATTATGTTTAAAATGCATGGTCCAAATGATTTGTATTATTAGGAAATACGTTAATGGTAATATAATACATCTTTGAAACCAGGATATTATTTTGCTGATCAACAAATGCCACTGTCTCAACAGCATTGGAAATATTCTATTGGGGATCATAAAAGATTTTGCATAATATCCATGGAATATTAAACATCTATGCTTGCATAGTACATGCATCATTATTCAGCAATAATTGTTACTTACTCACTACTAATCCACCAATTGTAAATGTCACCCCTACACTCCTGCATTGCAGCTCAGTATACACTATCATGCAGATCCAGTCTATTATGGTGGGAATGGGCTACTTAATAAAACATATGTTAAATAAAACTGCAACAGACTGCCCTGGTGTGGTTTGGCGCTTTTGGTAATTAAAAACCAGATGGAAACCCCATAGCCTGATTTATAAGTTCGTTCGAGCTAATTCAGGATATAATTGTAATCTCCCACTTACCCGTCCTTTTTCAACACATTGTGTTACCATCACAATGTTATGGACGTTTTGTTCCCAAACCATTTTCCAGAAATCATCTTTGGTACCAGGAAGTGGCCCTTGGGTAGCGATATACTCTCTGCGAGAGTTATTACCCTACAAGGAATGAATTAAATTCTTTAATTACATGAAAAACAACTTGAAATAAAGAGTATTTTATGTGCAAGTTATTTTTACTAAATGGTGTTCAAATTATATATAATGTAATAATTCATATAATATACATTATCCTGTTGTGTAATATATTGCAGTACCTTGAAGCATCATGCAGTAAATCTTTATAAAATTGGGGAACAGCCTATATCTCTGCAGAGATGGTAAAGATAATATATTACCTCCGCATTCCCTTACTTTTAAAGAACCATGAAAGAAAAGAAAATACTTTACACTCTGATAGGTACAGAATGCTCCTGATCATCTCTCTGCCCTTTAATGACACTTAATTGACGTGAGGCACAGATAGCTCAAGTGAGAGTAAACAGAAATGGATAGAGGGGATCAGGAATGCTATGTACCTACTATAATGGGTCATGATGGAGGGTCTACACATAGTTTAGTAAACAAGGTAAAGTTATGCTCAACTCTAATACCAGATGTACAAAGTTACCATAATAATATTAAATGAGAGAAACATCCTAGAAGAGTCATGTATAATATACAGCAAGAGCCAACAAATCTCTGTAATAAACAGCTCCAAAATGATATATCAATTACAAGCAAAATAAGGGTAAAATGTCCATAAGCATTGTTTTTCTGCATTTGACATTTTTTAACCCCCCCTACCCCTTCAATGCAAGGTAACAAAATACCATTAACTTTTATAAGGCAGTGCACATGATGGTTAGGAGTCTGTGTTTGACATGTTTTGTGCTCCCTAGTATTTTTTGTTAAGTGCTGTGTTTGACATTAAAATACATACATTTGTGTTTGAATAGCTATTCCAACACAAATCAAATTACTATCCAGATGCAAATGAATTTACTATTCAGACGCAAATGCACATGAATAGCAAATGCAGCATTTTAAAAAGGCACCAGAGAACACTTCACCTAAATAATTCAAACATACTTAAAAACAGTGATTTTTCTTTTTCTAGATATTGTAGGTCTCCCTTTTAGTGATAGGAACATTTTATTCCTAAAGGAGTGTAACTTTGCTTAGCTTATTGACTGAGATGAACATTCTAAAAACAAGAAGTTCAAGTAGGACCACAAGGGGAAACATAACAAGTTCACAAATGCAGTATTCATTGTAATTGGTACCATAGACATTTGTAAATTGTTTATTTAAAGTCTATTAAGATCCTCCACCAAGGTACACTATGCTGAATAGTCATCAAAGGGTATGAAGTATGCAGTTGTTAAAAATGTCTTTGTATGCTTTAGCGTTATCAGTACCCTTTAGTAGCAACATCTAAATGTAATACTTTTGGGGAATGTCCCCATAATTATTCCCCTATACTGCAAAAGCAAAGACAATGTCAGTTGAGGCAAGTCAGTATTCTGAAAAATGACAGTGCTACTTACTGGAGTATAGCTGGCATTAATGTAGTCTGAGCATGGGTCATCATCAACATTGGAAAGTTTCACTCGTGTGAAATCATCTACAGATATAAAAAAAATGTAAGGCTGGTTGAGAACAAAAGTTTTAAATTCTTCAGTATTTGTATTTTCTTTTAGTTTATTACATAAGTACAAAGGTAAAATACATAGGTAATACACAAAAACCATAATGGAAAAACCCTTGATTAATAGGGGACTAAAGTTCCACTTTAAGAATCTGAGAACAGGAAGGGCTTTATTGCAGAAAAGGACAGGTGATGTGCAGCCAGGTTGGTTGCTAAAGTAGCCGGCATATTCCAGCTTCCCTTGCGGATGCTGGGACTGAACTAACTCCCCTATGCTTCCACGGAAATTATGTCATCCCAACCTAGCCAAGCAAGATAGCCAAACATTGGAACGAAGAAGAGAAGAAGGATAGAGTATACATTGGGTTAGTTTCCCTTTAGGTATGCTGTAACCAGTGGTAAACATGCCTATGAATAGCAGCAGGTTTCCCTACATTGGGAAAAGCCAAGGAACTTGGAGCTGCTAAGGAGCCTTTCATCAACTGTTGAATGAATAATATGATTCCTACTGGTCTTTGCAGCTTACTTTGGGGGAGGTCTTTAGAACATAAATACACAGTATTATCAGGGACATACAGAAATGATGAAAGACATTTTATCAATACTATGCATAAAATCCAATAGCTTCTATATTCCATTATGCATTTAACACCTTGAAATCTCCAATAAATAAAAGAGCAAAACTCAATCATTCTGGATGTAACAAATGCAATAAATCACCTATAGAGATCACATACTCAAATGTGTATGCATTTTCTGTGTGTCTATGCCTGCAACTCTTGTATGTCATTCCAAACGCAGCAGAGAAACATTATAGGTTGCCAGGAATACTCACAAGGCAGTATATTGTTGTATCGATTTTTTCCTCTGTTCTCTGGTAAAAGTGCTATGTCAAAAGATTGGTTTCGACCAACATCTTTCAGGTCCTGAGTAGACAAATGCAATGAAACACATTTAACATCTAATTGATTTGTTGCTTCATCACAGTGTGCTGAACTGATTATTAAGAATGCCATTTTACAGAGGAATCACCAGTTGGTAAAACTGTAATTTTTTTATACAATATATCTGGGCCCTGAAGCAGGGAGTAATTAACAACTTTTTCTTTGTGGACAGTGTCTGATTCCCCTTGATTCCCTGCTTGTCCATGGTGCACTATGTGTTATACTGTGCTGTTTGGGTACTGATGTTGACTACAAATCACACCATGGATTCCAAAACTGGATATAACCAACACATTTTAGATCTTGCCTTAACCACAGCAACTGCCAAAACCCTTGATTTACTCCTTAACCTATGAGACGTTTATTGAACTCTATTGAATTGATTCTCTGATTCTATATTGCTCATCATTCAAAGTTTCCTTTAGTGATTAGATATCTGAATACATCAAACTTTGGAATCTAATTGTAAAAAATAGCATTCTCCTATGTATATTTCAAACAATTGTCATGTGCACAGTAACATCAAATGACAGCCTAGTGTTACCTCATATTCCTGGGAGAGCAAATAATTGGAGTCTGCTTGAAGTTTGCTGAAATGGGCTTCAAACTGGTTTGCTTTGATTGGGCTAAAATGTAAGTCAAGAAGTAAGTAAGAAAATGAAGAAACAATCTGTAAACATTCTTAGTTTGCTGAATTGTACATTGAGTTCATACCTTGAATTTCGCTTGTTCCTACAAAAAAACAATAAGTGAACATGTAGTTAGCAAAAGTATATGTACATGGAATAATAACTAAAGCTAAACATTCATTACCTTCAGTTTTCTAGCTGTTAAACAATTGACAATAGTGACAAAATATCTTATCGAGGCTTTGTGATCATATTTGTCCCATCTGCTTTTAATATATAACTAACTTTTAAATAAATTATTTAAAAGTTAGCAGGTAAATGTGCTGATGGTGATCTAGTGTTGTATTTCAGATTTTACACCTTCCGAAGCACCAGTGCTCAATGATGACAGATCAAAAGGATTTACACACTACTTTTAATTATACATAGTTCTCTAAAACTGTCTATCTAGGATTCCCAAAGGGGATAGGGAAACCTTTGTTCTCACCTTAGAGCTGTCATGGAAGTACTGAAGATAAAATCTAACACATTTTATGTTTCAGTGGAAATTTGTAAGCTGAATATAGCATGTTTTTTTTAAGCAGCAAAGTTTTAATAGCTGGAAGCACTTGTGTACTGGTAAAGGCTCTATGGGACCTATTCATTAGGGAATGCTTGATACCCTGTTTGCCTACCATTAGAGGGGAGATGTAGTAGGCTAGTACTAAACAAGTGGTGCCAATTGCCCAGAGCTTGTTATCATTATGTATTTGGCTTCCAATGACAATAGGTATGTATGTAGGCAGGTATGATTATGACAGTGACGTACACACTATGTCCTTTGCCATGGAGGTGTTATTCTGCACTGAAGTCTGTAGTGAAGTGGCGATGGGGCGGATATGTTTTAGTTTAAAAAATACAAAAAAATCACCTTAAAAACAGGTTTAGTACTGTGAACAAGTCTGTAGAGAATCATTGAATTATTTAGGTAAAAGGGTGACAGTATCTGGGCTTCAATACTATCCCCAATATCAGCATGCTGGATGTGCAAAATGAATTTATCTGATAAACATGCACAATTTATGAATAGGGGACATGGTACAGTACGGACATTTTCCCTTTGAAGAACAGATTATGGCCAAATCTAGCTGACCTGGTAAATGTCTTTCCTAATACACCTTGTGTATTTATGGCAAAACATTGTTTAGATACTTTAGTAATCCTTCATAGACATTTACCTTCATAGGTCATTCATAGACCTTTCAGTCACATCACTTGGCTGAAGTTACTGAAGTACTAATGGTATAAATAGCCTGATTTGCATTGTGAAAACCCAATTAAACTCTCTTCAATCTAAAAAAAATCCTAAAAAGGCAAAGGTTTGGCAAAGATAAGGAAAGTATATCTTACCCTTTATGTCCAACGTTTAGATGTACAGATGATGTTCTTTCTCTCCGCACATTTAGATGTGCATGCATTTGATCTTGATCATAGCTAGAATACAAGAAAGGAGTGATATTTGGGGTATTCTTATTTAACAATAGGTATCATTCTGTGCTGTGCACTTATACCACTTGTGTTACATGTAGGTTAGCCATTGAATAGAAAACCTCTTCAACATTCATATCCTGCAAATTATCTTTCATGTCTTACAATTCACTTTGCTCTTTTCTAGCCCCATAGGGTTTGTCTCAAAGCTGCCTGCCTCCTTTCTGAACATTAGGTTTATTGTTCAATAACAAAAAAAATCAGATATAGATACTGGCTTCTATTGTACTGTTAAAAGGAAACAAAGAAAAAAGGGCAGCAGCACGTAAGTGTAATACGTAAGTGAAAGAGGAAACCAGGAGGATACACAGCATGTATTCCCACGTGTATAAACCTATATTCATAACCAGTAAATCTTTATTGAATAGTGTGTCTTTGTTTTTTCTACTTAAATCTTTAACAAGGGTAGATGACAACATACCAATAACAAATAAAATACTTGATTTCATTGTTGCAAGACATCACTCATTATAGGTGCCATTGAGGAAAGGATGTTACTGCTCATTTAGAAAATGCTACCAAAGGCAGACAGTTTTGGTGACAATTCATAAAATATCTATTCATTAAGCAATGTGTAAATGGTATAAAAAGCCAGTTTTGATTTTTAATAGTCAATTTCTTTGATACTTACACTCTTCTGCATCTCTGACGGCAAATCAATAAAGCTGTGACTCCGATTAAAACAACAATGAGGAATAAACCAGCACTCACACCTTCTATGACTCCAACAAGAGGTTCTATAAAAAGAAGTGTTTGAAAATTGTAATTATTCAATTTCATAGTGAATACGCTTTATTCGTTTAGTAAATCAACCACACTGTCTCACCTGCTTCTGTTGTGATGGGCAATGAGAAGAAAGTATCTGCAAACAAGGGCTCTGAGAAATCCTTTAGATCATCAGAAAAGAGCTGTGTAAATGCTCTAATACTAATCCTATTAAATAATCAAAAATAAAAATTGTCACATAAAATAGTTATCTTTAGGTATTTAGGAATCACCCAAAGTAAATCGGAAAATCAAAAATGTAGGTTAAATAGAATATCAGCCATATAAGAAAATGATGTCAGTAATTTTAAACTAAAGACAAATATATATGTGTTTGTGTGTGTGTATTCTGGCTACACTAAAAATACATCCATATTATAACATCTTGAAGTTATTATATTTTATAAAATGATTTCATATATTTTGTAGTATTACACAGAATTAGTAGATGAGATGTTCTAAACACTATAAATACTTTTTCAGCAACTCCTTTTTTTTCTGTACTGCAAAATCTGGCAGCTGCTAACCACATTTCCAAGTAAATTAGATGTTCTAACTGCAATGAAAGCATTGCCAAAAATCTAACAAAATACCACTCTTCAAATTTTATTGTTTGTTCAAGGTACATATGTACCAATCTTCTAAAGTGTTCCTTTTGACTAAGTGATCGTTGACATTACATGGATATTTTTTTTTTTAATTGTTGGTTGACTTCTGTGTGTTTTTTCAACTAGTTTTCAACTAGTAACAAGTAAGCTTTCTATAGGTAAAATGATTAATGGTTTAACACAATAATGTTAGATTTAAACACCTACAGAACCACTATTATAAAAAAATATTGAGATTAACTGGATATAGTTAAGTCAGATAATAAAAGATACATTTATTTTTTGGATCTCACGTTTTAAGGCAAAAATAAAGCTTTCTTATTTTGCCCAGTGATGATCTTTGGCCGTCTTGACTGGCCATGCCAGTCTTTGATTGACGTAACTCCCATGCAGGCGTGGACATTGCCTGTCCCTTTCTGAAATAACCACCTGCCTGACCCTTTATTTTGTATAGTGGGACCTTAGTTCAACTTTAAATAGTTATTTGCAGACCAATCAAAACTGACAAAAACAAGGGTTGCTGCAACAAACCCATGCAATCCTGGCAGAGATAGGTCAAATTCCGTGTCAATGGGAGTGGTTGGGACTCTTTAGTTACATGTATTTCTTAATAGTAACTTTTAGCTGCGACGATTGTTGTCTGAGGTTCTGTGGTAGAATTTTATATGTTTTTGGTTTCCACATACTAATATAAAACTACAAAGAGTATATATATATATTTATAATTGGTATATTTTTCAGCACAGAACATTGTCCTTTTTTTGGTACGTTGGGTTTGTACAGTTGGGAACAGTTGACATTTTGCTTAACATTTTAAATGCTTGCTTTGACAGTGAGTTATTGAACTGTTGGAAACTCAACACGGCTTACAATTAATTGAGAGAATATATGGTGTACATTCACACTCATACAGTAAGCAAGACCATTCCAACCTGTAAGATGTTCTTGGTTTTAGTGGGCCATCACAGAATTGTATCTGATTGTCCTCACACTTTCCTCCTAGGATTTCCATTTCTCCCCCCAGCTTGATTCTGACAGGTTGGATATTGTCATCTGGAGTTTCAGCACATTTGCTTCCAAAATAGTTTGTTTGATAGACTTTAATTGAGTTGTTCCTTTTGTAATCATTATATGTTGGCAGGGGGTGAATTGGCTCTGGCTTGATGTTTTCATTGTCTGTGACAGGTAGAACAATCCAAACAGTCTATTAGCACAAATCACCAGATATTGCTTTCATCATAACAGTACTGTTGCATGTCTTCTATGTACAACAGATACCTGCAAAGTGTACTACAATTATATTTACGTCTTATTTTATCTCATTCTGTGAGTTAGGACAAATAAGAAGATTTTTCAAAATATGTTAGCAAATTTAATAGTCAGAAAGCCAATATTTTACTCTAACTAATATTCAGTACAGCCCTTTGGATGACAAAATTTGCTAGACTTAATGTCACAGCTAAAAGGAATAACATATTTATCTTAGTACTTACAGAATATCCCATCAAATGTCAAATGTTTGCTAAGTACTTTAGGTATTTAATAAGGCTTTCAGACTGAATACTGATAGCTCAAAAATGTCATACTATGAAAAGTATGTTATAACTGTTTATGGAATAAGTTGTGTACCAGATTTTCATTTTTTAATAAGCAACAGTGTTGCTAAGTACAAGAACGTATCCTTAAACCACCCGAGAATAGATGACTAGGCAAGGTTATTAGATTAATATGCTCTAGTGGGTTCCAGCTCTCACATCTATACACCTACAATGGACCAGAGCAATTTTTGCATTTATACTATGGGCCTGTTTATATGCCAAAAATGCTGCCATTGCTTAAAATTAATACATTATTCACATAAATAACTTTTTAATGCAATTTATAAATTTATACTGTGTATACTCGAAAAAATAACCAATTAAAAAAAAAAAACAGAATACCTACTTTTACTTAAAAAAAAAATCTGGAAAATTACATTGATCTATATAAATAATAAATGATAAATACATCTATGATGTATACAAAAATAAAAATGAACTCAACCTGTATATCTTTTTTCCTCCTTTTTACAGATTAAAGTATTTTGTACTTTTGAGTCAGATAAAATGGGTAATTTGCTCCTAAATGACCTTTTGTGCAATCATATGTAAACATATGATTTTGGTACAAAGCATTGCAAAGTAAAAAAGACTCTTTTTTTTGACTTGCTGCAGCCTCTGATGCATATTATGAGACATTTACAGTGTGCAGTAAAATCAGAGTAGGCAATTTCAGTACAGGAGAGAAAACTTTACAACTGTACTAGACAGAAGATAAGACTAAAGTTTGGATCTAAAGTTTCAGCTATAAATTGTTTGGTAAAGGCAGGAGAAAATAAACATCTCTATCAGACAGGAACTTACCATCTGCTTCAGACACAATCACTGTGAAATATTTGACTGCTCCATTGGTGTCACTAAACCAGGTGCAATTAAAACTAAAGTGAATTGATGACTTGCTAATAAAAGTATCTATTTTATTCACTCTAATATGGATAGGTGGTGCCGGAGGTCCTGAAAGGCAAAAAAAAACAAAAAACGTTTTTCATAGTGAAGAACAAATAATCTAATCAAAGACTTTTTATATTGGTCATATACATTGCCAAACACTAAGTACATTCAAGCTGAACTTTACAGCATATATGTGTTTTATGTATATACTATATAAAAGACTATGCTTGGTGCAGGGGCTTTTATGGTGCCAGAGATTGCATTGCAGAATTATATCTATATATCAGTATAGAAAACAATTCTGTATGAGAGAGCATGAGATCAGATATCAGCAGAAATAGATATCTTTCCTTGGTAAATATATATGTGTGGCTTTTTAGAACTTTAAAAGTTATATAGACATTTAATAGAACAGAACCAGAACAAATGTTATCTATGATAGCTGGCTGTACTACATTCAATGGCTTGGCATTAATGTGGACATTATATGAAACAAATATTTTTGGAACAGCAATGGGGACCATATGATCTAACAGAGTACTTGGTTTCATATGTTCTGTATAAAGTTAGCTGTTATTACTTACGGTCAATCATGGTTATGGTGCTATCCTCCACCACCTGACTTATCATGTCTGCAGAGTGCACTTTGATGGACACTACATATCTTTTGTGTGGTTCAAGTTGCATGATTGTAAGGGTTGACCTGTTTTTTTCAATCCTTTTTGAGTATTCCACCACATCAGAGCCATTCTTTTTGTACTCAATGCTATATGCATCAAAATCAGAATCTGGGGGTGTCCATGAGCAGGAGATGGCAGTGGAATTTTGTGGCCGGCAATGAAGATGTTGTATTTTGTCAGGTTCTATGAATAAAGACAATTTGATGTGCTTAGTAAACCATATAGTTCCCCTAAAGAATCACATAACTATTTTAATCTAAAGAACAGCTTGTGGTCACACAGTTTCACAGAGAATAAATGCTATTACTACATGTTTTTAATGATTGTTGAATTCTTGATCAAGTAACTTATCCCAGAATACATTCACATGTTCTGTTCTAAAAGGTACTACATAATGGCTCATTGGAGGGCTTAAAACTTCCTTTCTCACTGTTCCCCAAGGCCTATGCCATATGTTAATACCTTCATACTGCTAAGAAGATGGTCCACAAGCCTATAACAGCTGTATACAGTTTACAATTTTTGGCTTAAGAATAATATGCTGTATGTATGCTGAACATCAGCAGATCGGGATATGTGGTCCAATGAGACATAGCATCTTTATGATTTAGTATGATTTCAAACTTTGCTGGATCTTTATTTAGTGGAAGGCTTTTTAGTTTCTTTAGTTTCTTTAGCTAAACATGAAACAATGGTTATACAGTGCACCCTTAGCAGGGTTGTCCTAGAACAACAGGGTTTTTGAATTACAGTTGGCCAGTGGGGTAAAAAGGAACAATTTTTATAACAGAAAATAATTGCATCATTCTGGAGATATGTCATTGAAAAAGAAATGGAAATACCTCCTGCTCTAAGAAGGCTGTACTGTGCTGGAAAGTTGTCCCTCTTCACCATAACTATTTGTCTTACAGTTAGACATTAAACTAGTCAGCAAATTTTTATGGCCATCAGGCCATTTCGGGGGTGGACGGGAGCACAGTAGGCCAGCTCTGCCCACCACCAGGGAATGCCTCCTGAAGTGAAATCCCTCTCCTCCATATGGCATTAGGCCTGATCGGCCAGGTCGTTAGGCTAGAACAAACCGCCGGCTAGGCCGTATCTGGCCTAAAGACCGGTGTTTACCGACCCCTGCATTAAGCAATGGTGATACTATGGAGAGTTTATTATACTTTTTAGAAAAGACCTGGAAACAGCTGAGACTAATGTGCTCTGGTTACCAGGTAATATTTGTAACTAGGAATGAAAAACTATATCCCACCAAAAGCACTGCAAAGTCTCCAGGACCCAGAACAGAAACAGAAAAAAAACATTGCTTTCTTCAAATCAGACCCTGGATCACCTCACCATTGTAAGTGAAAAACAAAAGCTGCTGTTTTAAAATGATTTCTTAACTACCACCGTCTATATGTAAACTCTACTTTGGTTTAATAATTATCCAAATATATAATATAATATATATATATATATGTTTATATATATATATATATATATATATATATATAAACACAATACTGGCCATAGCCCACTCACAGCTGATCTGTACAACTGCAAAGACCTTCTAGTAGAAATAAATAGCCTTTATGTTATCTGGACTGCAAAACACATACATATTCATTGGCATTCTATTAAAATTTGTTTATTTTGTTCAATATTACTTACTTGTTCTCACTGTGCCAACAGTGGGCTGACTAAAAGTCTTCCTCATATTTCCACTAACACTTTTCACACTGAATTTATATAAACGCCCCGGTCTTAGGCCGGTAACAATTCGACCATATGACTTTCCAATGCTGTAAGGGTTAAAAACCACCAGTGGGTCAGACGGTATCCATTGAAGTTCAAAATCATCATAGTCAGTCCATTCTGGGGGTCCCTGCCAATGTATTGACACAGAAGTGTTCTTCACATCAGTAAATGACACCAAATTGGGTGCTTGAGGAGCTGTTTGGAGAAAAACCAAAAAATATATTGACTTCTGTGTCAGAGAGCAACATTGCTATTTTTATCATTATCATTCATTTATCTAGGTATGACATATATATGATGGTATTTAAGAAAAAAATATACTGGTCTTTGAGTTAAAGATTCAATAAAAGAACGAGGTATTGATCTGAAGAAAGACGTTTAACTACATCTGCAGTGTTTTGTTAAAATGTTTCTTCTTGCTACTAAATTCCCTTGATATAGCTTGACCTTAATAGTGATAAAATGATATGTAATATATCAACTTTCAATACAAGGCTGACTAATGCTCTTGATTTTTTATATACTGCAAAAAAAAAAATCCTTTTTGTGACCTTTTAGAGTAGTCACACAGGGCAAAAAAAGTACAAAAGGTATAATAACAAATATGGCCAATAAAATCCTATGATTGGGCGTATTTCTGAAGGATATGATCATCCTGTTTAGGTTACAAGGCCAACAAGTGTTTTATTTAAAAAGGAACTTCTAGGTTAATGATTCCTTACTGTGAATAAAAGACTAGAACATCCGTAATCTTTATACTAGCTTCAATATATCCTAGGAAGAGCACTTCAGTGTTCAACTGCAGATGTAGTTTTTGGCCGCTGAAGGCTTGGTTTAGCAATCTGTACAAAATATTAAAGACAAGAGGATATCACAATTGTTTTTTTTTTATTATTGTTAGTGTATAGTGTTTATTGGTATTGCCTAGGGCATTGAGCAGCTTTTTCCAACCAGGTTTCCATTGAATCCAAGGGTTCTTCAAGTGGTTGCTATGAGTTAGCTCTCTTGCATTGTTAACTCCCAGTTCTGAGGTAATGCATTGAATTCATAGCCTCTCCCATATTTGTGTGGGTTTTGTCTTGATATCTTCACAATATTAAAAAATATACTAGTAGGTAGAGTGGCTTTCTTCAGAAAACTCCCTAGTGTGTATATAGTGTGTATATACTTGTATATAGGAGAAAGAGACTGATGTTAATGCTTTTATGTATTTTTGTCATTTCTAGCAAAATATTATGGTGCATATCATTACAAGAAATAAATATACAGAAAAATAGCAATAAGTACCTGTTCTTGCATCTGCTGTAGCCTTATTAGACAAATCACCGCTGTGTGTTACTATGACCAATTTGTAAATTCTCCCAGGAACCAGCTTTTGGAAATGATATTCACTAAGGTCATTGCCTTTTAACTTTTCTTTCTGTGTGCCATTAGGGTTATATAGTATCAGTTCATAGACATCCACATCTCCTAATGCCAGATTCCATGTAAACCACAGGCTGTCAGAAGTATTTCTGTTTGAGGCTTGAAGAGATGTTACAGGGGCTGGAACTGGTAAGAAAAAAGGTTATCAATAAAATGTATATACAGTGGAATAAGAATAAGAATAGGAACAAAATCTTCTTCTAACTTTAAAGTATCTAAAGTGCCTTCTGGTATGTTCATTAGACTTGTAAAGTCATACAATGAGAGTGATTTACTAAATAATTTCAGAATCTTCTTTAAATTGTGTAAATATTCACTTCCATTATGCAATTAAATCTGTTTTCACGTTGCATACCCCATTATGTGATGATGGGAATTGCTTTATACAAGACTTGGTAATTGTGGTGAACAGTTATGAAATAGTTTCTCAAATTAGTGTCAGGGAGTGTTAAATATAAAGGTTAAGGCTAAAGGAAGAGATAAGAATTATATTTCAATGTTAGTATTATGTTAGGGGTTTAAGGGTTTAATTGTAAGTCAGGTGTGTTGGGGTGATTCCAATAAAATTATATTTTTGCATCTAACGTCTGATGTGCTAAAAACCTAAATTTTTTAAAAGCACTGAATATTAATGTACTAAAATCCCCTCCAAATTATAATACGATACATAACTAAATAAGGAAACATAATGCATGCATGCCGTGTTACATAATCATATTGAATCATTACCTGTCCTCCCATGAATTGAAGACTCATTTGTCAAAGATCCACTATGAGTAACTATGACCATTTTGTAGAGGCGGCCTGGCAGCAGTCCCTGAAATGAGCAGTGTTGTATAATTTGGTTTTCAGACTTCCTGTCATACAGCGTATTGTCTGGGTTGTACAAGAAAATATCATAAGAGTCCATTTCTCCCTCTGAGCTTGTCCACGTGAACGACAAACTGTCTGTGTTATTCCCTGTGATCTTTAGATTGGTCACTGCAGCTGGGACTGAAAAATACAATATAAATATACAATAAAATATTAAAAGGATCAAAATTGAAATGAAGACTTAAAAACCTGAAGCATAACTTAACTGAAGCTAGATTATCCATCACCCTATCTATGAGGATCATCCCATACCTATAGTATAAGTAAGGATCTAATACAGTTACCCAAAATATGTAAGAGGTACAAAAAAGCATCACAAATTATAGTTTAAATAACAATGTTTGCATGCCAAGCTCTTTCATTTATTACAAATACATTTCACTTTACTTAAGTCAGACCAATAATAGATAAATGTTTTGTGTTGAGGAATAATTCACTTTGGAAAGCCAGCAGCTAAATACACAAATGGAATACATACATGGACACGTTAGCATGTTTTTTTTGGCAACATGTGTATCCATTGTACACTTGCTCAGGGTCAAAATCCTTGATATCTATTGTACAGATTCAAGATTATCAACCTTGATATCATTTTTTGGTCCTAGGGAACCTCTACTAAAACCAGTTTCTTTGTTGTTTCAAGGGGACCCATTGCTAATTAATATTATTTAGGGATATTGGAAGAAAAGCCTTTAATGCTATTGACCAGCAGGAAGAATGCTTACCTTTATAGTGTTGACTAAAAAAGTGGCCGCCCGTATGGACACAACCCACCCACTCTCTTTTGTTGCGTCCACAGCCCTGCGCTACTGTCCTCCCCAGGATGTCTAGCAAGCAGGTCTGAGCCTGTGACGGGGGAGTGGGTGGGTTCTGGCATCATCATGTCAGTTTGGGGGAAGTTTATTCCCCTTTGAGTGACACATGGCTCCCTGCACATGCGCGGTCCGGATTCCGTGGATTTAGTGGTCTGTGAGGTCCAAAATGTTGGCAATCACTGAACTAGAATACGATCCTTATAGACTATTAAAGTGTCATTCAGCTGGCTCTACCAAGTGATGTTGGTTAAAGAGGTATGCAGACTTTATTAGGTGACAGTTTAAGGAACTGTGAAAACCTCTAATGGATCCTTGGGGTTCCACAGAACCCAGTTGGGCTGGTATACATAATTACAAAGGATGATATCAGGGCAGGTTCCGAATTTATATTAGCTGGATTTAAAATGTGACTGTTTTTTGAATAGCACATTATTAAGCTAATAATTTCTGCTTGGAATTCAGCTTTAAATGTGCCTAATAGAAGGTTAGTTAGAGAATTAACAGGGAATGTAGATTTGTTTCAACTTGGTTGGTGATTAATCGCTTTTGGCTAATGCTTATTTATATTGTGTTAAAAACAAACAGTTTAGACAGCCTCAGGCATTTCTAATTATGTGTATACACATGATGTGATGAGCTATTACACTTGCACACCCTCAGTGAGTCTCATTGTGTTCTGCTAAACTGTTCCAGTTTGTATGTGAAATCCATAGTCTTTGGCAAACATCTGTTTACCTGTTCTTCCTGCTGCTTCTTCTGCTGTGCTGAAAAGACCGCCGCTGACTGTGAACACTCGGATCCTGTACATTTTTCCTGGAACAAGGTCTTCAAACTTATAAGACCTGGTGTTAGCTGGCACAGATTTGTTATGCACTATAGCTCCTTTATCGCTGAGAAGAAGGAGATCATATCTGTCTGCAATGCCTGGCGCACTCTGCCAGCTGACCATCAGCAAGTGACTGTTGTACATATTGTCCACTGTTAGCTTGTTAATTGTGGCTGGTACTGGAAAATAAAGAAACACCCGCTTGTCACGTTATTAGGACATATTACTGCAAGCATACAATAGAATGGCAGAATGCATCTGGTTGCAAATAACAGTGCATATTGGTCAGTATAGGGTCATTTTTACAAAAATCAGTGACTTAAATTAAAATTTAAATTTAAATATGAAAAAATAAAATTATAAATGACAGTAAAGGAATCCAACCAAATATTTCCTCATTTGGTATTTAAAAAGGACATGTTCATCATCATATATTTTGAATATATTCCTGTTAAGCATAATAAAGCATGACTTGTTTTACTGTGTTAACTGGCAACAACTTCCCATAAAATAAAATGCTCAGTCTTACTTGTTCTTCCAAATGCAGTCAAGTTTTTGTGTAAACCTCCACTGTTTGTCTGTACAACAATCCTGTATTGCTCCCCTGGGTCAAGGTTGTTGAAAGTATGTTCGTATATGTGCTTGGATATAGTGTGGGACTCTAGCTGGTGGTTCTGGCAGAAGATGGTCACTGTATAAGAATCGACATCCCCACCCCCGGGAGTCCAGTTTACTTTTAGACTATTTGTTGTTCCATGGGGTGAAATGTGAATACTCTTTACAGCACTTGGAACTAGGATAAAAAACAAAGAACACAATCAAGTATTTACAATATTTTATTGCAGTCTACTGCCAATAGTTTCAAAGACTTTTATTTTACTGCTTTATGTTTTCATTTATTGATGAAATTATCTGAGTGCATTGATAAAAGAAGCAAACTTCCATGTCTAGTATTTTATATGCTGCATTGACTTGAAAAAGAAGAAGAAATAAATACAAACAAGTCATATCTATAATCTTTATCCTAATTTTACCTATACATTTATATAATAAGCATTACATAGAGACAATAAAAGTGAAAATAGGAGATAAATCAATCAAGGGGCTGTTTGTAAATGGCGCTATCTGCCTGACGGTCCACAAAGTAAAGCTACATACACACCTGCTTTATAGTCTTTGGAAAGGATCTTTCACGATCCTTTCCAAGGGCTAAGCACTCCATGGTGCATGAACAACGCTGTACATACAGCACCATTCTGCTCTATGAAGAAGGGTTGGGGGAACGACGGAGCGGCACCCCGCTGCACGCTGTCCCCCTTTACTTGCATTAGGATCGTTCATCGTCTGTGGATCCGCCAGGATGCGCACTGTACACGCTTCAGATTCTCCCTGAGCCAATTATCGGGCGAGAACCATTGGAAGTGTGTACATAGCTTAAGAGCTCGTGTTGACAGGTGTTTGTTCATTCTCTTCAACAATTCCAATGCAAGCATATTGGAATGCAAAACTTGCTTGGAGGGGGCCAAAAACAAAAGTCAACTAGAGGTCAAATGTCAAACTGATGCCATAAACACAAACCCAAAGCTCAGCAACACAATCCCTAAGAAGCTCTGCTGTTTGCCTGAGCTGGATATTGTAATCTACTTATAGTATATTTATTTATATGATTAGATTACGAAATATGATAAGACATAGCTTTTCTATTACAGAATCAAATTGTTTTTTTGTTGTCAACTTTGTTTCAGTGTCTGTATTTTATTTTTCGTTTTACATGATAATACTTGTAATAAGGCAAACGGGTCTGCAGAAGGTCCCTACCTGTTAATCCCTCCACAAATGTTGATCTCTGTGCATCACCGCTGAAGGTGAGCACAACAATTTTGTAGAGACGACCAGGAATGAGAGAGGTGAAACGGTATTCAGCAGCTGTGTTACTCAGAGTAATGGATGGAAGGACCTTCATGTCATTGTATAGGAGTTGAACTTCATAGCTGTCAACATCACCATCAGCACTTGACCAGGTCACATGGAGCTCCTCACTGCTTCTGCTGGCTAAAGTTAGCTTTTTTACAGCTTCTGGAACTAAGAAACAGAATAATTTATTACATTACATGGCAATGACACAGTAATGACACCTTTGTATTATTGCTTTTGGAAATGCAATTATACTTACAGGTTCTGCCATTTGCCATAACATTGGCTTCATACTTTCCACTCTTAGTGCTAACAGTTATGCTATACAATCGGCCCGGCACTAGATTAGAGAATACACATTCATTCTCTGATTTGGAGACATTTTTTATATTAAAAAATCCATTGTTGTTTTTAATAGTGACTTGGTATTGATCAAAATCTCCAGTGGCTCTTAGCCAAGATGCCTTGAGGTAATCACTTCTAGCCGCATTGCTCACTGTTAATCCCTGCACAGCAGAAGGAACTGGGAAAAAAGTAACAACAATTATTCTAGTCTTCGAAACAAATAAAATATTATTTACAATGTTCAACATTCACCGTCACCGGATATTACCAACTGTATGGTACATTTTATAAAACTAATAAGGGTAGGGTAAGCTATAGTGTAAGCTACAAAACTAATCCTTATTACATTATTAGAGCAAGGGACAACACTCTATAGAGCAAATCTTTCAATGAAAAGTTAAAAATGTATATATACAGGAAATATGATGGTGGAAATATAGATCCAAGGTTAGTAAGCAGTGGATTTTTTTAATAACCTGAACATTTTTTCTTACCTGTCCACTCTTGGCTGAAAGAATGATTTTCAAACTTTCCACTGCGTGTGATCACGGTTACATTGTACAGGCGTCCAGGAGTGAGGGAGCTGAAGGAGCACTCAGTGACAGTTTTTGCTAATGTACGAGGTGGAAGAACGTTACCATGATGAGATAACGTTACTACATAGGCATCAACGTAGCCAACAGCTGGAAGCCATGATATGCTGAGGTAGGCAGTTCGACCAAAGTTATTAACAGTAACTCCACTTACACTGGATGGAACTGCAATTCAGAAAAATAGATCAGGTTAACTTTAGCAATAATATTGTTTTTTTACATTTCCTTACATGTGATTGATTATTCTTCTAAAATGCATTTTCACCACATTAATTAAGCTGCAGAGTGATAATTTGCTTTACTAAGTAACAGTCTAGTAAATCAGTCCCAAGGTCAACATGGTATTACTGTTGAATGTTACATATACAGGTAGTTCCCGAGTTAAGGACATCTGACATACGGATGCCTGCTAGATACGAACGGGACTTCCCTGCTCAAACCTGTGCAGGGCAGAGGCTTGGATGGGCGGTTTGCATGACTTGCAAAAGAAATGTTTTGCTAAACACAGCTGAGGTTGTGGGTGATGTTAGGGGGGTGAGCTCTTCTGTAACTTTTTATCTCGTATGTAACCCAGGGACTACCTTTAGTTACATAGTAAGTCGGAAAAAGACATACATGGGAAATAAACCACTAGGGAAATAAACATACTACAACCAGCACCCCAAATAAACCATAAAAGCAAAGATGATACAGAGGAAGGCACAAGAAAACCCTTATAAAGCATGGTTCAATTTGCTTCAACAGGGCAATTTGTTGTTGTTAATTGTTTATTTGGTTACCGCTTAATAAATCCATTTTTTTCCTCTGTCAGTTAATACATGTTTACAAAGATACAACAAAATATATTGCAATATATAGTAAAGTGCCGCCTTATGCTCCTTTACCTTCCTGTAATTATTAGTAATCTGCATGTCCACCAACTACACCATCTATACCTAAACATATTATAATCTGATTGTACAACTTTTTTTTAGATCTTTCAAACATATGTAGCCCTAGGACCTCCTTGCATGGTTCTAAAATTATAATAAAGCTTATTATGTTATATTAATGTTCTCAATAATTTGTTTTTTTTTTTAGCCAACATTGCATTTACTGTTCATACTTGCTTCATTAGTGTTCCTTTACCTTTAGAACTCTTTGAATCACTGACCTGGAACAAATATGCAGATCAGAAAATGATATTTAAATCAGATGTCCTTTTCTGCATTCTTATTTTAGGTCAGTAAATTGAAGCAAGAGGGTCAGCATACCAGCCAGGCCACGTGCAGAATGACAGAGCCATTAAAGCTTTCATGGTTTTCTCAGGAAATGATTCTTTTAAATCCTATTATACAATATTTGTAATAAAAAATGTGTTGATCTCTAATAGTTTGTATTTTAATAAAATCTCCATTGCCCTCTGCTGGTCATTGGAGAATCTTTCTGCCACTATGTGAGTGAGCACACACGTTATCACTTCTTGCCAAAGTCTTTTGCCGCTATTTGTCCTGTCTATTGTCTGAAAGTATTTAGCTATGTCCCTTAAGTACAGGACATAATCACTTATGGGAAGGAAATTGCTTGATTAGGTTCACATAACTATGAACCCCACAAACCTGCTGATCTTGTGTAATTAAACATTCATTCTTGACTTAGGTCTAATTTCCTGTGCATAGCCTTTTCACTTAATCTGTATCCTCTCTCCTTCCTAAAGATCCTCTTGGAAATGGTACATTTTCTTTTTTCTATCCTCTTGTGCTTGCCTCCTATAATTTTAGCCTATTCCAGGTTTACCAGTACAATGGGATTGAACATTAAACATCATTTACATTAATTAAACAAAACCAGACTCTGAGCTGTATTGAATTGGCAAAAAACTTAACAATTGTTATCTAGACCATCAAACCATAGAAACATTTTCACTTAGTACCCCAACACATACTACAAAAGGGCCTGATTTATAAAAGCTCTCCAAGGCTGGAGAGGATACACTTCCATCCGTGAACTAGTAAATTCGGATATGATTTCCTAAAAGTTCTTTGCCATCTTTTTCAATCCTGAACTTGATTAATTCCAGGTTTTCTGGATCACCCAGTATTGTTTACTTTGTAGTATGTATTGTGTATCCATTAAAATCTCCTAAAGCCCTCATTTTAATGGAAGAGACTAAAGCCACGTAACTTCAGGCCATGACATGGGGGAATGGAAAGCTGCTTAACTTCTTCTCTTCAACTCTGAAAGTAATCTTCTCTAGGGGTTGTGCAGGAATGGATGAAAGCACAAATATACCTGTCACTCTATCTAATGGAGATGAAGCTCCTCTTTATGCTGGAAAATACCTACCATACTATAAACAAAGTATGGGGAGATCAGTCAATTTTGCCTCGGCTATATTATTTCAAAAATTCAAAACTATGCTATTGAGAAAAAAATAGCTAAAACTTAGTTGGCCTTTCTTTCATACATAAGATTTTTTGTTCTTAGATTTCTCTTTTTTAATTCGTTCATATAACAGTAGATCAATGCACTTTTACATATATAATAAATTGTCTTACCTGTTCTGCCCTCTGCCAGGGCCTGTCTAGATGATATTCCTCCACTTACTGTTGTCACCACCACAGAGTAAAGGCCTCCGGGCTTCAGGGAGTAAAACTGATATTTGCTGGTGTCACTGGATACACTTTCATTCTTTATGACAATATGTTCATGTATCAGCAGGACCTGAAAAGAGTCCACATCCCCACGACCTCTAGTCCACTCAGCATGCAGGCTGGTAGATGTTCCCATATTTGTTAAATTCAAATTAAGGACCTGGGAAGGAACTGTACAGAAGATACTTGTTTAAGTGTTGTATTGCTAAAGCAGTCAAAAAAAAACATAATATTTTCTTATAATTATTCTTGATGTACTAATATAATGGTACTATATCCTTCTGACCTACAACAGTAATATATTGCTGCTTTTAAATAAAAGAAAACAATTATTTACATTTGCCTTTTTTTAGGCAGGTACAATGTGAACTGAATTATCTATCTGTACCTGGGGTAGATGTCCCCAGGCACCTGCTTAGGTTTAAAGCTGAGTACACACGCGCAATATTTGTCGTTGGAAATTAATGACAAACGACGGTTCGTCCAAAAATTGTTAAAATAAAAAAAAACAACGACGACGATGAATGAGGATTGTCACTGGAAACGAACGACCGCCCCGCTGGATCTGATTGGGCGATGATTGTTCGCAATCTATTGTGTGTATGGTTGTTCAGTGATCTTGGATGGTTCTGCAGTACACTTTCTTCTTTACGTGTCACTTACTGCTTTGTTCAAATGATCATATGTAGCATGTGTACATCATTGGTGGAATATATCCGAACGATCAAATCCTTTCAGCATGTACAGAATCGTGCACAATACAATCGTTCAAAATAATCGTGCATAATCGTTGATCTGTCGTTAGTCGTATGTTTTCTAACGACAATTATTGCACTTGAGTACCTAGCTTTAGAACTTGGAAGAATTAGCAGATATATCAGGAGGTTGGATAAGTGGGTGTACATATATCCATATATATCACATTTTTGCAGCAGTTTTAATGACCAAGCAAAAACTCAATGAACTATTTTTGCATTATAACTTAAAACATAATATAACACAAACGACATTTTAGAACATCAATAAACCATTCTATACAAAGAAAAACATATCTCACAATAACAAAGATGTGGGGAAAAAATAAAAAAAAACATAAAACCATCTTTTTGGCCACTTCACCTACTATGTATGTCAGAGCTGTATACCTTGGGGTCAACAGCAGTTATTTGTATGTTATCAGCCCTGCCTACTATATAAAGTAAAATAAAATAGTTAAACTTTACCATTAAGAAAAAAAAGGTTCTGCCACTGGAATATAAAAATATGGTTTTGCTCAAACCAGTCTGCTTAAAGTGACATTTTTTATCTTTACATAATCCTACAATATCATTAAATGGTAACAAAATGCTCTGTGGCCCTATTTGGTATCATGTTAAAGAGGGAGTGTATGCTCATGCATTAATGTTATCAGCCTTTTCCTTCCTGTTTCCCTTAAACCAATTCCCTAGAGTTTTCCATCCCACCCTTCCTTTTATTGGTCTGCTTTGCAAGTTTGTATGTATATGTGTTGAAATACTGTAGCTGGTGACACTGTGTGGAAGTTAAGATAGCATTCTGTCAACATTCATGTCAGTCTCCTATGGGGAATAATAGAAAAACAAAGGCTAGCCAGACAGCTGATTATCTACCCCAATTCAATACAATGCGTATTTTTGGTATATCGCTAGGCTATCACAAGAATGCGATTTACCTGCAATAATGTCATTCAGGTGGCTGCTTCAGGTCGGGTTCATAAATAATCTATTTTATGGGTGAGTTAAAATGTGTTTTATAAATATGTATTACAGCCCTATGAATATACTTTAGTAATAGACTTCTATTTTATTGGGCCCAGGGACTTATTACATTTTTTTATTTATTGTTTATACCTATATGACTAAATGCCAGCCAGAAGACTGAATTCCATTACAAGGGTTTTCTTGGTGATGGGAATTTGCACTCTCACCTGTTCTTCCTTCAACAGAAGTCCAGTTATTGAGATCACCACTTATACTGGTAACTTTGGCTGTGTACTTTCTTCCAGGCACCAGATCAATAAAGGTGAATTCCTTAGCTTCCTTGGCAAGAACTTTGTTGATGAGTGTAAGATCCCTGTCTGCAAGTGAGACCACATAACTGTCCCACTCCGCAAGAGGAGTCAGCCATGAAACAGTGAATGAAGACTCATTGGCATGCTTAACTCTAAGCTGCAAGACAGGCTGAGGAGCTGCAGAAAAAGAAACAATCACATGAGTAAAATAAAACACTGGAAAATAAATACATTGCTTTTATGTGCTGCCTGCTCACATCTGATTTCTTTACATATATATTATTCTAACTAGGGAAATTCAGCCTGGGGATCTTTGGTCAGATCATGAACCCCCTTAACTGGATATAACTTTGACCATTTTTTTTAATTTTAATTTTAAATAGCCTCCTGACCTGGTTTGGCAGCATTTCACTAACTAAATAAAGAAATAAGTTAACACATATTTTTTTCTAGATGGAACCATTTTTAATGATCCATTATAACTGTAATAAACAATTAATAATAATTTATCTGCAACATCTCTTTTCGGAGAAGTAATGAGCACTCCTAACTTTCTGCAGATTTCTGCTGGAGTCAGATTAAAATAGATGCCAAAGAAAGTGTTGATATACCACAGTTGACGTATCTGCTATTACAGCATGAATTACAAAAATAAAAGCAATTTGCATTCAGATGGCAGATTTTGTTTCATGTGTGACAGATTTGCATTAAATGTGAATTTCAGAAGCCTCGGTGGTAATCTAAAAACTTGGCACCTCTAGTTACAAGCACTTGTGCAACCATGACCAGATTGGATTGGAGCATATTCAGAAGTCATGATAGGCAGAAATCTAATATGGATAGTTAGCTTTTCTGTCATCAGTGCACCCACAAGCACTAGGTTCTAGCTAGAAGTTATTCTTAAAGTTTATCAAGGCCACAAAACCTAAAAGCCATATTTGTCAAAAATTTGAGGCGTTGGAGCATATGCAGACGTCTTTGTCTCAATCACAGGCCTAGGCATTCATAAAAGGCAGAAATCTAATATGGATAGTTATCTTTTATGCCATCAGTCCACCCACAAATTTAGTCCAGATAATTATTTTGTGTAATGTCCAGATATTAATAAATGTAACTAAGCCATAAAACAAAAATTTTATATTTGTGAAATATTTATATTTTCCACATAAAAGGCTGACCTGTTCTGCCTTTGCAGTACACATTACTTGTTAGACCTCCACTCTCCACAACAATTGCAATGTCATACTGCCTTCCAGGTATGAGCGTTGTGTCCTGGATAATGTACTCTGTAAAATGTTTTTCCAGTGTTGTGTTTAGTAAAACCAGAGTTTGGCTGAAGAGCAGCACATAATATTTTTCCCAGTCCCCGGCAGGGGGCAGCCAGCTTACACGCAGAGATCGGATGCCATTGCTGGTCGCTTTTAAATCTGAAACTTTCTCTGGGACTGTAAAAGACAATGCAAAGAACTGTAATGAAGAATGATGAAAATATAATTTACACTTTCAATCTAAAATCTCTCAGAGATATACAGTGTAAACCCGGCCATATATTTATTATTGATTGACTGGATAGACTGGGTTTTCCAGTTTATTTTGGAACAAATAAAAAAAGATTACTAAAGTTTACTAAGATTACTAAAAGATTACTAAAATGTAATTCTACCAATGATTTGCCCTGAACTGTCCAGCACACATACACAAACCGTGGCTTTTCGTACATTGGTGCTTTTTCCAGGTAAACAGGTATATACATAGCTAAAATATCAGAGCTTCTAACACACAGGACAACCCTGTATAGCAAAGAAGGATAAAATACAGGTTTTGTCCCTTTCACTGACTGGATGCTGAAGTTACAAAGCAGCCACAAATGAGATTTGTATTAAAAAGAATATCATTCTGTAGGCATTTCAATATAAATAACAACATAAACTACTGGCTCTTGGGTACCATAAAGCATGCCTAACCTTTACAGCCACAAAAAGATTCACAGTTTTGTGTAAAGATGGGCCCAACACAATAACCAAAAAAGATTTTAGGTTGTTACACATAGCCCAGAGCAAAAATGACACACAAGAGATAGAATACTCACCAGTTCTTCCACTTGCCATCTTGTCACTCCTTAAGTCCCCAGCAATACATGTGACATTAACCTGATAAAGACGTCCTGGTGTTAACTCATTAAAGATGACCTCTGTAGAAGCAGAATTCAGAGTTTTGCAGTACTTTATTAAACCTTGTTCTGTCAAAGAGACATTGTAATAATCCAGCATGCCTTCAGGGGCTTTCCAGCGAACTTTCAGTGCGGTAGAACTTCCATCATTCTGCACAGTTAGGTCAGAAACCTCAGCAGGAGCTATCAGGGGAAGCGTTAAAAATAAATAATTATATGGGCAAGTCAGGTTAGCAGGAATATTCCAAAACTCAAGCGAGATATACATGATATATATACATTTATTGGTATACAAGATCACATATCAGAACACTTCTGCAAGCAAGGGGAATGTCAGAAACTCATGCAAATAGCAAGGGGTGACCACAATTGATTCACTCTAATAGGTAGACAGCAGTTTTTTTGTGTCTGAAAGTTTTTATGTTCTGTACACACATGTCCACACATCCTTGGCAGGATATAACAAGTCTCTGAATATAACAAATATATGTGAGTAATCATTTGTCCAGTCTGAAAAGAATCATCAATCCATTTGGTCAAAATTCAAGAACTTTCACATACTGAGAGCACTGATTTCCCATGTCCATCGTATTCATAGATTAAGTTACTCATCTGTAAAGTCTACCCTTTACTGTTAATTTGGCACTGAATTGCAGATAAAAAAAAAAAATTTCCATCCTTTATTGGTAATACCCATGATATACTTTAATTTTATGATCTTTGAATTTGTTTGCTTAGTTTTCTGCGTTGTAATGAATTAACAATAAAACTTTAGCAAAATGACCATGTTAATAATGACAATAGCTATATAGAAATATACATAATCTTAAGTCTTAAATTAGGTCTTAATCTTAAGTCCTAATCACTTAATTATTGTTTTTAATGCTTCCTGATCAGTATAGCTCTTTTCATTCATTACCTGTTCTCACTAATTGAGAAAATGCGTTCTGTAAACCTGCAGCTTCGGTGATCACTGTGATATTATAGATATGTCCGGGAAGAAGACCATGAAAAGTGTGCCAAGTAACTTGTGAATCCACCTTGACTTCCTTTATTGTCCTCTCTTGATTCCATAGGATCAGCTTATAGTTCTCTGAAATTCCAGAACCAGGCTTCCAGGTAATTTGGATGCTGTCTGATTTACTCACAACATTAATAATATTTACAGGCATTGGGACTAAAAGGAAAGAAAGAAGACATGTGTTACTTACTTATATAGATACTGACTCCCAAGTAACAAATATTTGATAGAAACCCAATATATAAGTATATACTGCATAATAATCTTCTCATAACATAGAAATCCAATATATAAGTGTGCACTGCATAATAATCTTCTCATAAAAAATTTACAATATAAAAGAAATACTCTAAAACCAATGGGGAGCTATCAACACAACAATGAAAAGTAACCTGCTCTAGGAGAATTTAGAGGCTTCCATTGCTCACCTTAGATACACCAAAGCCAGAAGTGTAATAAACACATTAGCAAAGTACATTACTAGAGTTATTTTTTTACCCCAAAACACAACAGTCAGGTTTCTAAACATTTAGAGCCTGATTTATTAAAACTCTACAAGACTGGAGAAGATAGACTATCATGTATTTATTAAAACTCCTTTGCTATAAGTTGTAAAATGTTTTTAATCCTGCATGAGATCTATGCCAAGTTTGCTGGATCACCCATGTCCTCCAATAATAGTCTATCTTATCTAGCCTTGGAGAGCTTTAATAAATCAGGTCCTTAATGTGTGTTTGTAATGCAGAACAACCAAATAAACAACCCATACATTGAGAGCATGTATAATCCCCTGTGAAAGAACACCCAATGCTACAAATATAAATAGGCTGAGTAAACTAATCATACCTCACTCCACTTTAGACAATATTAGCAATGAAATAATTTTTGTACAGTGAATATTTTCGTCAAGCAAGACGAGCGGTAAATGTACATAAACTTAGTGGAATCCTTTTTTACTGTACAATTATTACCCATGTCCAATATAACAGGGGCAACATCTTACCTGTGGAGGCATTGATGAAGATTGTAGGGGTGCTTTTCATCCCAGAAGTAGCCCGTATATAAACAATATATTTTGTTCCTGGATTTAGGTTTGTAAACATTGCTTCTTTTACTTGACTGTTGCCAGGGACATCATTCTTTTGGACATTTTCTCTTTTATCATTTAATAAATTTAGTTCATATTGATCTACCCAACCTAACGACGGTTTCCAGGAAACCTGAAAACTTGTTGATGTGATTGTGTTTCTTCTCACTTCAAATTGTGAGGGTGGAAGAGGGTCTAAAATATAGAAAATAAAATGAAATATAAGATTATTATTTAGGTTAATTGTTTCATGTAATCTGTCTTTTTCAGTCAATGATAACGTAAATGTTTGTTAGGTTTGTGTAGGATCATAAGATATCTGTACAGGTGGCTCAGTGGGTAGCACTCCTGCCTTTGTAGCACCAGGGTCCTAAGTTTGAACCTTAACCAGAGAACCAGCTGCATGACAGTTGCATAAACTCCCTGTGTTGGACTTGTATTCCTCCCGGTACTTTTTTTCCTCCCACATCCCAAAAACATACAATTAGGTAATTGGCTTCCCCAAAACTGACTATTGACTGGGTTATTGACTCATGGCTATGGTAGAAAGGTTAGATTGGGAGCCCCTTTGAAACACAGGCAGTGTCACTGTTTGTAATATTTTACACAATATAAAATCAAATTATTAATACTAATATTTATAATGTGTATCTTCATGCATTGCCAGTGATATCTCTTCAGTTTCATACTTTGATATATTTGTGTGGTTACATTATACCCTGCACTTGGAAAACATTGGATACCTCCTGCCCCCTTATCCCTAGATGAAATATTTGCAATTGTATCTTTGAACAATATTCTCTGACCTCTCGAGGTTTAGTGGCAAAACCAAATGGCTAAGATGGATTTTGGAATTCTGCATGAGATACAGTAAACCAAACCAAGAGTGTTCGGCAGTGTTCCTCTTAAATCCTCAGCATATATCCAAGCAAGAGACAAATTATTCACAACACAGCAGTGGATTTGCAGGGTGCCCGGTGACATCTTTCACGCTTTCACATGCCAGTACAGTCCTTTTAAATACGGTTGCTTCTGTGTGCTGATTTCACCATTTTTTTAAAAAATTCTGGAGAGAACACAGCCATGGTAATCATGATTTTTGTTTTTTAAGATGAGTTTTAGGAACAGCGATATGCATGAAAACTCTTAGAATAAATTTTTTTTTATATGAGGCACAGCCTGGTGAATATAATTAATGATGATCAATGTCTGTCTGCATTGCAACAGGTGTATTACAAGGGGACACTAAAAATATTAACCAGGATTGTTACTGCGTCCTTGAAGAATGCACTGCATTAAATATTTTCCACTGTCAGATGTCATAAGGAGAAATAATTTGTGTGTGTTTTTTTAATAAAAGAAGTATTAGTACTTTGAACATTATGTCTCTGGAGTTGTATGACATCGTCAGTTACAAAATGGTTTGCGTGCCTAGAAAGTGAGGTTAAAAAATTCAGACTTTATCTAATCTATCTGGCCCAGAAAACAAAACACTTAGTCCCTTTAACATCCGTTAGAACAAAGGAACAATGAAGTTGGGAAGTGCCTGGGCTGAGAGAGTCCTGTCTGGAAACAAACACTTAAGCCGTTTACATTGTTACAGAAATTCTTGGCTGGCAGGCCGCCATCATTGCAATATTACACAAGTCCTGTACTAAAAAAAATTACAACCATTCCTTAAGAATTTTAGACAACCTGTGCAAGAAATTAGACGTGATGAAAGAAAGGTTTTCCTAACAAATGTTTCACCATCATGTCTAATAATCTGACTCTGTAAAATAAAGAGTAAATCCAGGCAAAAACTGCTAACAAAGAATCAGTGAGTATGTGAAAGTCTAGAATTGTATGCAATCTATGCAGCCAAATCGGTTTACATACAACTGCAGCATCTTGTATATAATTCAATCATCTGCTTCATTACAAAAATATATGTAGGTCCCCTCACATATATATTACTTAGAAACTAATGTCTCCTAGAACTGTCCTAATGACAAGAGTCAGGTGTTTTCTCTATATAATAGAATAATTGTCCTCATTTACCATTTTTGGGTATGTGCTTTCATCAAACAGGGCAACAAGTACCAATGATCAATTAGCGTGATTTAGATATTAGGCTGTTTTTTTAACACACATTTTTCATGCTTATCTGTAGCTCCATAAAAAATACACCTGCAAACATGCAATATGATAATTTATTGCACCTGTGTATTATCTATACCCCTGATGTGCAGGCACATAGACTGATTAGACCATCATTTCTCAAACAAGATCCCATAAAACCCTGGGGTTCCTCCAGATGTTGTTAGGCTTCATCTGAAGTATCCCAACTCTTCTTAACTGGCTGCAGGCATCACGTCCCTACACCCTAAATCTTATACAATGACTACAAAAAATTGGTTACTTATGGTCCCCAATCACTAAGCCTGTTTCCTCTAACCAAGGTTATTGAAAAGGGTATCTTCAGGGTTGACAGCCTTTAGATAACATTATGGATGTAAATCTTACCCTTGATATGTCATACTGTTATCAATTCTGAAAAAGGACAGAAGTTTGAATAATAACGACACACATAAACATCCTTGAAACATTTACCCGGATGTTCTCCACATAGGTCCAGCTCCTCTAATATCTTGGTACAAACCACACATTTGCATGTGTTCTCTATCCCCTGAGGAAGCTTTAATAGGCAAAACGCGTCGGGTGATAAAGAGACACATTTTGTGCAAATGATGACATCTTATATGTTTACAATAATTTGGAAACTATATGTATGTTTGCAATAGGAGCACTATGTCTAGAGTGTGAAGTAGCATAGTAGATCTGTGTTAGAGTTCAGCCTTTCTTTATTAGTAGATGTTACCTTTCATTATACAAATAAATTAGTTATATTTTTTAAATAATATATTGCTAAAAAGCCTGCTTTCTCTTTCCTTCTCACATATTTCATCTGAAAGTAATTTAAACCTTTGTATAGAAGGTTGAAATAGGCTGGATTAGATGATTTACGCATGTTGAAATGTGCCTTCTAACACTTAATATAGAATGATACCTTGAGCAACCATAAAATGGAAATAAACTCCCTTCTCCCCACTCCACCATCGTCCGATTTGTATTTTGGGATCTTCAACTATCCCAATTGGCCTGGCCAGAATAAAACAATTCTCACGGGAGCCCATGAATTCTTGGCAGCTAGTAGCTGCCATATAGCCTGCCCCTACTGCAATAAAGAACCTGACTGCTCACAATTTTCTTTTAGGTAAAGTTCCTCTTGAAATTTACTGCTGTAGCTGTGATTGTAGAATAATAATATGCTGCATCACATGTACTGGAGTTGGTTTTGAGAAGCTCTGCAGCACCTGGAAATGCTATGAGGTGGCAAACAATTGATGATTAGAGATTCTGCAAATATATTTCTTTCCTAAAAGCTAAAATTTCAAATGCTCTGGAAACAAATACTATATTTGTTTTTTTTTAGCTTTGGATAGAGTGAAAAACTCTGTTTACCTCACAATGGTTGTGCTGAAGTAGATCATGTCCAAATGCACATGACTGACTTAACGATTGGGTATTATTTACAAAGAGTATGTAATCACATGCAAGACAAATAAATTATTTTTGCATAATTGCAGTCATCACAGCTTAATTCATTAAATTAAAATAAATTAGCTTAATAAATCAACCACAATGTTTGTCTGTGAGCCATTTGACTGATTATTATTGTTATAATTATTAATAAACAGGTTTATAAAGCGCCAACATATTACGCAGTGCTGTACTTTACATAGGGGCTGCAAATGACAGACAGATACAGATAGAGGAGGTTGATATATTTTCTCCTAAACTTAGGACACATACAAATACTCTGCCAGGTTTATGCTAGACCAACCTATTGGAGGCATAGAACATACAGGATAGTCTGTCCTTCTATTTTTCTTGTATAGAAGGCTATCAGAATTCTAATAATATTTTCATACACTAGTCAAAGTATGTGTTTTCCAGCAATATTTACAAACATGTCTGATCACTAATCTTCTAGTTGTTAATCAATTGACTACCCTTGGTTGGCTGCTAAATTTCAGAGCTCATATCTGATCTACCCGGCATTTAGCTTACTGAATTGTGAGTTTTTATCAAACTATCTATAAAATGATGTCATATTCAACTTCATATTCATCACTTTTCCCTTTCTAGTGCAGTGGTTGCAGCTTAAGGCACTCTTTAAGGGTTTGCCTATTATAATATGTGTAATGCTACAGACATGCTACAGGTGTGGTTGCTGCAAACATAGTAAGAGACAATCAGAAACTAGGGAAATGTTAGAGCAGATTGATAGAGATCATTGTTATTACAGCCTCCTTACAAATACTCATTTCACTTCTGTCTGCTGAGTCCTGCAATGTACCACAGAAGTAGGGTTTACAATAATAACAAAAATATGGGAAAGCACACTTGTAGGAATAAAAATGCCATGTACAAAATGGCCATAAGGTAAACACTGAAATATTTTATCTCAATATATAACTATATATAACTAAATATATCCTCAGTGAAAATATTCATTATTATTTTCTTTTGATTAAATTAAGATTTACCAATTTTGAAGTGCATGAAATGCCACAACTTTAGATAAAGTAGTGGATGGTTAGGATATTTTTTTTTTCCTGTCCCATCAGGGAAATGAATCTTTATTTCCCAAGGCATCACAGGAATTAAGTAATGTACAAAGCAAGGAAATATCCCTTCTTCAGCAGAACAGCTGGACCCATAGGAAGATTTCTCCTCTCTTTTTGTTTTAATGAGGGTTAAAGCAGTTTACATTTTCCATTCCTTTTTTCATGGACACAGTGATCATCAGGACCAAAAAAGGGTGAATTTCTTTCATAGGAATGTACATGGTAACAAATACCTTATGAACAACAGTCTGTACTACACAACTGCAAAGAATTAAGATTTATGGATGCTCATCTCACAGCAGCAAATGCATTAAAATCCAAAGAAAGCAGCACATCTTTGCTAAAGCCCTATGTGTTGCATTCCAATATTTTTAAGACAAAGTTCCCCCTACAAGTTGACAACATAGACCTGTACCACCTTGATAAAGCTGGCCTTTGTGCTCCCCAAACATTCTCTGCTAAATATGAGACTTTAGCTAAGAGATGATCTGGCTTTGTTTTGATAAAATGCCTATTTATTGTTGCGAACATTCATCGTGCAAAGAATACCCAATCACATGCAAGGAAATAGGGAATAAAGACTACACCTGACGCCAGTGTGTCTAGGCTTTTTTTGAAGCCCACACCCACACCTCCTGTTGCCATCTGATTGAAGTAAGCTTACACCCCAAAACTTTCTGTCCAGCTTTAAAGGGATACGTCTTTCTTTCTTGGTCTGCTGGACTGGGGTGTTGAGTCCATGGCGAAAAAAACAGGCTATGGGGGAATGCATGTGGCCATAAAGACCTATTTTGGAACATTATACATTACAGATAAAAGTTCAAATTTTTTACAATTAAATAATTTTGCATAGCACCAAAACACATTTGCTCATCCCAAGGGAGTAACAAAAAAAAATGATGTTTCTAGTAATGTGGGGACTTGTATCTGTCCAGTAAAAGATTTGATTTAGGAGATTGTGAAAAGCTTTTCTACCAATTTGAATTGCTGTATGTTACAACAAATTAGATCAGACAGGTACTGCAATGTGCAATAATGCATAACAGCCCAAGATTTGTTATTCTTAACATCATTTTATGTTTGTATATGATGTAATAAATATTACTTTTTTTCTAAAATACTGTGGGTTCTGGTATCCTTTAAAATCCATTTACTTTTGTTCTTAATCAAAGTAATACTGTCCAACTTTACCAGTTAAACATTGCCCTAACTCTACAAATTTTATGAAGGTACATATATTATTGCTTTCCAATTACATATTTTAAATTTTTACTTGAGGGCAAATAAATCTCCAAAATGTTTAAAAAGAGAAAGCTGCCTCAGTCACATACATGACACATATTAAGAAAAATCCACCTGCATGTACCTAACCACCTAAGGAAAGTAGGGGATACCTCCGAAAAACTTTCTACTTTCTACCTTTCTTCATTTTTTACCCAAGAGAAGCAATGGGAAGTTAGAATAAAGATGCATAACTGACGAGAATTCCCACGCTAGGACAGTTGTCAGTGGAACAGGTGAACAGAACCAAAGATTCTTTATTTATTCTAAAATAATTGGATCTTCCCTCACATTATTTCAGATTAAGAGGAGCAGAAATTTCCCAAATGGGGACACAAATGAGAATAAAACTTTACAGGGGGTCTACGCCTTTCCCCTTTATATATATATCAAACATACAACAAATGGTATCTAGAAGTCAATAGGGTTCTAATACAGGGAATTAATACAAAGCCCATTCTAAGATAACAGACTTTACAGCATCCTGGTCATCACCTCTGGGCAGATTTTCTGACTCATATCCCCTGATTCATTTACAGTAGCAGATAAGCCTCATGAGATTACATTGAGAAAGTAAAGCAACGCTGTGCCATGCTTGGGGGAAAGAGAAAGAAGCCACATTATTTAATATATAAAACACAATAAATGTTAAGCAGTGAATGTGACACCTACTAAAAATGTAAAGGTGATTGCTCACTGTAATTTAATGCACCAATGTACCAGGAAGATCCACTTGCATTTAGAATCTAGTCAATTTTATATTTACTGCTTTATAAATACACTCCCATTGATAATAATCACCAAGAGGATCAGTTTTCTAAATGTGGTTTTAAACTGCAAGCAATAAAGTAATATTTTAAACAGATTCCTTGAATGCAAGTCTAAACGTCAAAAGTACTCTTAAATGGTGGTAAGAATACCAAAAAAGTGGTAGCTTTTTATTGGTTTCTTCTTTGGAGTATAAATATATCTGACATTTACCAAACATTTTCTGGTGGAGAATCAGTCTCTGCCATTGAAAACATATACACCTAGACAATCCTACATCAGTAAATGTTTCATGAATGTCAGAATAACTTCCTAATATATTGGGCCCTATATGTAATTTTTGACTTCCACTTTCTTTTTATGCTACCTATAACCTTGTATTTATTATACTCAGATGTGTTATCAACTAAAAAGTATCACAAATAACATATTTGATACCTGCAATGAACCCTGACATGGAATATTGTTTATTACCCTATTATATCTTTAGTCTACTATCTTTCTTAGTCTATTTATTTCTGGTGAATTTCATAAATTACTGTGCATATAAAACAAATGTCATCCACTTTGAAGACCTTTAAATAAACCATTAATGCAAATACAACAGTCTGACCAGTCTAGACATTGATACCATTACTTAATATATATATATGTATATATATATATATATATATATATATACTTTAAGTAATGTTAAGTTCCACTTAGGATAAATTTTAGCTAAAATCAGATCTAAGCTTTGCTTGTACAAGCTTTGATTTATTGTCCAACACTTTTGTCCATTGTCCTTTATATATTGTCCAACACTTTTTTGTAAAGTTATTTTCCTATAGGTCTTTTCACTTGCAAGGCATTTGCTCAAAGCAAGAACCTGGTCAGTACAGCAACAATTGTATGTTTAGTTATATAAATGCTAAATCATAATGTATCTCTGTGTTTAATACAGCACCTTGCATAACACTTTCAAAACATGAACCTGTCTCTTATGGGCATAAAATAGAATTCTTTGACTTGCAATTATGGAATATTCCAATTATGGAATATTCATTAGTACACTTTACAAACCATACTACAAACCTTCTGACTTCAGTAAACCAAGTCTGATTAGTGACTATGGACTTTTGACAGCTCTACAAACATAATAGTGATAGTTAGGAACGGTAGTAGTAATAGAGGACCTGATGTATAGCCCCTGACAATTTTCTGAACATAGTACTGTATTAAGTAAATATAATGCAACAGAAAACTGTTAGAGACTGCGCAGCATTTTACTATGGCCAAGCTACAAGAGATATTTAGGACATACTTTAGGAGACAGTTATAAATTGAGGACACATTACATAAAACTAATATAGGCCAGGAAAACACAAACTATTATCTGCAAGGAACAAGAAGCCCAAAAAGGACAAATACAACCCTGGGCTGCAGGCGGAACACATTGGGTATAGAACATGATAAAAAAACATTCTGCCATACCTGTTTGTAAAGATAGATTTTTTGTCTCTCCATCTTGTCGGGCTTCTATAGTTATGTCATAAACTGTTCCTGCCTCAAGTCCAGTCTGTGTACACTCGTAAGTATCATTGTTTCTTTGGATGGGATTGCATGTGGTTTGCCAAAAGTTGCTTGAGCTGCAAGTCAAGCTAAAATTACAAGCACTTCCAGGACTACTCCACTTTACATAGAGAGATTGTGAGAAAGCTTTGCTCTCAGTTATGTTGATGGTGCATTTCACTGGCTCCACGTTCTGAAAAGAAAAAAAAGTATTAAGGCTCAATAAAAGAAATAAATATTTTAATTCACCAAAAAAGCTATTACTAGTTACTACATATGAGCTCCCGACACATGACACAAAGAAGTTTCTTTAATATTAAATAACAAACAGTAATATTTATGAAGCAAAAAAAAATCCATGTAGCAATGGGAGGTTACAACATATGTTATGATTACTATGTAACCAGGTTAAAGATGTAGTCAATAAATATCTGAAAGTATAATAAATTTAAATTAAGTGCAGTATAAGGGTAAGTCACGTAAGAAGGAGAAGATCCTACACCCATAGAACCGGACTGGACTCATTCATTGAAAGTTTAGTAACAAGTGCAGTGACATCACACATAAAATGTAGACTAGCACCAAATATACAGCATTGGTGTCTTTCTCCTGGTGAATATAGAAAAGAAGGGCGATCTTATGTGAGCTGGGCACTCACCTTTATAAAGCTCAGCACAATCCACAATGACAATCCAAACACATATCTCAGCATTGCGAGAAAAATTGGTTAAAATAATCCTTCTGGGATAATAAATTTCATTGCAGACCTCCAATATAAATAATGGTCCAGGTATCCAAAGGTAGGCAAAGAAAATGTTTCAAGCAATTCCATACAAGACAAAGTTTAGAGGTATTCCCAAGTCAATGTGCAGCTGTGCTCCGCAGTTTAAAATATTCCAGTGCAAAAAATTTAAAAAACAAATCTTTGCAATTTTTTCCTGAAAGGTGGTGCGGTGAGACATAAGGGTACTAGGAAGGTTTTATTAGAAGTAAGATTTAAGAAAAGCATGTAGAAGGCAACATCTTGCAGTTTCCACATTGCCATTCTGACCCAGTCTAAACCTGTTCAGTGCTTTCCATCTACTTCCTTAATCAAGAGTCAATTTCCTTGGCTTAATCTAAAGTAACAATAATGAGTTGAACCCATGCAGTATCCAGCCCAGGCAGAGCAATCCCCAGCGCCTCCCCTCCTTGTAAGGTTGCAGAATGATTCAGGCTGTCTTCTTGGCAGTACCGGTAAGATACCAACTCCGCCAACTTCCTGTGGCTGCTGACCCTTCATTAACCTCCCTTGCTAGTGCCCGGGTGCATCTGAAGAAAAGTCACTTCTCTCACTGCCCTCTGATGTGCCAGTCCTTTGAACAGCTCTGTCCCATGCCAGCACTTTCACTTTTCTGCTCTGATCATTTTAGCTTGAAATCTTGTTTCTTTCTCCCTCTAACTTTCCTCTCCCCCACCCCTGCCTTCCTTCCTCCTATCTCCTCATTCTCTCTCAGCCTAGTTTTCCGAGGCTATTTTTGGACCTTTTTGTTTTCTTTTAATAAAATGTTTGGCCATTATAATTTCACACAAGCTGCCTCACCCAAAAGGTCTTGTGACTCTTTCACCAGATCATTTTGATGTTTGGATATTAAAAGTTAGGTTAATCAAAGGATTGTTTTAGACTCTAACAGTTTATGTTCATAAGACCACACTGGGAATTTTAACAACTTCAAAACTGCAAGAATTGCATAAACATATCTAAACTTTCCCCTGTGCTGTACCTTTTCCAATTTAAAGTCTTTGCAACTTTCAGCCATAAGCAATTTAGAATTATTCAACAATGATTAAATTAAACACAATAACAATAAAACACAAAAGTAACAATAAAACAAGGCAGTCATAGAAAAACAGAATGGGAAACTGCAACATAAAAACTGTATCTGAAAATGCATAATTTTACCAGATTATTTTACAAAACTATAAAGATCAGTGTGGTCATATTGTACATAAATGTCTCTCCTACTGCCCCCCAGAGGTCAGTAAATCATTACCGGTCTTAGATACAGACAAAATAACATTCTTATTGTATGGTCTACGTGTGACGCATTTACAGCCTATAGAATAATGCACAGCTTTGCATGCACCCTGTCCAGTCATTACTCCCCAAGACTGGGCTTGGTGAAAAAAACCAAACAGAACACAGACTAAGTTAGTACACAAAGTCCAAATAGAATGTCCAGCCGCAGATAGACTCTACAAGGCATTTTAGGTTTATTACCATGAACTTGTATACGCTATCACATACATAAAACCTTCATATAACGCTGCAGCAGTTCATCTCAGCACACAGGGATAATTAGCTTTTAGGATTTTCAATGTTGAAAATATGTTGTATGCAGGAGGAGGCCATCTGCAAGGGTGTGTTTAAATCAAAGCAATTCCAGCATTAAGATATGCCCAGGGACTAATGTCTCTGCCATGCATACATAGATGAAGACCATAAGTCAAATAACCTACCAGTATTAAAATACTGAAAAATACTAAAATAATAAACCAGAGAACCCATAAAAAGTTCAAACAATTGGAATAAAGAGTAATGACTTTGAAAAGACAAAAAAAATAGTGTTGCTAAATCTGGAACAGTGAATAAATCCAGCCAGGAGCTGTCAAATCTCCTTTTTGCAGATGCGTTGCTTTCTAAGAAATTACAAAAAATGGCTACAAATGCTTTTTCATATCTATATACATATTCTGGAACTCCACTAAATATTGCAGCTAGAGAATCTCTTGCCTATTCTAGCACCTATTGGGATCTACGCTATGTTCTTAACATAAGTATGTTCGGGAATCCAGATACAAAGACCATGGATTCATCTAATATCAATTAACCAGTCAACCAAAAAATAAAATAAGTCAATGGCTTAAAACATATTCATGTAAATGTACATGTATAGAAATTAAAGTGTATGTTTAGCCAAAAAATATTTTTTTGAGCTTTGTATAAAGCAAGAAAAATTTAAACCTTCTACCAGGTTCATTTTTTCTGTTTGCAAAATGATAGGGAGATTTCCCTTATCTTCCTATCCAAAAGATACAACAAGAAAAGAGAGGAAATCTGGTCACCCAAAGTGAACAAACTTTTCATGCCAGAGAAATACATTGGAGGATTTTCCTTCACCTATTGCTTTGGTGATAACTCAAAATATTAGATTTCCTCTAATTTATTATTTCAATGGCAATAGGCACCAGGACAGAGGGTAAATATATGTCTATGGGAACACGGACAGCAATCCAAATTTAACAGGTTTAGACCTAAGATATGATGCACCTCAGTGAAAATTGGAAAGAATATTTCTGCCCTGGGTTTGATTATCAAAAAGCCTAAATATGGTTGGACTTTGTACTTAATCCTTGTGTTTAAGGGATTTCACTCAAATGATTAGGTTGGGAATGTTGAATATCAACCACAAAAGTAAGAAAAATGCAACAAAGCAAACACCAAATATTCTAGACGGACTCTTATGTGTTATAATGACATGGCATTTCTTCGTTCTTATAAGTTAAATTTCAGGATGCAGTCTTTATATTGCAAATTTCTTTCGAATGATGTTTCCACAATGGATGTACAATTCCAAAATGTATACGGTATTCTATAACTGTCATTATATAGCTGTTAGTTGTCCTTCAAATGTGAAAAATTCCTAAAATGAAGTTCATACAAATAAAAAAATAGTTCAAATATCTTTTCATATGCCTAAGCTTACAGATTTATAAAGGTCAAGTATTTTATTATTTGCACTTTCACATACCCAAGAGTAGATTTGTATTAATTAGTTACTGCCAAAAAAGAATACAGGCGTCTTTTAATGCCAAAGCACTTCGGTTGAATTTCTGTAGAGTGTATGAAGCACTGGCTTTAGGTTAAACACCTGCATACATAAATTACATGGTGCTACTCCATCAATTTAAATGGCATGTAATCCATAACAATGAACTTCTCCTATTTGCTCCCTTTTGTTTCATAAATCTATCATCGAAAACATTATGTTATATCTGTTTGATAGTTGATCTTGCCAGAATCTTGTCAGCTCATAACTTTCTGCCCCCTCTCACTCTGCTGCATTCTTATCAGTTACATTGTTCTGATGACTACATATCCATTGGTGAACATAGCCAACAATGGGCCCCTCTTCTGAACTGACTTGCAGCCCCC